>NC_069500.1:721415113-722015113 GCF_027579735.1 Bombina bombina | reverse complement strand
TGTGGATGCGCCTCCTGTCACCTCCTCCAAGTGCTTCCAATGATATAGCGTCTGCTTAAGCTGCTCCATCAAACACATCAGCCAGCTATGCGCGTTTCACCCCTAAGGCTCTGGGGCTTCTTCCGGCTTCAATCATAATCACGTGTGAAGATATTCAACCTTTCTTTTAAAGAGTGGTAACGGAGGAAAAACTCCTCACATCTTGAAGCCTTTAAATTATTTTTCGTGTCTCGGGTAAAATGGTAACTAATTTGTAACAAGTAGATTAGTTACAATTGCACAAATATAAAAAATGTACACTTATATACATAAACTGAAACAATTTAATACTTAAAGAAACAATATTATAATAACTCCATTTAAAGCTGTGCGGATACAAGAATATTTTAATTATTAAATGTGTATCTAAATTAAATTAGAAATATTACTTGCGATGAGAAATCATCATTAAACACCATTTTATGTAGAGAATGTAATCTCTTTTTGTTTGATATAGCAATTCTAATGCTAACAGTTATATTAGGACATAAAAATGATAATAATGTTGATAATAAGGAGGCAGTCAAAGTATGACAAATGCCCCATAAATTCTATGGGTATTTTTCCTTTTTTTTGGGACCTTGATATAAACCCCACCTTATCTGTTATGGTTCAATTTCATATTTATTCATAAAAAACTTTGCAAAGTTAATTTCCTCATTCACCCCAAAAGGGGAAAGTGATTTTAGGTTATAGATCCATTTACATTCTTGTTGAAGAAGTATCTTATCTAGGTTGCCCCCTCTGTCTTTGAGGTCTATTTTTTGAAGACCCCTAAATTTAAGTTCATGTTTATTGCTATTGTGTTTGATGAAGAAATGTCTGGCTACACTACTAGTGTCTATCACTTATATCTCTGTTCCTATAGATATATAGGTGTATATATATATATATATATATATATTATACATCTAAAATATATATATATATATATATATATATATATATATTATACATCTAAAATATATATATATATATATATATATATATATATATATACTGTATATATTAAATAATAAAAATTTAATTTTTAATGTCAAGAACATAGAAATGTTAAATACAGGGAGTGCAGAATTATTAGGCAAGTTGTATTTTTGAGGATTAATTTTATTATTGAACAACAACCATGTTCTCAATGAACCCAAAAACTCATTAATATCAAAGCTGAATAGTTTTGAAAGTAGTTTTTAGTTTGTTTTTAGTTATAGCTATTTTAGGGGGATATCTGTGTGTGCAGGTAACTATTACTGTGCATAATTATTAGGCAACTTAACAAAAAACAAATATATACCCATTTCAATTATTTATTTTTACCAGTGAAACCAATATAACATCTCAACATTCACAAATATACATTTCTGGCATTCAAAAACAAAACAAAAACAAATCAGTGACCAATATAGCCACCTTTCTTTGCAAGGACACTCAAAAGCCTGCCATCCATGGATTGTGTCAGTGTTTTGATCTGTTCACCATCAACATTGCGTGCAGCAGCAACCACAGCCTCCCAGACACTGTTCAGAGAGGTGTACTGTTTTCCCTCCTTGTAAATCTCACATTTGATGATGGACCACAGGTTCTCAATGGGGTTCAGATCAGGTGAACAAGGAGGCCATGTCATTAGATTTTCTTCTTTTATACCCTTTCTTGCCAGCCACGCTGTGGAGTACTTGGATGCGTGTGATGGAGCATTGTCCTGCATGAAAATCATGTTTTTCTTGAAGGATGCAGACTTCTTCCTGTACCACTGCTTGAAGAAGGTGTCTTCCAGAAACTGGCAGTAGGACTGGGAGTTGAGCTTGACTCCATCCTCAACCTGAAAAGGCCACACAAGTTCATCTTTGATGATACCAGCCCAAACCAGTACTCCACCTCCACCTTGCTGGCGTCTGAGTCGGACTGGAGCTCTCTGCCCTTTACCAATCCAGCCACGGGCCCATCCATCTGGCCCATCAAGACTCACTCTCATTTCATCAGTCCATAAAACCTTAGAAAAATCAGTCTTGAGATATTTCTTGGCCCAGTCTTGATGTTTCAGCTTGTGTGTCTTCTTCAGTGGTGGTCGTCTTTCAGCCTTTCTTACCTTGGCCATGTCTCTGAGTATTGCACATCTTGTGCTTTTGGGCACTCCAGTGATGTTGCAGCTCTGAAATATGGCCAAACTGGTGGCAAGTGGCATCTTGGCAGCTGCACGCTTCACTTTTCTCAGTTCATGGGCAGTTATTTTGCGCCTTGGTTTTTCCACACGCTTCTTGCGACCCTGTTGACTATTTTGAATGAAACGCTTGCTTGTTTGATGATCACGCTTCAGAAGCTTTGCAATTTTAAGAGTGCTGCATCCCTCTGCAAGATATCTCACTATTTTTGACTTTTCTGAGCCAGTCAAGTCCTTCTTTTGACCCATTTTGCCAAAGCAAAGGAAGTTGCCTAATAATTATGCACACCTGATATAGGGTGTTGATATCATTAGACCACACCCCTTCTCATTACAGAGATGCACATCACCTAATATGCTTAATTGGTAGTAGGCTTTCGAGCCTATACAGCTTGGAGTAAGACAACATGCATAAAGAGGATGATGTGGTCAAAATACTCATTTGCCTAATAATTCTGCACTCCCTTTATGTGTAATGTGCTTCATGTTTTGCGTTTTAGATCTAAAGTTATGTAGAGTTAGAGCACATGAAGAATTAGTAATCCTAAAGTGTGTTCTTAAAATATTATATATTAGATATAAAATATTAAAAAGTATTACTAGTAATTATTAAAAATGATTATGCATAATGTATATATATATATATATATATATATATATATATATATATATATATATATATATATATATATATATAGAAGAGAAGAGGCGCCAAATAGTGTGTACCGTAATGCTACAAGAGGCCAAAACCCCATATACCAAATCTTACTTACATGATATTCAGCACTTGAGAAGTGCCACAAGAGCCTTCTGAACAATTAGCAGCCATCCAGCTAACTGTATTGCGGGCTGTAAATGAGACAGGAAGACACAGAAGCGCCACAATAGTGTGTATCAGTGAGTAAAGTAACTTGTGCGCAAATTATGAAATATACTCACAAGATATAGAGCATAAGATAATTGACACAAAGAGCTCCTGGACAATTTGCAGCTGTCCAGATCACTGTATCCTAAAGCAATCCTCTGCAATCTCCGAATCAGATGTACGTGGTGTCCCAGAATGCGTCCCAGGAACTCACTCACCAAAGCAGAAGATTAATGGGATAGATAGAAAGCTAAAAAGCCGTGTTAACTATATAAAAAATGTTTATTAAAAACAAATATTCTCATGAGGTGAAGAGGATGGCTCCGCATCGGCTGGATAGAAGATGGACCCGCTCCGCTCCGATTGATTGAAGATAGAAGATGCCGCTTGGATGAAGACTTCTGCTAGATGGAGGACCTCTTCTGCCCCGATCGGATGAAGACTTCTGGCCGGATCGGATGAAGACTTGTGCCGGTCCGGATGTCCTCTTCTGCCCCATCGGTGCCCGACTGGCTGAAGACGGCTCAAGGTAGGGTGATCTTCAATGGGGTAGTGTTAGGTTTTTTTAAGGGAGGATTGGGTGGGTTTTAGAGTAGGGGTGTGTGGGTGGTGGGTTATAATGTTGGGGGGTATTGTATTTGTTTTTTTTACAGGTAAAAGTGCTGATTATTTTGGGACAATGCCTCGCAAAGAGCCCATTTAAGGGCTGGTAAAAGAGCTGATTACTTTGTAGTTTTTTTGTAATATAGTTTAGTTTATTTAATTGTATTTTATGTTAGATAATTGTAGTTAATTTATTTAATTAATTTATTGATAGTGTAGTGTTAGGTGTATTTGTAATTTAGGTTAGGATTTATTTTACAGGTAATTTTGTAATTATTTTAACTAGATAGCTATTAAATAGTTATTAACTATTTAATAGCTATCTTACCTAGCTAAAATAAATACAAAGTTGCCTGTAAAATAAATATAAATCCTAAAATAGCTACAATGTAACTATTTGTTATATTGTAGCTATATTAGGGTTTATTTTATAGGTAAGTATTTAGTTTTAAATAGGATTCATTTATTTAATTATAGTAATTTTATTTAGATTTATTTAAATTATATTTAAGTTAGGGGGGTGTTAGGATTAGGGTTAGACTTAGGTTTAGGGGTTAATAACTTTATTATAGTAGCAGTGATGTTGGGGGCGGCAGACTAGGGGTTAATAATTGTAGGTAGGTGGCGGCGATGTTAGGGACGGCAGATTAGGGGTTAATACAATTTATTATAGTGTTTGAAAGGCGGGAGTGCGGCGGTTTAGGGGTTAATATATTTATTATAGTGTCGGTGATGTCCGGTCGGCAGATTAGGGGTTATTAAGTGTAGGTAGGTGGCAGCGACTTTGGGGGGGCAGATTAGGGGTTAATAAATATAATGTAGGTGTCGGCGATTTTAGGGGCAGCAGATTAGGGGTTCATAGGTTTAATGTAGGTGGCGGTGATGTCCGGTCGGCAGATTAGGGGGTTAAATAATTTTATTATAGTGTTTGCGATGTGGTGGGGCCTTGGTTTAGGGGTTAATAGGTAGTTTATGGGTGTTAGTGTACTTTGTAGCACTGTAGTAAGAGCTTTATGTTCTGGCGTTAGCCAATAAAACTCTTAACTACTGACTTTTATATGCGGTAGGAGTCTTGGAGGTAGAGGCTGTACCGCTCACTTCTTCCAAGACTTGTAATACCAGCGTTAGCCAAATCCCATTAAAAAGATAGGATACGCAATTGACGTAAGGGGATTTGCGGTATAGAAAAGTCGCTGAAAAAAAGTGAGTGGTACACCTGTACCTGCCAAACTCGTAATACCAGCGGGCATTAAAAAACAGTGTTAGGACCCCTTAACGCTGCTTTTTAAGGCTAATGCCAAACTCGTAATCTAGGCATAAGATTCCCAAGGGCTTAAATAGGGATTATGATTGGAATTTATTTTTGTAATGCTACATTCTGTTGAGACATTCATTTCATTAATTTAATTTTAATTATAGCATAACAAAAGGAACATAATGATTGTAATATTTACTATGTATCCCTTACATTTTGTTTTAGGCAGATGTAGCATAAATGTAACAGAAAAGTATGCAATATATGCCAATTTCAATATGTTTATAGATGTAATACAAGATTTGGCCTATAGGTGGTATTAGAGTATCAATTATAGAGCAATTGGCACAAATTTGAAAGTTTAAAAGGAAAAGTTTAAAGGGCCACTAAACCCAAAATCTTTCTTTCATGATTCAGATAGAGAATAGAAATTTAAACAACATTACAATTTACTTCTATTATTTATTTTGCTTCATTGTTTAGATATCCTTAGTTGAAGAAAAAGCAATGCACATGGTGAGCCAATCATACGAGGCTTCTATGTGCAGCAACCAATCAGCAGCTACTAAGCATATCTAGATATGCTTTTCAGCAAAGAATATCAAGAGAATAAAACAAATTTGATACTCTAAGTAAATTAGAAAGATGTTTAAAATTACATTCTCTTTCTAAATCATGAAAGAAAAAATGTGGGTTTCATGGCCCTTTAAGGCAAACATTGTTAGCATAAATAAGGGTTAAACACCCAAAATGTCGCTTATGCTGTCTGTTTCTTAATAAAAGAAGAAGATTTGCAAGAGAGTGCTATGGACATTTGATTTTATTCCTGCTTGCAAAAAGAGAGCCAGCCTCAGCCAGGAGCAATTGGACATGTTGACATTTTTAAATTTCATTGCAAAGTTTCTGGAAGAGTGAATAACAGAATGTTATACACAGTGATAGTTTACCTTTTTCTAGCTCTATTTTTTAAACAGTTTGTAGTTTTGTTTTGCTTAATTATTTATGTCTGAAGTTTATATTTGTTACACTCAGGTTTTTTTGTTTTGTTTTTATATATTTTTATATAATCTAGGAAAAAAACAGTATTGATTTTTTTGTATTGGATTATTCAATTTACTGATTAATCGATTATGAAAATAATCGTTAGTTGAAGCCTATGTTCATGTCCCTTAATTAAACATTTTATTTTGTGGCATCTCATTGTTATATTAATGTTTCGTTTGAAGTTTATTGCATTAACCTTAATCACTGTCTATGATAAACAGTTTGTTTTAATCCAAAAAAAGACTCATATGCCACAATATTCTAAATAATATGCACATAGGGCACAGGAAGATTTTTACAACATGGGACAAACACCCACGGCAACTATACAAATGGTCAGAAAACCAGGACTGTCATTAGAACATATGTAAGTATAGGTTACTAGTTACAGTGTGTCACATGTCATTTGTATAAACACACACTTTATCATTATTCTTGTAAACACCGTAGCTTGGAGACCAGTGTTTATATTCAGGTTATAAGGCTGCATACACAACCTAAATCTATAAACTCTCAGTAAAGATAGTTTTTTTTTCTCCAGAAGTTATTCTACAGATTAAAATGCCTACATGTCTTCAAGTGTATAAAATGAGCTGTCATGGTGAATCCTATTGCCTCGTAATTTTAGTTTTATTACAGTAATCTTTCAAAATGTAAAAACATAAAAGATTATTTCTTTTTTTGTTATTGGCAATATTATTTTGTTTATACAGACATACACCAAACCAGGAGTAATTTCAGTTAGGTAAATCTGAAACCAGTATATTTTGGTGTTTTAAATTACAAACGTTTGTTGCAAATTAATGGGACAGTCAACCCCAAAATTGTTAGTATTTAAAAAAACACTACTACTACCTATTCCCTAGCTTTGCACAACCAACATTGTTATATGCATGTACTTTATAACATGTAAACCTCTAGATTTCTGCCTGTTTCTAAGCTACTACAGACAGCCTCTTATCACATGCTTTTTTATTAGCTTTTTACAACAAGAAACTGCTAATCCATGTCGGGCATATAGATAACATTGTGCTCATGCCCGTGGGTTGTGGGTGACACTGCACTAATTGGCTAAAATGCAAGTCAATAGATAATAAATAAATAGCCATGTGATCAGGGTCAAAAGAGATTTAGATACAAGGTAATCAGAGAGGTAAAAAGTATATTAATATAACCATATTGGCTGTGCAAAACTGGGGAATGGGGGATAATGGGATTATCTATCTTTATAAACAATAACACATTTGGAGTAGACTGTCCCTTTAAATGTCATTCTTCTAATCAACCAATATTAGAATTTAGAATATTCAATACCTGTTAAGCTTGTACAACTTTTATGAGTTATAAGAGTAACAAATAAGATATGTAACAGGCAGTGTATATGTATGCACAGCTCATTTGTGATAAGTGATGCCCAAATGTTGTGTATAGATAAAGACAATGTAACTATGCAAAGATTATGATATCTAGGAATATTATCAACTTTGTTTAATAGGACATTGAACTCAAATGTAATTCCCCACAAAATTAATTTATATATATATATATATACTAAATGCAAGTTAATCAACATTGCAGTATTAATTCAGTATTTATTTTGCTTGCATTTTCTGTAAAAGTCTTGCCTACCCCATATTCCCTAAATTGAGTGAAGGGCAAATTCTGTAACCTTAAAAATGTTGAAAATTTCCTGAACCAAACACATATGACAGTGATTGTTAAAAGGTAAAGCAAGGCCAAAATTAATCTTTCATAATTAATTTAGAACCTTAAGGGGTTGATCACACTATCAGCGATTTTCTCCCAAAACACTTTTGGATTTCTAACCATATTGATTTGTTACTCTGGTGATCATAATGCAAAATTGATTAATTTGTTAAAAGCCTGCAGCCGCAAACACATTTTCAATAGAAAAGATCCCAAAAGGGCCTTTTTGTTTTTTATGTATCTGTTTTCAAATAGAACCTGGGAGGTGACCTGAAAATGACTGGTATAATAGCCCATTCATACCTTGTAAGGTTGCAGTAAAGGTCATTTCATGCAGCCCCTTTGTTCTCTTTGCAAGGACAAATACTTGTTTGCATGTGTGATATTAACTTATTTTAAATTTTGAGTCATACTCGCACTGTTGTGATTTTCGCAACACAACACCATGCAATATGTTACAAAATATTTAAACAGTAAGAGAAATGTTAGTTTTTATTTCACATAATCCATATTTAATTTAAAGATAAAAACATCATTAAAGTAACCTGTGTAACTATGGAAACACAAATATAAGCTAGGATATATTAGACAGCCAATGACAGCCGAGAAAAGCTGGGCTACCTCTTTGCTCAGGAATCACTGATAACTTTTTTTTATTTGTGCTCAGATAGTCTAAATATGATTTATTGATGTATTTATTTTTGGTTTTTTTACTGTGTTGCATTTCTAAAGATTGGGAATTATTTCAATCATAGAGTAATTCTGTAGGGATCTTCTACCCAGTGAAATAGTTTTTTGTGTTTATCTATGGTATAATATATTTGTGGAGTCTAGGTATATGGGTAATGTGATTCTTGACCTAGAAAGTGATTTCATTTACATGTATTTATGTGTTGTTTTGTTGTTGAGTGTTTGATTATAATGTTTCATAGTAAAACCTAAGTTTTAATTGGTTTCCTCTGATATGTAAATCTCTGGAACCAGAGATTTACATATCAGTAAAAATGTAAAGGGAAGGTAAACACCTTGTAATAACAATTTTTATGTAGTCTTCTGATAAATTAACATATCAACAGTGTCTAAACTATATTAGAAAATATTAACACTTTGTTTGATGTAATTGTTGTTTAATGTTCAAACTCTGCCCACTAATTTCCTTCTTTGAATGAGCCAATCTGGACTAATGAGCCATTAACTAATTAATTTACATTTGTATAAATGATTACACAGCATAATTCAGAAACTAAAGATGACGTTTCTGCACGTGAGAACCTTTATTTCTATATTTATTCTTTATTATCTATATTGACCTAAAATTTAACCCTACTGGCCATGTTTGTAAATTACTGTCTGGTTTGTAACCCTAATATCACTGTATGTTTAAACCCTACAGAGGCGTTAACATAAAGTTAATGTCAGCTCTAGGGCAGCAATTCACTACTGGGAGCTAGCTAAGCACATGTGGAAGAGGTGCAAGGTAAGAATAATGTTTATAGTGTAGCACACAGTGGGCAATATTCATAGATGCCCGTTATGCTGCAAAGGAATCTAGTTCTACATGTTTGGAATTCACTGAGGCTCATTCCACCTATTTTTCAAGCTGATCACCACTGGGCTTTCTTGTCTTTGACATTTTTACCAAACGTGAACCGCTAGAATAACAGAAAAACAAAAACGTCAAAAGGGACACAGAAAAAAAAAAAAAATCTTCAAAAGATAATAAAAAAGCTTCAAAACAAATAAGCAAAATATTGAGCACATTACCATTTTGTTGTTTTGAAATAATATAAAATATGTAACACAATAATTGTATTATAAATATGTTTTTTACTTTATCTGAACAGTAGAACAAATGAACGTCATAAATAAAAGTCCATGGGTTAAGAAAGTTTCACCACTTAAAATGTTTTCAATATTGCTTTTAAAATGGTATAAATATAAAACTTGCTTGCATAAACAATTGTACCTAACTATCACCTAGATTACGAGTTTTGCGCTAAACAGGGTGCGAAAATAATGCCAAAAAAAAGCGTTATTGCACTCTCCATAGCACTGCCATCACGAGTTACTGAAAAACCTCCTTGTACTGTGCGGTATGGTGCATTAAGCTCCATACCGCACAAAAGCCAAGGGCTAAGTTTACGTGCTCGTGCAAGCTTTCCCCCATAGACATCAATGGGAAGAAAGTGTTAGAAAAAACTAACACCTGCAATCGTGGAATGGAGATCTTCGTAACGCAACCCCATTCATGTCTATGGGGAAAAGAAAGTTACGTTTAAACCTAAAAACCTGACATAAACCCCTAGTCTAAACACCCCTAATCTGCCGCTTCCTGACATCGCCGACACTAATAAAAGTTATTAACCTCTAATCCGCCCCCGACATCGCCGACACTAATAAAAGTTATTAACCTCTAATCTGCCGCTTCCCGACATCGCCGACACTAATAAAAGTTATTAACCTCTAATCCGCCGCTCCCTGACATCGCCAAAACTAATAAAAGTTATTAACCCCTAATCTGCCGCTCCCCGACATTCCTGTCACTAATAAAAGTTATTAACCCCTACTCCCTGACATTTCCAACATTAAATAAACCTATTAAACCCGAAACGGCCAGCCAGCCACATCGTAACTACTAAACTAAACCTATTAACCCCTAATCCGCCACTCCTCACATCGCAAAACACTCAATTAAACTATTAACCCTTAAACTTTAAATTAAAAGTTACAATATAACTATCTTAAAATAAATAAAAACTTACCTGTAAAATAAAAAAAAAAACTAACATTAAACTATAAATTAACCTAACATTACTATTCTAATAAAATAAAAAAATAAAATTTAAAACCTAAAATTAAAAACCTAAATTTAAAACAGTAAATTTCGAAAAATACAAAAATCTAAGATTACAAAAATAATAAACAAAATTATTAAAAATAAAAACAATTACACCTAATCTAATAGCCCTAAAAGAAATAAAAAAGCCCCCCCAAAATAAAAACACCCCCTAACCTACAATTAACTACCAATAGCCCTTAAAAGGGCCTTTTGTAGGGCATTGCCCTAAGTTAAACAGCTCTTTTACCTTAAAAAATACAAAGTCCCCCCAACAGTAAAACCCCCCACCCAACCAACCGCCCAAAATAAAAAACCTAAGTTGGATGTGTGGACATTAGATTAGGGGGTTAATAAATTTATTATATTATTTGCGATGCGGGAGGGTTGCGGTTTAGGGGTTTAAAGGTAGTTTATGGATGTTAGTAACAGTTTAGTTCCATAACTAATAAATCCATAACTACTGCTCTCAGATGGTGGAATGAATTGTGTTGGTATAGGCTGTAAAGCAAGCATTTTAACTGGACTGCACAAACTATAATACGGCGCTATAAAAAATCCCGCACTGAAACGTAAATTTTTTGAGTGCGGAATGGACGTTGCGTTACAGGCTTAAATGCTTGCGGTATAGCTATACCGCCGAAACTCGTAATATGCGTTGCTGGCCATTCCAGTGCAATGGGCAATTTTTCAGCGGTAATAGCAGTACCGCAACACTTGTAATCTAGCCGTATGCTTTTAACTGCATTAGCAAATCCACATTTGAGCATAACACAAGACTATTTAAATCTGCCTTTGTTTAATCATTACATTTTTTTAGATATTTAATGCATTAGAAGATTGACACAGTTGTACTCCATATCCCATGTTTAGATTCATTTTTTTTTTAATTATATCAAATTAAGTCGCAATTAAGTTTAAAGAAAGCAGTTGCATACACTGAAAATACTACTTGTTTTTAACCACATGATGTCACTATTGACTAATATTTTTATTTTAATCAGTGTTTATAGTTCTATGGATAACATTATACATTGGAAAACACAATACATTTATTATATTTTAATAGGGTCCAAAAGTTGAAAACAATCAATAGATTAGGTGTGGTTTTTATTTATATTTACTTGTAATATGATATATCTTTCTGTGTGTAGATAGAGAGAGAGATAGTATATAGTATATTTATATTAAATTACATGTTAATCTTACAAGGTTCCTTACTTAAGGCTAGATTACAAGTCATGTGCTAACGTTAGCGCGGAATATTGAAATACCGTGTCTGTGCTAGCTTGCGCTCATATTACAAGTTGAAAGTAGACGCAACAGCACAAGCTCAAACTAAATTTGAGCTCATCTGGTTAGTGCAACTGAAGTCCTAGGGGTCTATTTATGAAGCAGCAGATGCTACCTCAGACCCACTCCGCTTCAGTTCCGGCTAAAGCGGAAGTTAAGAAGCAGCGGACCTCTGAGTTGGCGGACAGCAATCCGCCCGATCAAATATGATCGGGCTGATTGACACCCCCTGCTAGCGGTCGATTGGGCGCGAATCTGCAGGGGGTAGTATTGCACCAGCAGTTCACAAGAACTGCTGGTGCAATGATAAATGCAGACAGTGCATGCTGCCGGCATTCATCGATGTGCAGCGGACATGATCCGCTATATCGGATCATGTCCGTCCGCACATTAATAAATGGACCCCCTAGAGTAAAGAGTTAGGGATAAATAAAAAGTCAGACCAAAAATAACATAAATACATTAAAATAAAGTGTTATTCTTATATATACACTATCTAATAAAAATATTCATATACATATTTTTTTTTTTAAAAAGGGATAAAAGGTATATTGTATATGACAAGGTATTTGAATGGGAAAGGCTATAATGTATATTTCATATACATGTCTAAATATGTGTATGTATGTATATATACACATAAAAACACATGTATATATACCGTGTATATATATATATATATATATATATATATATATATATATATATATATATATATATATTATTATTTTTTTCTAATATGCAGTCAAACTTGACACTCAACAAACCCCAAGCCAGTTCAGGTATTTCATGTGTTCTAGCTCAAGCACACCTGGTGCAACAAATGAAGCCCTTTATTAGCTGCATCAGATGTGCTTGAGACAACACCTGTTGTGCATATTTGTGCTGTTGTGAGGGATTCTATTCAGGGGGTTGAATCATTTTGAGGCTGCAGAATTCATTAAAAGTTGCATTTTCAGTTCAATTTGGGGAAACCCCATTCGTTGTATTGAGTTATTTCAATTGCTTTTGTTTGATTTGTTCATTGCAAACAGCTGAAAGTCTGTACATTTTGACAATAAACCTGATTTGCATTGGGGGTTGAATAATTTTGATTACAACTGTATATATATATATATATATATATATATATATATATATATATATATATATATATATATATATATATATATATATAAAAGACAAAAAGATATGATATCTGCGCTTTCCTTATTGTCACTTAAGGATGTATACATAAATTAAAAATAATATATTTGCTATGCAATTTAAACATAAAATATATATGCAGATAAGCAGAGCCCACAGATAAAGTATATCTGAAGATAGGCAGCTGAATCAAAGTGGTGTGTGGAGACTCCCAAGACTCCACAAGAAGAAATATAGACACAAAAGTTTGTGTTCTGCACCTTTCTTCTGTGGTAATATAAAGATAGTGGGGTAATATCTCCCCTATACCTAAGAACTTACTTTAAGGAACCTCAATCAATACGAGGTAAGTAGTCACCCTTCACAGATATCTCTCCAAGATCTGTAACGAATCCAA
Organism: Bombina bombina; assembly: GCF_027579735.1. Classification (NCBI taxonomy): domain Eukaryota; kingdom Metazoa; phylum Chordata; class Amphibia; order Anura; family Bombinatoridae; genus Bombina; species Bombina bombina. Next base: position 722,001,773 of record NC_069500.1, on the reverse strand, counting down.
TCTGAATCCACTGTGCTGTAAGCTGAAGCTGAGTGTAGAATCCTCACTGTAGAGTATGGTGTCTCAGGATATATGCAAGGGGAACAGACAAAATGGTCCAAAAAATAGTGAAGTACGTCTTTATTAAGAACAACACAACATAAGACACAATTCTCAGCCCACTCACACTATATAACCTCAATCCTTATGAGGTAAGTTAAAATCCAGAGTATAAAATTCAATACAGTGATAAACAGATATTACAATAGCCCCAGAGTCATTGATGACTCAAATTGTAGCCGTACTGCATCCCTGACGCGTTTCAAAGTCACCTTCTTCCTCAGAAGGGTAGAAGTACGGAGTTGTCTATATATATATATATATATATATATATATATATATATATATATTGTATGTGTAGGCATATGTGTATGTATGTATGTGTGTACATATTTATGTATGTATGTACAAAATCTTGTACTTATCTAAAAAAGTAAGGTAAGAACTCCCCTATTTGACCTTCTGTTTAGCTCAAAAAGAAGTCACACTGCATTTTCTATTATTTGTTACATGCATGCCATGAGGTGTAAAATCATTGCTGTGTGTGTTCCTGTCAGTCAAGGGTATGTGTGCTATTGGCAACCAAGCAGTGGGACCTAAGGTTGAGCTTTTGGGGGGACATTTTGTGACCCCTGCCTACAACACATGCCCAGTCACCTATAGGAAGTTCAGTATTATAAATTTTATGGAGCACAGCTGTTAAACCTTAAATCTTGGCCTAACATAACAGCAGCTCTGGCCAAAGGTCACTATGACCAAGAGCAAGGGAGATTCTGTCCAACTAGCTTGTGTGTGACACTAGCATATATTACATAGCTGCCAGTGCTATTGAATATTAGCCTGATCTTGCTATAACTCATTTAGTTAATAGCCCATGCATATTACTTAAATTTGAAAAGGAAGACAAAAATGTTAAGAGTGCAGCATTATTAAGTGTCTTAAAATTGAAAACAATAACTTAAATTTAATTCTAGATAAACATGGGGGCACATGGATCTGCAAATAGGGGTCGTGGGCGATGAATACAATTTGAGAAAAATGGTGGTGTCAGCCTTATCATTCACTGGAAATCAGGAGAGGAGACAGAGACTGATGTGTTGTACTTCTAGAGGCAGGGGTGAGATGCTCTGGTGGAGACTGCAGCATGTGCCATAGGGTAGAAGGACATTGACATAGGTGGAAAATATAATATCTTATGAGGCATAGACAAAATAAAGAGATTGTGCTGTGATTTTAAGTGATTTCTGTGATATGTGCCATGTTATGAAGGGAATGAGAGAGACTACCCAGTCAAATTCACAGTTATCAAGTAAATCAGATTAAAACATATAAAAATAGTGTAGTGGAATATAAATCATGCCATATGTGACAAAAAGCAATTGTTTTAATTCTATGTTTATTACATACACTGTATTCTGAAAGACAAGGGCAGGAGATTGTGTTTATTAGTGCAGAGTAGGGATGGGCGAATGTTTCTAAAAATTTGAAATTTAAAAGAAATTTTGATACATTCGCTGGTTCAAATTGAATTTTGAATGTTTATATAACATTCTAACATTCTATTTTCTAATTTTTGTTTTCAAATTTTTCAATAAAATTCGAAAATATTTGTTCGAATAATAGAATGTTATTATAGCTATGTATTGTCAGGGTTGTTTCCCCGCTTTGTTTACCATGTGCTGCTGGCAGCCATTTTACTCACCTCTCTTACTGAATCTGGTACAGTGTGTGATGCTGCTAATTTCCTGCACGCCCTCTTATAGCCAGACTGGTGAACATCGTCAGTGTGAGACAGGTTGCAGTCTCAGAATTGTGATGTCATCACTTATTATTTAAAGGGCCTCTGTTCAGTATGCTTTGCCCTTGCGTTGTCTCAGACTTGTTTGTGAGTTCCTGTGTTCCAGTTCCTGTGTATTACCTGGATAGTCTGACGTCCCTTCTGGTTCCTGATCCCTGGCTTGTTCATGACTTTGCTGTTCTCCTTGTTCCTGATTTCGGCTCGTCTGACTGCTTGCTTTGGCTCCTGACTCGGCTATAGAACTGCTATATACACAGGAACTATTACTCTATGACAAAAGTCTTTCTAAAGAATTTAATCGATAAATGGGTTAGTGTGTGGTGCATATTGGAATTGGTTCAGAAACAAGACCTTTCTTTTATATCATGTTGACATATTGAAATCAAGGTGTTTTTTGTTTTTATAGTTCATGCTTATATATGATGTTAAATATAAGATTCTAATTAAGAACCTTAATAGAGAGCCCAATTGGATTCTGTGTGCATTTATTAGAATTTAAAAAGGTGAAGGTCTGTTTTATATCTTAAGGGAGACGTCCCTATTTACTCATATTAATTAGTTGTATACTTTTTAAATATTTTGAGACACTTTCACCGAGATTACGATTCTTGCGTTAGCCTTAAAAATCAACGTTGAGAGGTCCCAACACTGCTTTTTAACGCCCGCTGGTATTACGAGTCTGGCAGGTACAGGTGTACCGCTCACTTTTATTCCGCAACTCGAGCTTACCGCAAATCCACTTACGTCAATTGCGTATCCTATCTTTTTAATGGGATTTGCCTAACGTTGGTATTACAAGTCTTGGAAGAAGTGAGCGGTACAGCCTCTCCTGTCAAGACTCCTAACGCATTTAAAAGTCAGTAGTTAAGAGTTTTATGGGCTAACGCCGTAACATAAAACTCTTAACTAAAGTGATAAAAAGTACACTAACACCCATAAACTACCTATTAACCCCTAAACCAAGGCCCCCCCACACATCGCAAACACTTAAATAAAGTTTTTAACCCCTAATCTGCCGACCGGACATCGCTGCCACTTTAATAAATATATTAACCCCTAAACCGTCGCACTCCCGTCTCACAAACACTAGTTAAATTTTATTAACCCCTAATCTGCCGTCCCTAACATTGCAGACACCTACCTACATTTATTAATCCCTAATCTGCCACCACCAATGTCGCCGCTACTATATTAAATTTATTAACCCCTAATAGGTTAGGATTTATTTTACAGGTAAATTTATTTATTCTAATTTAGGTTAGGATTTACTTTACAGGTAAATTTGTCTTTATTTTAACTAGGTAGTTATTAAATAGTTAATAACTATTTAATAACTATTGTACCTAGTTAAAATAAATACAAAGTTGCCTGTAAAATAAAAATAAACCCTAAGCTAGCTACAATGTAACTATTAGTTATATTGTAGCTAGCTTAGAGTTTATTTTATAGGTAAGTATTTAGTTTTAAATAGGAATAATTTATTTAATTGTAGTAATTTTATTTAGTTTTATTTAAATTATATTTAAGTTAGGGGGGTTAGACTTAAGGTTAGACTTAGGTTTAGGGGTTAATAACTTTATTATAGTGGCGGCGACGTTGGGGGCGACAGATTAGGGGTTAATAAGTGTAGTTAGGTTGCGGCGACATTGGGGGTGGCAGATTAGGGTTAATAAATATAATGTAGGTGTCGGCGATGTTGGGGGCAGCAGATTAGGGGTTCATAAGTATAATGTAGGTGGCGGCGGTGTCCAGAGCAGCAGATTAGGGGTTAATAATATAATGTAGGTGGCGGCGGTGTCCGGAGCGGCAGATTAGGGGTTAATAAGTGTAAGATTAGGGGTGTTTAGACTCGGGGTTCATGTTAAGGTGTTAGGTGTAGACATAAAATGTGTTTCCCCATAGGAATCAATGGGGCTGCGTTAGAAGCTGAACGCTGCTCTTTTGCAGGTGTTTTTTCAGCCGAATCAGCCCCATTGATTCCTATGGGGAAATCGTGCATGAGCATGCTTAGCCAGCTTACCGCTACCATAAGCAGCGCTGGTATTGAGGTGAGATGTGGAGCTAAATTCTGCTCTATGCTCACCTTTTTGTGGCTAACGCCGGGTTTAAAAAAACTGTAATACCAGCGTTACTTTAGGTGAGCGGTGAGCTGAAACTAAGCGTTAGCAATGCACCCCTGTTACTGCAAAACTAGTAATCTCGGGTGCTAGTCTTTTTAATTGTTGATTATAAATATCTGTATCATATAGGCATTTATAGAAGTTGACACTTCAGAAAATAAATTGTTCTTTTATATACTCAATATCATCCTCCTGGTATCTTTGCTTTTTTAACGCTTTATTCATACCACCCTTTTTTAATTGTATAATTCTGTATCTATCTGGGAAGAGATAGATTGGCATAGAGCTCAAAGTTACCCAATTGAATCGCTAGAGCTAAAAACCTTGATCCACCATTACCAAATATAATTTCCAGGATGGATGAACAGGATCACTGCTTGGATCAATTTGCACTAGCCCTGTAAACCCTGCTGACTCCCACTGCACATTTGGACCAAAGGGTCCCACAAGTTATGGCTGCTCCTATTTCCACTGCTGCACCTAGTCCTACCAGGAGCATGTCCAGTTCTGCACCTCTACCTCAGTGTTATGGAGGCGATACTAATCAGTGCAGAGGGTTTTTGAACCAGGTGGGCATTCACTTTGCCTGTTTAGTGATGGATGTGATTGAGGAGAGATTTGTGTATCCTCATCGTCTCTACAAGGAATTCTGTCTGGGGTGGTTCCGCTACATAGATGACTTGTTCATTTTGTGGCGGGGCACCCCAGAAGCATTAATGTAGCTCAGGGAGGATGTTGAGAGGTATGTCCCCTTCCTTAGATTTAGCTGTAAAATTGATACTGAACAGATTGAGTTCCTTGACACATTAGTGTACAAGAATGATAAGAAGTTAGAGACTGATTTGTACACAAAGCCTACAGATCGCAACACTTTGTTGCACAGGGATAGTTTTCATCCACCTAGAGTATTTCAAAGTGTCCCAAAATCAAAACTGATTTGGGTAAATAGGATTAAGGAGTTTGAGCATGTCCCTCGAGCAGCTTATAGGAAAGGCAACACTACTGGCAGGAGATTGGTACGGGCCTGTCAGACAGAAAGTACTGATGGCACTATACAACGCTTCTTGGGTAAACCCTTGAGTGGTACATTTCCATGTTTGGGGTGTGCACAATGTAATAGCATTATTAAAGGCGGTGAGTTTTCACACCCCCACACTGGGAAGAGGTATAAAATACCTGGCTATTACACATGCAATTCCACATATGTGGTGTATGCACTTAAATGCCCCTGTGGTTACTGTACATAGGGGAAACTACCCAAAAGGACAAGAATCATGTGTGCCAAAACAAATCCAATATTAGAAATGATAAACAGGCCCATCTCCCCGTTCCATGCCATTTTCTAGAAAAAGGCCATCAGGCCAATCAGCTTAGATTCATGGTCATTGATCATGCTAAAAAGAGACCTGGGGGAGGTGATAGGATTAGGGACCTTCTATATAGGGAAGCTAAATGGATATGGCTCTTGAACACTATGGCCCCTAGGGGATTAAATAAGGAGTTTGACCATATGCCCTTTATTTAATTCTTATCTGGTATTCTGATAGATTTCACATTGTAGCATTTAGTTAGATTTTCCTTCAAAAGTGCTACTATCCAATGTGTATATATATATATATAAATATATATATATATATATATATATATATATATATATGTGTGTGTGTGTGTGTGTGTGTGTATTTGTATATATATACTGTATATATATATATATATATATATATATATATTTGTTGCAGGGTTTATTCTTTCCATTCAGGCTACCTAGGGTTAATTTAGAGGCATGTGTGCAATTGATGATGTCATAACTCTGTAATTTCATCACATGACCCATTGCACCTGTTTGGATTGGTTTCCCTGTGTTTGTGTGATGTATAAATTGTTTGCATTTGTCATTTTGTGTTAGCTTGAGAAAGGGGCTATTTGCCACGAAACGTTGCTCTTTAAATAAAGGTGTCCCATTTGGGAGTGCTACCTTCTGCTGTGTTGTTTGGATTCACACTTCGAAATGTTACCTCAGGCGTCTCCCTCTGACAGAGCTAAGGTGGGATTTCTCATCTCTTTACTCTCTGACACAGCTCTTGCCTGGGCTAATCCCTTGTGTGAGACTAATAAACCTGTGATTTCTAATTACCCTGAATTTGTGGCTTCCTTTTGAAGGGTATTTGATGTTCTGGCTCGCTCCTCCTCTGCTGCCAAACGACTCATGTCCATTCAGCAAGGTACAAGATCTGTTGCTCAGTATGCCATTGAGTTCCATACATTTGCCGCAGAGGTTGGATGGAACTATGAAGCCCTTGTTGCCACCTTCTTTCATGTGCTCTCTAATGCGATTAAAGATGAAGTTGCTGTCAGAGATTTACCAGAGGATCTCGAACCTTTGATGTCTTTTTAATCCTAATTGACATCAGACTCAGAGAGAGGCCCTCTTTCAAGGAGCCCTTGCGGAAGCCTCCTATTCTATTGTCTCATATGTTGACATTCCCACCCATGCCTCCCTCTCCTCCCATGTCTCTTGGTCCCGAGTCACCAGGTACTGCTGTACAGATGCAGTTGGGATTAATGTGTCTCTCCATGGTGGAGAAGGCCTTTAGGAGGAGGGAGGGGCTCTGCCTCTATTGCTGGTTACAGGGCCACCTTTTAAAGTCTTGTCCTATATGTCTGGTTAAACGCTTGCACCTAAGGTCCTGTCGGGGGCAAACCTTGGGTGGTTTATCCTCATTCTCTGAACCTTTGGTCATGGTTGTCCTTTACTTGGTGGATTCCTCCATAGTCACCCAGGCTCTTGTTGACTCCGGTGCTGTGGGCTATTTCATTGACATTGCTTTTGTATCACAGCACTCCATTCCTGTAATGCCTCAGTCCGTTCTGCTTGCTATTGAGGCCATTGATGGCAGGCCCCTTCAGCCTGCACTCGTTACTCACAAAACCACTCTGTTATCCATAGCTGTTGGGGCTCTCCATTTTGAAACCCTCCAGTTCGAGGTGATTAACTCTCCGCATTTTCCGGTTGTTCTGGGTTATTCCTGGCTCTAAAAGCACAATCCCAATCTCGACTGGTGTAGGTCCGAAAGTTTGTCTTGGTGTCTGCAATGTATTTCCACTTGTCTTCGTTAACCAGTCAAAGTACTGTGCACTTCTTTGGTATCTCAATTGCCTGAGGAGTACCGAGAGTTCCAAGACGTTTTTAACAAAGTGCGTGCCAGTACATTGCCTCCTCACCGGTCTTACGATTGTGCCATAGACCTGCAACCCGGAGCCATTCTTCCTCGGGGCTGGGTTTACCCTCTCTTGGTTGTGGAGAATTGTGCTATGGAGGAGTATGTTGCCGATGCTCTGTCATGGGGGATCATCCGCAAATCCTGGTCTCCTGCAGGGACTGGCTTCTTCTTCGAGAAGAAAAAGGGTGGCGAGTTAAGAGCATGCATCGATTGACCACCTCAAGGGAGCTACTGTCTTTTCCAAACTTGATTTGAGAGGAGTATACAATCTCATTAGGATTAAGGAGGGCCACGAATGGAAAACAGCATTTAACACTTGGAGCGGGCATTATGAGTATCTTAATATCTGCCAGTACATGGTGAAAAAAGATACCATGGTAGACAGATTCGGTAAAATTTGGAGAATTAATAGCCATATTAATTGTCAGAGCGAGAACGTAATTTATTGCCTATCATGCGCATGTGACAAGATCTACACAGGTATGACTACCCGTAAGTTTAACATTAGAATGACAGGACATCTCAGTAACATTCGAAATGCACAGAAAGATTCAGAAAAGGGCAAAAAAATAACGAGTGTGGCTAAACACTTTCTACAATGTCACTCAGGAAAAACTGCCTCGTTTAAATGTTGGGGTCTCGAACAAATCAAACCTGGAATTAGAGGGGGTAACTGTGAAAACACACTACTCCAAAAGGAAACAGGTTGGATTTTCAGATTGAATTCAATCATACCCAATGGAATGAACGAGGCCAATAACTATTGGGTATTTCATTAAAAACCATGTTGAATGAATGTTGATAAAAACTCATGAGATAAGTAGTATCACCGTATTGTTCTATCACAAAAACCGCTATTCAAGTATTTTATTTACTAAATTTTACCTAACTAAATTCGAACTAATAACCTCTACTCTAAATCCTATACTACCCACAAGTCCAAATTGGATGTTATTAGAAATAGGGAATTCATATGAGAGAGGTAGTAAGAATCTTAGAGAATTAGTAATCATTAAATATATACTATTATACGAGTTTTGTGGAACAATTAACAAATTTCAAGGTGTATAATAGCCGCCCATAGCACTTTCTATACCATTAACCAATTCTTCCGTACATTCTAATAATTTTATATGCCAATTACATAATCTATGATTATGTAATGATCACCGGAAAAATGTATAATATACGAATGTCATTAGCCTAATATTTCACAATACCAATATGTGTTTTCACACTAAGAAAGTATAGTGCTAGTACAGGCAATGTGACGATTAACTATACATTCATTGTGTTTTGCTATATTCATTATTAGAAGTTTCAGACAGTGCCACATTTACATCTTAATAACCTCTCATAACTGAGAATTTAGTTGGAACCCATATAAATTATCCCCCTATGGTAGTAATCCATCTATCATTATCAGAGAAAGACAACACATAAAAACAGTGGAACATGTCATGTTCATATGGACCACTTAGTGCAGTAAGGGATTTCAAGGAATACTTTTCTGAGTACACTTATATACGTCTTGGGGTGTCCGTTGTGCATATTTTTGTTATTTTTTAAGCAGGAATTAATGTTAGAACATGACACGAGTGCATGCGGCGCATATATTGGAAGGCAATTTGCTTCCTATATGTATAATAAACACAGTACTCTGAATGTGGAATAATCTTAAGAGCACTAATGAGAATCGAATCAGTGACAATTCCATAATCCTGCGTGAAACTGTAATAGATCTGTACTGCCTCGGACATTGGCGTTGCTTACACAGGGATTGGACTAGTAGCAATACCCCTGATTTTTGGCAACATGTTTGAACAATGACAGGGAGAGAGTTTGCTTGTTCTATTACGCAGCGGTGTTCCGGTATAGTGTTGCTTTCCCACGGAGAAACGGTTGTCTGATTGGATAACGCCAAATAGGGGTATGCCTGTGTGGACCAATGAAAGTGGCTCTTTTGCGTGCGTGTTTATCTTAATTACAGAGTCTTATGTGGACTAATACTTAAACACGAATCCCAAGTACTACGATTGACAATATATAGCGGAAAAAGCATAATTGAATATAATTTAAATACATATAATATATCGGATGGTATTTGCGATTTTTCTAACATATGCATATTTGTTGTGCTTTTTGTTTATGCACGTCACAATACTGAGACACACAAGGATTGGATGATAAGTAGGAGTATCCTCACAGTTAAAATTGATTGGCTGATAGGTTTAAACTTAGTGCTATATAAAGGGGTGGCACCCGGGCCTCGGTTTGTCCAAAGCATTGAGAAAGGCTGATAGTACAGCCGAAACTAGTTTGCTGCTTAAGATTTTGTGCATTTATTTGCACGTTGGTGATTGTTGTTGTTTTTAAATTAGAGTCCATTTGTCCCTGTCACCTGAAGCCGAGGGAGCTGCTATCGGCCAGGAAACAGGGGGACATTTGAGACTTAGTTTTAAATTGGCACTCCAGGTATTTAGGCCGGTATTAAACAAACTTATTAAAGGTTATTTTTTAATAATACTAGATAGGAATGAGTGCTAGCTAAAACCACCTGCTTTCTGGAGGTTCTCTTACCTCTTTTTCTCCTTATTATTATGAGTATCTTGTAATGCCCTTTGGCCTATGTAATGCTCCAGCTGTTTTCCAGGAATGTATTAATGATGTCCTACGAGATATGTTGCAACAGTGTGTTATGGTATACTTAGATGATATCCTCATACACTCACCCACTCTTGAGGCTCATCGTTCTGATGTTACACGGGTACTTTAGAGACTATGTGAGAACGACCTTTTTTTGTAAACTCAAGAAATGTGAGTTCCATCAGACTCAAGTAACCTTCCAAGGTTATGTAATCTCCATTGCAGGGTTGGTGAGTGGCCTTGCTCAGTTGGTCTTTGCTCTATTCAATGTTTTTTTGGCTTTGCCAACTACTATAGGAAGTTTATTAAAAACTTTTCTTCCTTGGTCAAACCTATCACTGACATGACCCGTAAGGAGAATGAGCCACTCCATTGGTCACCTACTGCCAATAAGGCTTTTGAGAGTCTTAAGACTGCCTTTGCTGCCGCTCCAGTTCTGGCTAATCCTAACCCTGTCCTGCCTTTAAATTCATGAGGTCAATGCGCCTGAGACTGGAGTAGGTGCCCTCTTGTCTCAACGTCCTATGCCTGATGGTTCCTTGCATCGGTGCGGTTCCTTCTCTAAGACATTGTCTCCAGCGGAGTGCAATTATGAAATTGGCGACAGGGAATTACTGGTCATAATTTTGATGCTCAAAATGTTTGAAGCCCCAACAGGCCAGATGGGTGCTTTTTTTGTCTCAGTTTAATTATGTGGTCTCCTACCTGCATGATGGTAAGAATGTTAGGGCTGATGCCCTCTCTCGTTAATTTTCACCTCTGGCCAAGGAGGAGTCTGTACCTATTCCAGTTATACCTCCTGACCATATTTTAGCCACCATACATACTAATTTGACTTCTCCCTTGGGGGAGAGGATCCTGGCTGCACAAACCAATGTACCTTCTGAGAAACCTAGTGGTAAGTGCTTTGTACCTGAGAATCTTCAATCTAAACTATTGCACACTTTCCACTATCCTAAAGCAGCAAGTCACCTGGGCAAGAACCAAATGATTTGGTCTGTCACTCGACAATTCTGGTGGCCAGGTCTTCGTTCTGATGTTGCTGCGTTAGTTGCCTCCTGCTCAGTCTGTGCACAGAATAAGACTCCTCAATGTCTTCCAGTGGGTCTTCTTCAACCTATTGCTAATGGTGAGCATCCTTAGACACATCTTTCCATGTACTTCATTGTCAAGCTCCTTGTTTCCAATGGCAATACTGTTATCCTAATGGTGGTTGACCATTTTTCTAAAATGTCAGATTGCATTCCTTGAAGAAGCAGCATACTGCATAGGAGTTTTTTCCTGGGAGGTCTTCCGTTTACATGGGTTACCCAAGGAGATAGCCTCGGACCGGGGTAGCCAGTTTGTCTCCAGATTTTGGTGTTCCTTTTGTACTCAAATGGGGATTCAGCTTTCCTTCTCCTCGGCATATCACCCTCAATCAAATGGGGCTGCGGAATGGTATGATCAAGCTCTGGAACAGTTGCTCCATTGCTATGTCTCAGATCACCACAATAATTGATCTGAACTGTTACCTTGGGCAGAGTTCGCTCGTAATAGTGCTATTAATGCTTCCTCCCAGTTATCCCTGTTCATAGCGAATTATGGGTTTCAACCATCCTTGTTGCACGATTCATTCATGTCTCAGGGTATTCTGGCTTTGGAGGAGCATCTCTGGCAACTCCGTTCCACGTGGGTGCAGATTCAGGATCGCCTTCATTGTTCTATGTAGCGCCAAAAGTTCCAGGCTGATCGTAGATGTCTGCCCGCACCTTCCTGCCAGGTTAGTGAGAGGGTTTGGCTGTCCTCCTGCAATTTGAACCTTTGTGTGTCTTCCAATAAACTGGCTCCCCATAATGTTGGTCCTTTTTGGATACATAGACGGGACAATCCTGTGGCCTACACTCTTGACCTTCCTCCTGCAATGCGCATCTCCAATGTTTTTCATGTCTCCCACTTGAAACCATTGGTTTGTAATCGGTTTACCACTGTGTTACCTAGTCCCCGTCCTATCTCTGTTGACAACCATGAAGAATATGAGGTCAGCAGCATTATTGACTCGTGTACAGTATTTGGTTCACTGGAGGGGCTACGGTCAGCGTTCATGGATTCCCTCCTCTGATGTTCATGCTCCCACCCTCCTCCGTGTCTTCCATGCTGTTTCCCCAATAAGCCTTTTGTCCTCCCACTGGGGAGGGGTCATTGAGGGGAGGGTACTGTCAGGGTGTGTGATGCTGCTCATTTCCTGCATGCCCTCTTATAGCCAGACTGTTGAACATCATCTGTGTGAGACAGGTTGCAGTCTCTGGCTTTGACTCCTGGCTTGTTATTTCACTTGTGGACTTTTAATTATTTTTTTTATTTATAAAGGTGTGATTATTTTTTAACTTCTCGTCTCAGTCTGATTCCTGGCACCCTGACATGTATTCATTCAATTTCGAAATGTAATATTCAAATTCGAATGTGACATTCAAATTTGAATGTAACATTCAAATTCGAAATAGTATTTCTAGTCTACAACTGTGTTTAATAAATGTAATATTCGAATTTGAATGCTACATTCAAATTCGAATGTCACATTCAAATTCGAAATAGTATTTCTAGACTAATACTGTTTAATAAAGGTAATATTCAAATTTGACTGCTAAATTCGAATGTGATATTCGAATTTGAAATAGTATTTCTAGTCTACAACTGTTTTTTATAAATGTGACATTCAAATTCAAAATACTATTTCTAGTCTAATACTGTTTTTTATAAATGTAATATTCGAATTTGAATGTGACATTCGAATTTGACTGTAACTTTCTAATTCGAAATAGTATTTCTAGTCTAATACTGTGTTTTATAAATGTAATATTCGAATGTGACATTTGAATTTGAATGTGACATTTGAATTCAAAATAGTATTTCTAGTCTACAACTGTGTTTTTTAAATGTAATATTCGAATTCGAATGTCACATTCGAAAACTGTAAATAACATTTGATAATAGAATTTTTAAGAATATTCGTTTTTATCAACATTCTATTATGTAAAAAGAATTTCTACAATAATATTTGTTCTAACATTCGAATTCGAATATAAACACATTTGCCCATCCCTAGTGCAGAGCCTGTTTGTAAGCCAAAGAGTAAGGAAGAGGTGTTAAGAGTAAAACTAGATTCTTACAAAAAAACAACTATATGCCGCAGGAGTCTGGTGGGTGTCTTCTAGCAGCTCTACCTGTCTAATAATTGCAGAGTAAAGAAATTAAATTCCTTTACCTGTCATCCCACTGCAATAGTGGGAGATATCTAGAAGTGACATTTATATAATCCGGAGCATGAACGCATTTTCAATCATTTAAAAATAAAGCAGATTGTGTTCAATACGAATGTGAAATAATTTTCTTCTCACTTTTTACTGATTAAATATCTATGTTAAAATAAAAAATACAGAATTACAACTTTTAGATTCAATAGGTAGACTACATATTAGTACTGCATTTCATTTAGGTTGGTAAATGCAACTGAAGCTGTACATTAGACTTCCTAATTTTTTTTTATATGATATCACAATAGCATGAAAGTGTATCATGACTACAATTCCTATTGCTTCATGTTGACAAATATTATCATCTCTATCAAGAAAAAAAGCGAATGACTGCACAATGTAGCAGAATTCCATTGGCGGAATTCAGAATTACTCACTATCACTATTTTGCGCTCTTGTGCAACGCCGCCCCCTGCCCGTGCACAGCCAATCACGCACGGGCAGGAGCTGCCAATCTCTCCGGTCAGCTTGCAAACACAATGAGATATATGTATGTATTTCTACACATATGTATATCTGTATTTATTTGTCTATATGTGTCTGTAAACAGATATAGCCATTGAGTGCCACACCGCATGCATGTTACTGCTGTTTGCTTGCTACAGTATCCTCCAAAGAAGATGTATCTTTTTAATATTGTCAATAAATATTTTTGTATTTTACTGCTGGGCGAATCCTACGCTTTTTTGCATCTTGACCCTATGTGCCTGTAAATACATTAATAAACATATACATACAAATATAAATATGTATGAAATACATACAGTATATATTTATAACGGATCCCTATGTAAAAGCTTCTTTGGCCCATTTTTTTTTTCTAACGCCTGACATCTCATTTATTTGAGCCCTTTTAACTTTTTATTGCAATTTAAAAAAAATAAATATTAGATAGTGTTATTATGAGTGTAACTGTCCTTTTAAAGGTATTTTTGATGTGTGATTTTTTGACTTGGATAACAGTTAACCAGAGCTCAGTAATCCTTAAACTTGTATTGTGGGTGGAATTTACTCTTGTAATCTAGCCCTAAACATTTTCAGATAGATTACGAGTTTTGAGTGCTATAGGGAAATTAACGACCGCCACAAAAGCGTCCTTATTTCACCTCCCTATAGCGCTGCTATTACAGATTTTGTAAAACCCGACTTGTGCAGGCGATATGGTGGCATTGAGCTCCATACTTCACCCAAATACAAGCAGTGTTTTGACGTGCTCGTGAACGATTTCCCCATAGACATCAATGGGGAGAGTCGGCTAAAAAAAAGCCTAACACCTGCGATAGCGGAAACAAAAGCTCCGTAACGCAGCCCCATTGATGTCTATGGGGAAAGAAAAAGTTATGTTTAAACCCTAACATAAAAACCACATCTAAACACCCCCGACATCGCCGCCACCTACATAATGTTATTAACCCCTAATCTGCTGCCCCTAACATCGCCGCCACCTACATAATGTTATTAACCCCTAATCTGCCGCCCCAACATCGCCGCCACCTACATAATGTTATTAAGCCCTAATCTGCTGCCCCTAACATCGCCGCCACCTACATAATGTTATTAACCCCTAATCTGCCGTCTCTAACATCGCCGCCACCTACATAATGTTATTAACCCCTAATCTGCCACCCCTAACATTGCCGCCCTCTACATAATGTTATTAACCCCTAATCTGCTACCCCTAACATCGCCGCCACCTAAATACACTTATTAACCCCTAAACCTCTGGCCTCCCACATCACTAACACTACATAAATATATTAACCCCTAAACCTAACCCTAATGTAACCCTGAACCTAACCCTAACCCTAACACCCCCTAACTTAAATATAATTAAAATAAATCTAAATAAAACTTACAATAATTACCTAAATAACCTATTTAAAACTAAATACATACTTACCTGTGAAATAAAACCTAAGCTAGCTACAATATAACTAATAGTTATATTGTAGCCATCTTAGGTTTTATTTTTATTTCACAGGTAAGTTTGTATTTATTTTAACTAGGTAGACTAGTTAGTAAATAGTTATTAACTATTTACTAACTACCTAGTTAAAATAAATACAAAGTTACCTGTAAAATAAAACCTAACCTGCCTTACACTAAAAACTAATATTACAATAAAATAAACAAAATTAATTAATTAAATACAGTTATCTAAATTACAAAAAAATAAACACTAAATTACACAAAATAAAAAACAAAATTATCAAAAATAAAAACGAATTACTCCTAATCTAATAGCCCTATCAAAATAAAAATGCCCCCCCAAAATAAAAAAAACCTAGCCTACACTAAACTGCCAAGGGCCTTTTGCGTGGCATTGCCCCAAAGAAATCAGCTCTTTTACCTGTAAAAAAAAATACAAACAATCCCCCAACAGTTAAACCCACCCCCCACACAACCAAACCCCCCGAATAAAATTATATCTAAATAAACCTAAGCTCCCCATTGCCCTGAAAAGGGCATTTGGATGGGCATTGCCCTTAAAAGGGCATTTAGCTCTTTTACGGTGCCCAAACCCTAAGCTAAAAATAAAACCCACCCAATAAACCCTTAAAAAAGCCTAACTCTAACCCCCGACGATCCACTTACAGTTTTCGAAGACCTGACTTCCAACCTCATCCAGGCAGCAGAAGTCTTCATCCAAGCAGGCAGAAGTCTTCAACCAAGCGGGCAGAAGTCTTTATCCAGACGGCATCTTCTATCTTCATTCATCCGGCGCGGAGCAATTCCATCTTCAAGACATCCGGCGCGGAGCATCCTTTTCCTACAATAGTCGCTGTAGAATGAAGTTTCCCTTTAAGTGACGTTATCCAAGATGGCATCCCTTACATTCCGATTGGCTGATAGAATTCAATCAGCCAATAGGAATTAAAGGGTGAAAAATCTTATTGTCTGTTGCAATCAGCCAATAGGATTGAGCTTTCATCCTTTCGGCTGATCCAATCAGCCAATAGGATTGAGCTTGCATTCTATTGGCTATTCCAATAAGCCAATAGAATGCGAGCTCAATCCTATTGGCTGATTGCAACAGTCAATAGGATATTTTCCCCTTTAATTCCTATTGGCTGATCAAATTCAATAGCCAATAAGAATGTAAGGGATGCCATCTTGGCCGACATCACTTAAAGGGTGTAAGGGTTAAGCCTGTCTCGCTGTACCTTTAAGCACCTGCCTATTTAAGGCACCTCCTACCCATGCTCCAATGCTGCTTTATTGTATTGCTTTCAGTTACATCCTGTGCAGGCTCTCTGTATAGGATATCCCTGGCAGTCTCCTTGAATTCAACCACTCACTAACCTACCGGGAGGATTTACAAGTTTACTAACCTGACTTAATCTCCCTCTCTCCTCGTTCAGAACTAACTGCAGGCTTCAGCGCAACTTCCCCGCGATCAGCTGTGTCTGTGCGGTACACGCTGCCGCTTACGTCATCAGACACAGCCGTCAGCACTTCTCCCTGCCTGAACGCTTCCACCTCTCCTCACGCTCCTGTGGCTTTCTAATCTGGTGAATACTCTAACGGACTTCAAGGCACTCTGTGAGTCTAACCGGACTACCGCTTCAACATATACCAGGTCTGAGTAAATATCTTATATCTTGTAAGACTTTCAACATCTTGCTCAGTATATTGTTTGCCGTATATACGCTGTCACCTTGCTCAGAATATTGTTTGTTACATGTACGCTGTGTTTATCAAATCTACACATAACCTAACTTGTCACAGCCTCAGACTAGATTGAGTGGTTTAAGGGCACATGAATTAACTCTATCTAAACTCCTGGCTAATATTAATGTTCTAGGGAATCCTGGGAAAGCCTTCCCTGGATTACCTAGCCTACACCAAAACCTCTATCAATCTTCATAGGAACTCTGTCCTCACTAAAGGGACAGTAAAGATCCTACTGATCCTTACATAATAAAGCAGCCATAAAAAAGATTTTTAAAGGTTTTGGTGTTTATAGATTCCTAGAGTACGGATTATTGTACTCTGTTGACACTATGGATCAAGAGCCTACTCCTGATAGAGTCCAAATTTTGTCTGATAGACTGGATGCTTTATCAAGCTCTTTTCATGAGCTCCAAGTTGAGAATCAGGCCTTAAAAGCCTGTCTAAGGGAGGTACTAGCTCCCAAGCCAATTCCTCCTGAACAAACACCTGAGCCCTTGGTCTCCCCTCCTGAGAAATTCTCTGGAGACAGAGCTCGTTTCAGGGAGTTCAGGAATTCATGTTTATTACTATTTGACCTAAAGCCACGTACTTACCCTACTGAAAGGGTCAGAGTCTTAACAGTCATTTCCTACCTAAGGGGGGAGCCTAGGGCTTGGGCTGACTCTTTCTATGAGAGTCAAGACCCTGTCTTAGGGTCTCTCTCTAATTTCTTTACTCAGATGTCGGCGCTGTATGATGACCCCTTCAAACAGGTCTCTGCCGAAAATACTCTCAGGTCATTAAAACAGAAGAAAAATCCAGTGGAAAATTACATCACACTGTTCAAAATCTCTGCACGTGATTCAGGCTGGAATGAGGTGTCCCTCAAAACACAATTCCGTCTAGGGTTATCCGAAGAAATAAAAGACGAACTGTCACGTATCGGTATCCCTGACTCCCTGGAAGAATTCTTTACGCTCACTATAAATATCGACAGACGCCTTAGAGAACGTCGAAATGAAAAGGCTACTAGTTCTAAGAATTTTCTTTCTACTCCTCCTTATCAGGTGAAAGAAAGTCCTCAACCTATGGATATTGGATTTATGAAGGGGCCCCTCACCTCACAGGAAAAGGCAAGAAGAAAAATGCATAGTCTATGCTTATACTGTGCTTCCCCCTCTCAAGAAGTGAAGGATTGCCCTATACTTTCTAAGAATAAGAAGGGTAGGTTATCATCCTCACATACTAATTATATGCTAAAGTCAGTCAAAAGCACTTATATCACTATTCCGATTCTTTTACAGTGGGACCACTTCCAGACATCCACTGAAGCTATTGTAGACACAGGCTCCTGTAGAAACTTCATTCATCTAGGTTTTGTGAAAAGAAATAAAATTTAAATTGTGTGCAAAAATAATCCAGTCTCTGTGAAGGTCATTGATGGGTCCTTACTCTCCTCTGGGCCTGTCTTATATCAAACTGAACCTATTCAGGTAACTGTTAATAATACTGTAACAAATTCTTGTGTCTTTGATGTTATCACTTCCCCTATCTTTGACGTTATACTCGGTATAGAATGGTTGTGTACCCATAAACCTGTTCTAGATTGGGATAACCTCAGCCTTACATTCCCAAGTCCTACCCCTACAATCTCTACTACTGACATATCTATAATATGCCAGACTGATGTAAACCTTTTACCCTCTCAGTACGCTGATTACGCTGACGTATTTGATAAAAAAGATGCCGAGATTCTTCCTCCCAACAGGGCTTACGATTGCCCTATTGACCTATTACCTGGGGTCTCCATCCCATACGGCCACATTTATCCACTCTCTAAGCCAGAGTTGGATCATTTAAAGAACTACATTGATGAGAATCTCAGAAAGGGTTTCATCAGACCCAGTACCTCCCCAGCTGGGGCTGGGATTTTCTTTGTTACAAACAAAGACGGTACTTTGAGACCCATTATCGATTATAGAGAATTAAATAAGCGTACGAGGAAAAACAGGTACCCCCTCCCTTTAATTCCTGAATTGATAGAAAGATTGAGGGGAGCCACGGTTTTCACCAAATTGGATCTTCGTGGCGCCTATAATCTGATACGAATGAGAGCTGGAGACGAATGGCTCACTGCGTTTTGAACTAGATACGGTCTATTCGAATATACAGTGATGCCATTCGGATTATGCAACACTCCAGCAACATTCCAATGTCTTATCAATGATCTGTTCAGAGACATTCTGGATGTGTATATAGTAGTGTATTTGGACGATATTCTGATCTTCTCACAAAACCTGGATTTACATAGAGTACACGTCAGGGAAGTCCTCTCCAGACTTAGGAAAAATAGCCTATATGCAAAATTAGAAAAATGCATATTTGAGTCTCAAAACATATCCTTTCTCGGATATGATATCTCCCCTGATGGGATAAAGATGCAAAACGATAAGGTACAGGCAATTTTAGATTGGCCTACACCCCAAACAAAGAAAGATGTACAGCGCTTTCTCGGATTTTCTAATTATTATAGAAAGTTTATCCCAGGTTTTGCAGCCCTCACTAAACCATTGACTCAACTCACCAAACTTAATCAGCAGTTTGACTGGAACCATCAGACTCAGTCAGTTTTTGACAATCTAAAAACAAAATTCACTTCAGCCCCCATTTTGCAGTATCCAGATATGCAGAAACAATTCATACTTGAGGTGGATGCCTCTGATTTCGCCATTGGGGCAATCCTCTCCCAGAGAAAATCATTCAAGGATCCGTTACACCCAGTGGCATATTTCTCCAGACTCCTACAACCTGCCGAGTTAAACTACCCGGTCGGAGAAAAAGAATTATTGGCTATAAAATGTTCTTTTGATCATTGGAGACACCTCTTAGAAGGAGCTATTCAACCTACAGTCATCTACACAGATCATAAAAATTTGCAGTACTTACAATCTAACCGTACCTTGTCCTCCAGACAAGTAAGATGGAGCCTCTACTTCTCTCGTTTTCAGTACATTATCACTTACAGACCAGGTACCAGAAATGGTAAGGCTGACGCCCTATCCAGGCAAGCCACTAAACCCTTACAATGCACCACAGCGACTACTATCATACCTAAGGAATGTATAATAGGCATTTTAACAGGTCTTGAACCTCTTTTCAAAAAAGCCCTTGCCGCCGACACTACAATTCCACGTCAAGAATTGATACTTGATTCTACTGGAGTTTTTCGTAAAGACCACAAGTTGTATGTTTCTTTACACCTTCATAAAGATGTATTGCACTCTATACACCACTCTCCGTTAGCAGGTCATATGGGCAGAGACAAATCTATGGACCTACTCACTAGATCCTACTGGTGGCCATCTCTAAGTACCGATCTCAAGGAATTTTTGGATCAATGTACCATTTGTGCTACCTCTAAACCATCTAGACAACTGCCAGTAGGTCTTCTACAACCATTGCCAGCACCCCATGTTCCTTGGGAAACTGTATCTATGGATTTTATTGTTGATCTCCCAAAATCAAACAATTACACCACAATCATGGTGGTTACTGACTTATTCTCGAAAATGTCTCATTTCATCCCCATAACCTCTCTACCTACCTCCAAAACCACTTGCAACTTATTTATACAGAACGTTATCCGGTTGCACGGTATTCCTTTAACAGTGATCAGTGACCAAGGAACTCAGTTCACCTCCAGATTCTGGAGATCCTTGTGTAAATCTCTCCACATAGAACAAAAACTTACCACCGCATACCATCCACAGACCAACGGACAGACTGAGAGAGTGAACCAGTGGTTGGAGCAGTACCTATGGTGCTACTGTGCACATCAACAAGATTCCTGGGCAACATTCCTCCCACTCGCTGAATTCGCGTATAATAATAAAAAAAATGCCTCCACTGGTTTTTCTCCTTTCTTCATTAACTATGGGTTACACCCTCGTTTCACTCTACTCCCCAAGGTTGAGACACCATGTCCTTTGGTTAATGACCTTGTCAATGACATTTCCAATTTGTTTTCTACTGTCCGTGCCAATATACTACAAGCGCAAGTATGCCAGTCCAAGTACTATGACCTCCGTCATAGGACCAGTCCCAAGTATACTGTTGGTCAGAAGGTTTGGCTCTCCACTAAAAATTTGAGACTCTCATACCCCTGCAGGAAATTGGGAAAGTTGTTTATTGGTCCTTACCCTATTGTGCGGATCAACAATCCTTCTACCGTGACCTTACAGCTCCCATCCAGTTTCAGGGTTCATCCGACTTTTCACGTGTCTCTGGTTAAACCTTGTACTCTATCTGCTTCATCTCCTGATGTTCTTCATCCAGTTCCACTTCCTTCTCCGGATCAGGAATTTGTTGTACACAGCATCCTGGACTCCCGTATCCGTGGAGGGATTCTGTATTACCTCATACATTGGAAGGGTTTTGGACATGAGGAGGATTCATGGGAGCCTGCTTCCAATGTTTCGGCTCCTCGCCTTGTGTCCATTTTTCACAGGCGAAACCCGGATCGCCCGAGACCTTGACCCACGCTGTGGTTCCTTGGGGAGGGGGCTCTGTAAGGGTTAAGGCTGTCTCGCTGTACCTTTAAGCACCTGCCTATTTAAGGCACCTCCTACCCATGCTCCAATGCTGCTTTATTGTATTGCTTTCAGTTACATCCTGTGCAGGCTCTCTGTGTAGGATATCCCTGGCAGTCTCCTTGAATTCAACCACTCACTAACCTACCGGGAGGATTTACAAGTTTACTAACCTGACTTAATCTCCCTCTCTCCTCGTTCAGAACTAACTGCAGGCTTCAGCGCAACTTCCCCGCGATCAGCTGTGTCTGTGCGGTACACGCTGCCGCTTACGTCATCAGACACAGCCGTCAGCACTTCTCCCTGCCTGAACGCTTCCACCTCTCCTCACGCTCCTGTGGCTTTCTAATCTGGTGAATACTCTAACGGACTTCAAGGCACTCTGTGAGTCTAACCGGACTACCGCTTCAACATATACCAGGTCTGAGTAAATATCTTATATCTTGTAAGACTTTCAACATCTTGCTCAGTATATTGTTTGCCGTATATACGCTGTCACCTTGCTCAGAATATTGTTTGTTACATGTACGCTGTGTTTATCAAATCTACACATAACCTAACTTGTCACAGCCTCAGACTAGATTGAGTGGTTTAAGGGCACATGAATTAACTCTATCTAAACTCCTGGCTAATATTAATGTTCTAGGGAATCCTGGGAAAGCCTTCCCTGGATTACCTAGCCTACACCAAAACCTCTATCAATCTTCATAGGAACTCTGTCCTCACTAAAGGGACAGTAAAGATCCTACTGATCCTTACAAAGGGAAACTTCAATGCCCATCCAAATGCCCTTTTCAGGGCAATGGTTAGCTTATGTTTATTTAGATAGAATTTTATTTGCGGGGTTTGGTTGCGTGGGTGGTGGGTTTTACTGTTGGGGGGTTGTTTGTATTTTTTTTTACAGGTAAAAGAGCTGATTTCTTTGGGGCAATGCCACGCAAAAGGTCCTTTTAAGGGCTATTGGCAGTTTAGTGTAGGCTAGGGTTTTTTTTTTATTTTGGGGGGCTTTTTTATTTTGATAGGGCTATTAGATAGGAGTAATTTGATTTTATTTTTGATAATTTCGTTTTTCATTTTGTGTAGTTTAGTGTTTATTTTTTTTTGTAATTTAGATAATTGTATTTGATTAATTTAATTTTTTTGTTTTATTGTAATGTTAGTTTTTAGTGTAAGGTTTTATTTTACAGGTAACTTTGTATTTATTTTAACTAGGTAGTTAGTAAATAGTTAATAACTTTTTACTAACTAGTCTACCTAGTTAAAATAAATACAAACTTACCTGTGAAATAAAAATAAAACCTAAGATAGCTACAATATAACTATTAGTTATATTGTAGCTAGCTTAGGTTTTATTTCACAGGTAAGTATGTATTTAGTTTTAAATAGGTTTTTTTAGGTAATAATTGTAAGTTTTATTTATTTTAATCATATTTAAGTTAGGGGGTGTTAGGGTTAGGGTTACGTTAGGGTTAGGTTTAGGAGTTAATATATTTATGTAGTGATGCAGGAGGGTGGCGGTTTAGGGGTTAATAGGTTTATTATAGCGGCGATGATGTCGGGGAGCAGCGGAATAGGGGTTAATACATTTTTTAAGTGTTGGCATGTCCGGAGTGGCCGATTAGGGGTTAATCATTTTATTTTAGTGTTTGCAATGTGGGGGGCCTCAGTTTAGGGGTTAATAGGTAGTTTATGGGTGTTTAGTGTACTTTGTAACAGTTTAGTTAACTACTGACTTTAGATGGCGGTACGAATCTTGTGGTTATAGAGTGTACCGCTCACTTTTTGGCCTCCCAGGCAAACTCGTAATACCAGCGCTATGGAAGTCCCATTGAAAAAGGACTTCTTAAAAAGTGCGGTACTGATGTTGCGTGACACATAAATATATATGTATATGAGAATATACATACAGGTATGTATTTACAGGGAACACACAGTCCCCATAGACCGCTATGTAAAGGCACTCTTCAGTGCCAATTTTTTTCTAACACCTCACATCCCCTAACTTTAACCCCTAAAACCTTCATGCAGTCATTTTTTAAAAAATTAAAGATGCTCAATTTTTATTTTTTATTAAAGGAACCTTACACTTAAGTTTAGGGGAAATTGGGGGACATTTTAAAAATTAAGCTGAGTTCTGATCTAATTTTGGGGGTGCTAATTGCTACAGTGAGCTTGAGGTAGCATTAACCAGCCACTTGTAAAGGGCAAATTAGCCCATTTACGGGTGCGCAATAAATTAGCGCTCTACTTGTAACCTATCCCTTAACCCTTAGGAGCTGTTCCTTCTTTCTTTTTTCCTGTCCCTGTTTTTTGAGATTGTGCTAAGATCTGCTGTATAATGGAATGTTCCAGGAGATCTTCTCTTCCCCCTGACCGTTTCAGGGATGCCTTGCAGGTTATTCCTCATCGTGGGACTTCTGCTGCAGAAAGGATGGGTAGCAAAGAGGTGAAGGAAGTTATCCCCCCCCCCAAAGTGGGGTTTCAGGCCCTCCTATCCCTGGCTTACCTTTCAGGTCCCCCTGGCTAGTCCAGTCTCTGGGGTCCCTGATGGCTTTAGTGCTGCAGTGGTTTCCTCTTCCTTGTCCCCATCTCCTTTGGCTGGATCTTTACAGGTTCTTGGTCTTTACAGTGCAGGCTGGTCCAGAATTAATGCAACAGGTCTCTCTTATCTCACCTCAGGTGTCTTTCGGCTTAGGATTTGCAGTTGGCCTAGTATTGCTGAGATCCTCTCGCTGGTCCTTACTTTAATGTAGGCTTTTTCTTATGCCCCTTGACTAATGGAGGTGGTTGGTGGAGGGGTGGGCCTTAGTAATATAGCTGCTGTGGCCATCGGTTCTCCGCCCTCCAATATGGTGCTGGCTCCTTCTTCCTAAGTGTGTGACATTACTTCAAGTTCGGCTGTGACAGTGTCAAGAAGGGCATTGTGTGGGAAAAAGCAGGAGTGTGTGGTGGTGGATCTGTCGGGGAGCCCACCCTCAGTGAAACACGAGGCAAGTAGAATGGGGGCACCCGGGCCTAGCTGCACTGGTGATGGGGTGAGAAAGGGTGTTAAAGGGGCAACACAGGTCGTCAGGAACAGGGCTAAGAAGCATTTACAGGGCTCTGGGCTCTTAGTGTACCTGATCAGTTGTATGGTAGTGCGGGTGTGTATGGGCATGAGACTGTTCCTGGGTCAGTTACGTGTGCATTGCCTGGATCCAGGGTTCCTGATTCTGCTGTCTCTATTAATGTGCAAGGTTCTGGGTCTATGGCAATGGTGGTGCTTGGTGGTATTCCAGGGCAGCATGAGGAAGTCGATGCAGGTGCTGTGAGTTTTGGCTCTGATTCAGTATTGTTTCAGTTAGGGACTATGGATGGTGAGGCTCTGTTGAGGTTTGGATGTGGAGCATCTTGGAAGGTCTGGTGTGTGGGGTGATGTTACGTGGGCTGCAGTGCACCAGCAGTAGGAGGCAGGTTGTGACTACTAGAGCTTTGGGTGCTCCCATCTCATTTTTTTCACCCTGCAGGTTTAAGGAGCAAAAAGGGCTCAGCAGGGAAATGCAATGTCTCAGCAAGGATGCAAGGATCTTCAGCAGTGGCATCTGCATTACATCTGCGGATACTTCTGGAGGGAAAATCTCCTATTAACTGGTGATTGCTGGAGCAGTTTAGACTTCAGGAGCAGGTAGACTTACACTTCAGTTACATGCACACACATTTAGGGACACAAGCAGCGATTCTGTGTGCACACTTGGTCTAGGGAATAAAGGCCTTGTTTGGTACATTCCCTGCACGCTCACTTGAAGGCAAGTATGTGAGCATGTTTGAGCTTTCAGTTGAGGCGTACAGAGATTGGGAGAGGAGCAAGGTTAGGACGTGTACTAAGAATGTGATAAGATAACTGAAAAGACAGAAAAAGGGGCACTCAACAAAATGGAAATCGCATATCCATATATCTAAAACATGGTGATATACAAAAACTTAAAATGTTGTAATATGAATAAATTTCCAACAATCAATTTTGCAAATTATTCCAATAAAAGTTTGGCTGCACTCCTCCCCCCAAGGTAGGCATAACGATTCTGGAAAGTCAAACAGATAGAGGGGTGCCTCATGTGCGTATCAATCAGTAATATCCAACATTAAAGGTAAGGTGTACGGAAAAAAGGTACTCAAATTTTACAAAAGCATCCCAGTCTGCTACTAGGTACAGGCTGATATATTTTTTATTTTCGTTCCTTTTTACAAAATATTTAAACCACCAGGATTACAGTAGACATTTAAACACTTTTATTTAGCTAATCCATGATTAATTCAGTGAAGGAGTCACACACTAGGCTGGTGCAGTCTAGTAGGGCTAGGTCAGATCAGGTTAAATGATATGGCCACTCAATTATGATTAATTGAGAAGGCAGGCAAGACTGCCATGTCACAATTAGGATGTATTGCTATGAGACAGAGATACTTGTGACTGGAGAGCCAGGTCATAAATAGGCATACTGGACTGTAATCCATGACATATGTACAAATACTATAGTGGCTATAGAAGTTTATTTCCTCGATACATTTAAAATGAGCTTCTGTTTGAAACCTAAACTAGCTGTTAGAGAGAGATGGAATTGCTTGCTATGCAATCTGTTACAGCTTTCTTAGATTTCAAGGGTTGAATTAGTATATTAATGTGATCCACATCATACCTGATTGCTAGAATGAAAAAATAATAATAATATATTCTCTATTTCATATATAAACAGCTAACACATGGTCACACAGTGATTATGTTTCCTAAACATTACTATTTACTCTTCCACTAGGTGATGAAGCTATTATCACGGAGAATGATTGTGAACTCATCAGCTTTAATGAATAGCAAACCGTATGTATACAACCTAGTCCAAAGGAAGACAAGAGGTGATATATAAAAAATATATAAAAATAATAGAAATAATACAAATAATCTAAAAATATAAAACTACATTTGATCTCTTGTCCAGGGTAAGTCTGACCAATAATTCCCCCAGTGGTCAGCTGTTGTTGGGAAGGTATTTTCTCTCCCTACACTGACCTTGCACATGGCATTGTATAATACAGGGGAGACAAGAAGACAGCATATATTAATAGGGCAGTAAGGGTTGTTTACCCTATTTTGGATCCAGTAGCGGCATAATGATGACACAAAAGGAGTTTCAGAAGAAATGCATGTGTTATAATTTTGCCATACAGTGAATTTTCAATAAGACTGTACTCTGCTATGTGCATAAAAGGGCTTTGTAAAGCTAATTGTATTGGATATTCATAATCTATTTTAAATAATTTGCTGCTCACTTTTTACGCTCATTATCTATGTTAAAATAATAAAGAATACAAAATTACAACTTCTTTAAGATTCTACAGCTTTACACCATGTTATAAAATTTTACTTCAATTATTTTTGCGTGTGTGACTTAAGCCGTTCATTAGGGCTCATTTATGGCTAGATTACAAGTGGAGTGCTAATTTATTGCGTGCCTGTAAATGGGCAAATTCACCCGTTTATGGGTGCAAGATAAATAATCAACCATTACAAGTGGCTGGTTATTGATGTAACAATTAGTGCTTCGAAAATTAACAAGAGACCAATTCTCTGGTTAATTTTCTAAAAGTGCTCCAATTGGCCCCAAAATAAAGTATATTTTAACTTAACAAACAAAAAAACAAAACTGCACTTAGTAGTGCTTTTACATTGCGGTCTATGAGAGCTGTGTGTTCCCTGTAAATATATATGTATAGGCTTATAAACATATATATGTATGTGTAAATAATATGTGTATATACACATAACACATACATATATATGTATATATATAGTCCCAAAAGATATTGCACTCCTGTTCACCAAATGTAGCAGCTACCGGGGTGCATATGTCAAAACTGATACAAAGTACAAAAAAAGGGCAGCACTCACCGGGATTTAGAAAAAGGTAAAAATTAACTTTTAATAAAGCATTTAAAAAACCAAGGGAGATTGTTTTTTAAATGCTTTATTAAAAGTAAATTTTTACCTTTTTCTAAATCCCGGTGAGTGCTGCCTTTTTTTTGTACTTTGTATATATTCATATACATACAGTATATATTTACAATCTGCTGCTGATTGCTACGCGACATTACCCCCTTCACTGCACTAGGTTCTCGGGCCATGTCTCATGGCATGAGAATGAGGCTTCCTTTGGAGCCTATGAAAGCATGCATATAAACACATAAATATAAATGCATATATCTATATACATATATATTTACACTTTGATGCCTATCGCTTCCCGACTTACCTCTTTCACTGCGCTAGGTTCTTAGCTGTGTTTCATGGCATGAGAATGAGGCTTCCTTTGGAGCCTATGAAAGCACGCATATAAACACATAAATATAAATGCATATATCTATATACATATTATAATATAGATTAATATAGTTGCTAACTGTCCTATTTTGAATAGTCAAGTCCCAATTTCCTGTCCCTTGTGTGTAAATGTCCCAGACATTATCCTGGTGCCTTCTGGTACTTCTCTCTTGCATGATTTACTACACAACTTATAAACACACCCCTTTTTTCACAGCTACTCCTCCTAAGGTGAATTAGGTCAGTTGCAGTGCAGTAAACAATTCATAAACTGTACAAACATGAATCCATTATTAAAAGTCATTTGATTTGGCTGTTTACATCCCTAGTATTTAATATCAGTGTGTACAGCAACCTTACTAATATACCTTAACATAATAAAATCTTGCAGAGCTTGTTGCAGAGGGTATTGTGGCTTAATGACAGTGCTAATGAGAGGTGCACAGAAGTCACAGTTTATACAAAACATTACAGAGCCATGTACAAAGCATTCTAGAATTTGGTTACTCTTTTTGCAGAACATCTTATGGGTTCTACTCTGGTTCTGTAGTTCAGAATAGTCAGTCATAGCTCAGACATCTGAGATAAGGTGCGAGTAGGAGTTGACAGGAGGCGGTAGGGATGCAATCACCATTATCTGTGTAAGATTGTGAGGGTTTAAAATATATGATACCAAAAAGAGAGGAGTTTCTATTCTCATTAACTATTCCCTTAATTTCACACATGAATCTACAATAGCAGATAAGGAAGGCAGATATCTTATAATTAAGGGAAAGATTAATAATTCGAACATAGTACTATGTAACATTTACGCACCCAATACACACCCAAAAATTTTTTGGAGGATATCTCACAACTTCTGAGTCTGACACAATGGTTACAATATAAAATCATTCTAGTGGGAAACTTTAACCTAACTATGCAAACACTCAAACTAACCCCCAACAAACCATTAACCAAGAAAAATCAGTCTCACAACAGAACAATCAAATCCATACGAGATACCTTATTCCCCCCACCCCACGCTCTATTAGACACTGGCAAATGCTATATGGGGCAACCCAAGACACTATGTTCTATTTGTAGCCCACAAGACATGTATTAGATTAGATTACATCTTTACGAGCCAGATTTTACAACCTTTATTAAGCTCTTCCTACATTCACACATGCATATGGTCAGACCATTCTTTCGTAACACTTCAACTAAGTGGAGTCCATGATCCTCAGAGGTCTAGAACATGGGCAATCATATATAATCAAACACTCCGACAACTAACTGAATATTGGCACATAAATACAGATTCCACCACAAAGTAGAGGGCTACTTATTAAGGATAAAGCCACCCGATGCAGACAAAAGAAAACCCTCCTGACTCAACTATATACAGAAATTGAAACATTAGAGAGCCAACATAAACTCACAAAATTACCATCAATTTTACAGATCCTCCAAGAAAAAAAGAACTCAGTATCTAAAATATTAAACATGCAAGCCAATAGGGCGATCCAAGAATTAAAAACAAACTATTATATATATGCTAACAAATCAGACAAATGTATGACCCATAAAATAAGAGAGTGATGTAAAGCATCTGCAAGCCCACGAATAGAAAAACTAGATGGGGAACTAACTTCACACACACAGGAAATTATGGATGAATTTGCAGACTACTACAGGAAACTAGAAAACAAAGAGAAGAAACAATGGCACTACAAATGTTGTACCCCTCTTATTAGTTTTATTATACCCCTATATAAATAACAGGGGTTTATGAATAGTCAATTACGAAAACAGGGGATCTGGGTGCTGTACATAAACAGAAACAGAAGCTGAAGGGGTTCTAATGCATGGCAATAGAAGAATATGTACATAAATAGCACTCCACAACACTATTAGATACTAAGCAATGAGGTTCTGAGAAAACACAATTGAAAATGTTCCAATAGAAGGGGTACAATTTAGCTTTTATTGTTTATTCAAAATAAAATAACAAGTGTTGATTTGGACAATTTTGTCTAGTGAATATTGGTGATATTAATATATTTTTAGGATATCTTAACAAATACAGATAATAGTACATTATCATAGGAAGCAATAATAATTATTTTGTTCATTAAGCCCTTTGGGATGAACCCTATTAATTAAATATATCCATCTGCATTCTGCTCTTAGTAGAGCTTGTTCAAGTTTGCCTCCTCTGATTCCCAGTGAGATTTTCTCAATCCCCTGACATTTGAGATCTCTAGGCCTGAAGTGGTGATATAATATTAAATGGGACGCAACAGAGGATATAATTTTGCCATCCTCTAGATCTTTTGCAGCATTCTTGATATTTCTAATATGTTCTTGAAGTCTAATGCGCAGTTTCCTGCTGGTCATACCCACATAGATCTTCAAACAGCTGCAATATAGTGCATATATTACACTTTCTGTGGAGCAGCTAATGTAACTTCTCATTTTGTGTGTATGTCCGAAGCGATCTTGAATCATATTGGTCTTTTTAATGTGGTTGCAAGTGGAACAGGTGCCACATGGGAAAGAGCCTGGAATGACTGCCAAATTAGTTTTTCCCACCTGATAGTGGCTGCTGGATACCATGTTTTTAATATTTTGTGTCCTCCGGTAGCCTGTTTGAACTCTGTCACCCACAATTGGTTTCAGATCCTCATCCATTGTCAGTAAGTGCCAATGTTTATTCATGATTTAATTTATTACATGGATTTGTGGATTGTATGTTAATATTATTCTGGTATGTTCATTCTTTTTCTTGTTTTTTTTCTGTAATAGTTCTATACTGTTCGTGTGTAAAGTTCGGGATTTTGCTTTTTTGATACTTCTTCTACTGTACCCTCTCTCCACCAATCTGGTTTCCAGTTCTTTATTTTGTACGTTGAATAGTTGAATTTTGCTACAGTTCCTCCTTTTTTCGGAGAAACTCACCTATGGGTAGGGATTTAGTGGTGCCAGGGGCATATGCACTGTTTTTGTGTAGTAAGCTGTTGGTGGCAGTTTCTTTCCTGTACAAGTTAGGTTGAATTTTACCATCTGTGTCTTTAAATATAGTTAAATCCAGGAAACTAATATCAGATTGACTTATTGTATACGTCAATTTGATATTTAGATTGTTCTCATTTAGTTTAAGGAGGAAGATCTCTAGATCATCTTTACTTCCTTCCCATAGAAACAGGATGTCATCTATGTAACAAATCCATAATGGTATTAGGTCTGTCTCCACTGTATGGATATCGGAAAAAACAATCTGTCTCACCCACCACCCCAAAAATAGATTTGCATACATAGGGGCACATGCTTTGCCCATTGCACTACTTTGTACCTGTAGGTAAAACTGATTGGCGAAGGTGAAGAAGTTAAATTTCAATATGAATTCCAAAAGTTGAAGGATAAACTAGTCATGATCAGGATCTTCCTTGGACCCTTGCTCTAAGAAGAATTGTACAGCTTGGAGACCCTTGTTATGTTCTATGGAGGTATATAGGGATTCAACATCTGCGGTTACCAGCCAAATATCTTTTCTTACTGTGATGTTATCAAGTCTTTGTAATTCCTCCATAGTATCTTTAACAAATGATGGTAGGGCCTCCACAAATTCCCTCAGTCTATTATCCACATATTGACTTGCGCGTTCCAATAGGCTTTCATTACCTGACACAATGGGTCTGCCAGGAGGAATATCAATGTTTTTGTGGATCTTAGGGATGAGATAGAAGGTAGCGATTCTAGGTTCTTTTGTCGAAAGAAATTTTGTTTCATCAGAGTTAATTATTCCCTTACTTTCATCTTCTTTAATGAGATTATTATAGATTTTGCTGTAAAATTCACTGGGATTATTAAATAACTTCTGATAACACTGTCTGTTTTTCAGTTGCTTCTCGACCTATTTAATGTACATAGTGGTGGGCCAAAGGACTATATTGCCCCCCTTGTTGCCCTCCCTAATTATCACATCATTCCATGTCTGAATTTCTTTTAGAGCCTGTTTCTCTTCACAACTCAAATTTTGTGGCTGAGGTCTGATTTGTAGCTGAGAAATTTCATGACAGACTACTTGATTAAATATCTCCAATTGTGGTGATAAGTTATACTTCGGTACAAACGTCAAACTGGCTTTGAATTTTTTTCTCCATGGTTTGGATTCTGTCTCACTTTCATTCATTAGGCTTTCCAAGTTTTTTAATGCTAAAGTATCCTCGTCAGACATAGTGGGATTAGACTTTTTAGCAAAGAATTTCTTGAGGCTTAATTTGTGCACATAAAGTTGTGTGTCTTTAATGGCTTCAAATTTATTAAACTGGCCAGTCGGACAAAAGGATAAGTCTTTGGATAGTACTGATATGTGTGCAAGGGACAATTCATGCATTGATTGTTTTTTTCATTTTTAATGAGTTAAAGTGAATGTCAAGTCACGTTCACCACTCTTCCTCATCTTGTTAATTACCTAAAATAAAGGTTAGTTTAATTCATCATTTTTTTATAATTAAAGACTAAAACCATAATCGAAGGATTTAAAACCCTACTTCGCTTACTTTCTTCCTCCGCCCGCCATCTTGTCCCTCGTATCTAATTTGATTGACATTGCCCTTAACGAATTATAGCTCATACCCCGTGGCGTCCAGCCCCTTATTGCACACGTAACGCGATCAAACTGCGCATGCGTTCCCTAACAAATCATCATTGACAATCCATGCTCGTTCACATGTAGCGCATGCGCAAACAATTCCGAACACCTAACGCATGCGCAATGTCTATCTACCTGTCAACCGCGGTCCGCGATCCCTAATAAAGTGTTTAACCCCTAAAAAGCCGCTCCCGGACTCCGCCGCTACCTAATAAAGTTATTAACTCCTAAACCGCCGCCATCTACCTTAGCTACCCTGCCGCCATCTACCCCTGCGCCATCTACCCCGCCGACATCTACCCCGCCGACATCTACCCCATCTACCCTGCCGACATCTACCCCATCTACCCCGCTGACATCTACCCCACCGACATCTACCCCATCTACCCCGCCGACATCTACCCCATCTACCCCGCTGACATCTACCCCGCCGACATCTACCCCATCTACCCCGCCGACATCTACCCCGCTGACATCTACCCCATCTACCCTCACCGACATCTACCCCGCCGACATCTACCAGATCAACTCCGCCGACATCTACCCCATCTACCCCGCTGACATCTACCCTGCCGACATCTACCCCGCCGACATCTACCCCATCTACCCCGCCGACATCTACCCCGCCAACATCTACCCCATCTACCCCGCTGACATCTACCCCGACGACATCTACCCCATCTACCCCGCTGACATCTACCCCATCTACCCCGCTAACATCTACCCCATCTACCCCGCTGACATCTACCCCGCCGCCATCTACCCCGCTGACATCTACCCCACCGACATCTACCCCACCTACCCCGCCGACATCTACCTTAGCTACCCCTCCGCCATCTATCTTACCTACCCCGCCGCCATCTATTTTAAAAATATTAACACCTAATTTAATCCCCCTACACCGCCGCCAGCTATACTAACTATATTAACCCTAACTATATTATTATATAATATAATTGTTATTATATTATATATATATTAAGTATAATAACCCTATCTAACTCTTACATCCCTAACTAAATTCTTATTAAAATAGATCTAATTAATATTAATATTATTAATTAAAATATTCCTATTTAAATCTAAATATGTACCTATAAAATAAACCCTAATATAGCTACAATATAACGAATAATTACATTGTAGCGATTTTAGGGTTTATATTTATTTTACAGGCAACTTTGTATTTATTTTAACTAGGTACAATAGCTATTAAATAGTTATTTACTATTTAATCGCTACCTAGTTAAAATAATTACCAATGTACCTGTAAAATAAATCCTAACCTAAGTTACAAATACACCTATGCTATCAATAAATTAAATAAACTACAAATATCTAAACTAAAATACAATAAATTAAACTAAACTAAATTACCAAAAAAAACAAACAAGATTTTTAAGCTAATTACACCTATTCTAAGCCCCCTAATAAAATAATAAAGCCCCCCAAAATAAAAAAAATTCCTTGCCCTATTCTAAATTAAAAAAGTTCAAAGCTCTTTTACCTTACCAGTCCTTAAAAGGGCCTTTAGCGGGGCATGCCCCAAAGAAAACTGCTCTTTTGCCTGTAAAGATAAACACAATACCACCCCCCAACATTACAACCCACCACCCACATACCCCTATTCTAAACCCACCCAAACCCCCCTTAAATAAACCTAACACTATCCCCCTGAAGATCTCCCTACCTTGTATTCACCCAGCCGGGCAGAACTCTTCATCCGATCCGGAGGATGTCCAATCAAGCGGCAGTGAACTCTTCTTCCATCCGGCGATGTCTTCAAGCAAAGCGGCATCTTCAATCTTCTTTCTTCGCTCTTCCGCCGTGGTGCATCCATCCAGCACGAAGACTAAACAAGGAATGAGGTACCTTTAAATGACGTCATCCAAGATGGCGTCCGTCGAATTCCGATTGGCTGATAGGATTCTATCAGCCAATCGGAATTAAGGTAGAAAAATCTGATTGGCTGATTGAATCAGCCAATCAGATTCAAGTTCAATCCGATTGGCTGATTCAATCAGCCAATCAGATTTCTCTACCTTCATTCCGATTGGCTGATAGAATCCTATCAGCCAATCGGAATTCGACGGACGCCATCTTTGATGACGTCATTTAAAGGAACCTCATTCATCGGGAAGTCGTCGTGCCGGATGGATGCTCCGCGGCGGAGGAGCGAAGAAAGAAGATTGAAGATGCGGCTTTGCTTGAAGACATCACCGGATGGAAGAAGACTCTCTGCCGCTTGCTTGAAGACATTGCCGGATGGAAGAAGACTTCTCTGCAGCTTGATTGAAGACATCGCCCGGATCGGATGAAGAGTTCTGCTCGGCTGGGTGAATACAAGGTAGGGAGATCTTCAGGGGGGTAGTGTTAGGTTTATTTAAGGGGGGTTTGGGTTAGATTAGGGGTATGTGGGTGGTGGGTTGTAATGTTGGGGGGTGGTATTGTGTTTTTTTTTTCAGGCAAAAGAGCAGTTTTCTTTGGGGCATGCCCTGCAAAAGGCCCTTTTAAGGGCTGGTAAGGTAAAAGAGCTAACTTTTTTAATTGAG
Organism: Bombina bombina; assembly: GCF_027579735.1. Taxonomy (NCBI): domain Eukaryota; kingdom Metazoa; phylum Chordata; class Amphibia; order Anura; family Bombinatoridae; genus Bombina; species Bombina bombina. The sequence goes on along the minus strand of NC_069500.1, from coordinate 721,966,870 downwards.
AATAGGGCAGGGACATTTTTTTATTTTGGGGGCTTTATTATTTTATTAGGGGGGTTAGAATAGGTATAATTAGCTTAAAAATCTTGTAATATTTTTTTTATTTTTTGTAAATTAGTGTTTGTTTTTTTGTGTAATTTAGTTTACATTATTTTATTGTATTTTAGTTTAGATATTTGTAGTTTATTTAATTTATTGATAGTGTAGGTGTATTTGTAACTTAGGTTAGGATTTATTTTACAGGTAAATTGGTAATTATTTTAACTAGGTAGCTATTAAATAGTTATTAACTATTTAATAGCTATTGTACCTAGTTAAAATAAATACCGTTACCTTTAAAATAAATATAAACCCTAAAATAGCTACAATGTAATTATTAATTACATTGTAGCTATCTTAGGGTTTATTATATAGGTAAGTATTTAGATTTAAATAGGAATATTTTCATTAATAATATTAGATTTATTTTAATAAGAGTTTAGTTAGGGATGTTAGAGTTAGATAGGGTTATTATACTTAATATATAGATAATATAATAACGATATTAACTATATTAACCCTAATATAATTAGGGTTAATATAGTTAATATATATAATAACTATATTAACTATATTAACCCTAATATAATTAGGGTTAATATAGTTAATATAGCTGGCGGCGGTGTAGGGTGATTAGATTAGGGGTTAATGTGTTTAATATAGGCGGCGGAGGTGTAGGGGGATTAAATTAGGGGTTAATACATTTATTATAGGTAGGGCCGGTGTAGGGGGATTAGATTAGGGGGTAATACATTTATTATAGCTGGCCGCGGTGTAGGGGGATTTAGATTAGATGCAAAAGAGCAGTTTACTTTGTGACAAAGCCCCGCCAAAAGCCCTTTTAAGGGCTGGTAAAAGAGCTGAATTCTTTGGGGCAAAGCCCTGCAAAAAGCCCTTTTAAGGGCTTGCAATAGAGCTGTTACTTTGGGGTAATGCCACGCAAAAAGCCCTTTTCAGGGCTATTTTTAGGGTTAGACTTGCACCAGCAGGGGGCGGCTGCTGGTGCAATGCCGCCCCCCTGCAGACTCGCGGCCAATCGGCCACCAGCAGGGGGGTGTCAATCAACCTGATCGTACTCGATCGGGTTGATTTCTGGCGAAATCTTTGTGAACGCTGCTTCATAACTGCTGTTTCTGGCGAGTCTGATCCATACGGAGCTTGATACATATGCCCCAATGTAATTATTTACCTTTAACATAGTTGCTAGGCAAAAATGACCATGCTTGGTCTGCCTTGCACACTTCCCAAATAGAAATATCATACTAAATTCAGCAGGGGCCTATCATGTAACTGTGAGAAAAAACGTCATAACAGTATCCAGCCTATAAATATCCAGTATGAAGGCGGCTGCCCCTCCTTTGACAAAGCCGAAAGGCGAAACATGTCAGGGCTCATGGGGACGTGTTGTATCCGTTTTTAAATTGCAGAAGTGTGAATGAGTGCTATCCTCTACTTATAATAGCAGTAAAATCTCTTTAGATTAAAAGTTGTAACTACTGGCTGATGATTTGAGTCGCCATATAATAGTATTTAATTGACTACCACCTTCTAATAATTACCTTTGGGATTTATCGTAAATTTGATGAAGCTGATTCCTCAGTGGGGCTCAATATAATTGAGCACTAACTTATAGTAAGTGTTATAGTAACCGTTACACAACCCCATCTCCACGCAGTGCGAGTAGTTTCCCAGGCAGTTTATGATTATTGCCGTAATTATACTGTAACTTTAGTGGGAGTGGGGGCAAGTGAGACGATTTGCTCTAATACAGCCTGAACAATTTAGCCTCACTGGGGGACAATATAGCTGAGTACTTATTTACTAATTTGACTCTGCTACACGGCTGTACCAGCAACTCACTATAACTATCTATCCAGGCATTTAACGAGCATTGCCCATGCTATATTGCAATGTTAGTGGGATAGGTGGAAAGTGAGACGATATGTAATGATTTACATACATACTGTAAATATTGAACTTTACTGTTCTATCTCTTTATATGTTACACTGCTATTAATACTAGTAATCTATGCCAATATAGCTTGCAGTCAACAATACAGCATTAGTGTCAGCGGAAGTACTAATTTAATCAGACCAAGCCTCCTGGGCTTTCTACATGGGAAGGAGATTCACCCGGTCCTTTTCACTGACTCTATATATCCAATGACTAAGGCATTTCTTCCTTTTTTACTGATGTTGTATTATAACTTGAGTGGGAAAGTTATATAATGTGGAGATGAACTACAGTATACATTTATAGTGAGGTTCATCCTTTCATCTCTCTATGTGATGCACAGCCAGTAAATAACTAACATTAGTAAACCTACATACAAGATACAGCACATAATCTAACAGCTGATTATACACCCTGCACCTATTACAAGTGGATGATCCCCCTATTGGCTCCACTGAATTACTTACCCCCAAGAGGATTTACTCATATTGTAGATGCACCCATCATACCACTCTGTGTTTTTTAATGTACATTGTTATTTTATTTTGAATAAACAATAAAAGCTAAGTTTTACTCCTTTTATTGGAGCTTTTCCAATTGTGTTTTCTCGGAACCTCTTTGCTTAGTATGTAATAGTGTTGTGGAGTGCTATTTATGTACATACTCTTCTATTGCCATGCATTAAAACCCCTCCAGTTACTACAGGAAACTGTATGATGGGAAAAAAGTTGATCACTCTCTAGAGCAGTGCTTTCCAAACTATGTGTCGGGACACACTAGTGTGTCGGCAGCAGTGTGTAGGTGTGTCCCTGCTTCAGCACAATTTTTTTTAATTTTTTTTTTTGGTTTCTGACTTTCCGCCTGCCTGCTATGCATATCACATGTTTGACACAAGATTGATACCTAGTGGGTCACAGATCATCTTAACCAATTGGCGCAGCTCAGTGGGAATTGAAACTATTCCCATTGGCGGCTTTGGCGGCACATTGGCTCCTGACTGCACGTGTAGTCTCTTTAATTGGCATGTGACTGCATGTGTAGTCAGTGAGTGGGACAGCAGTGTGTTTGCAGTGCGGGCAGTAGTCAGTAGGGCTCACGGAGCTCTGAGGGCGGCAGCTTAAACGCTGAGCTGAAGTCAGAGGGTTTTTTTTGCAGCTAGCTCCCAGTAGTGCATTGCTGCTCCTGCTCTTGATATATGGATAGGAAGTGGAAGCTTAAAAATGCTTGATGATGAAATGCGACTGTCTTTAGCTAATATTCCACCAAATATTCAGAAATTGTGTTCATCCCATCAACCTCATAAATCCCATTAAAATAGTAAGTAGCTATTGGTGTTATTAAACTTTTTTTAATTCTTGCACATACATACTGTTACTTGTAAATACATATTATTATTATATAATTTATGTATGTGTCCGTATATTTTAAAACAAGTTAGTTTAACCTCCTTTTTGCTAGTACAACTGAATTAATTACTGTATCGCGATATGATGTAGGTTTAAAAAGTGTGTCACCAACATGAAAAGTTTGGAAAGCTCTGCTCTAGAGACTACATTCAATATACATAAATTCCTACACTTTGCCCCTTTAAAGACTATCACAGAGAAACATAGGGAAGACATAAATGCCCCATAACACATGCATAACACACTTTATTAAATTCTGCTATTACATATTGGAAAGCCATTCAATCCCTCAAGACCTTCTACTAGCTAAACTTTTGGTCATACCAAAACCTGAAAAAAATCACAAATTTTGTTCTAATTACCGCCCAATATCACTCATTAACCAAGACTTAAAAATTCTTACAAAGATCCTAGCCAACCACCTTAAAAGCATTCTACCCAGTCTTATATCCCCAGACCAGGCTTCATTAAATATAGAGAAGCTCCAGATAATATTCAAAGGATGGTAGGCATTTTACATTATCTAACTAACTCAGGAACGCCTTCTCTACTCCTTTCCTTGGATGCGTAGAAGGTGTTCAATAGAATAGATTGGCAATACATGATGATGGCTCTCACCCGGATGAGATTTAATGGTTCCTTTATTACGGCCTTTAAAGCCATATACTCACATCCAGGGGCACAAATATCCTTGGCAAATCTAAACCTTTTCCCCTATTGAATGGTACCAGACAGAGGTGCCCTCTTTCACCCCTTCTTTTCACATTGTGCATCAAGCCCCTTGCAGCTACTATCAGAGGAAACCACGATATATCAGGTGTTCAACTAGGAAAATCAGAATATAAACTTACCCTATTCGTCGATGTTCTTTACAAAATACTAGAAAACTTTTCCAGAATTTCTGGATATAAAATGTATCTAGATAAATGTGAAGTCTTACCCATCACACTACTTTCCCATACACAATAACTGATAGAATAAAATTTTGATCTAAAATGGGCTAAACAATCTATTAAATACTTAGGGGTTAACTTAACCGCTCACACCCACTAACTTTATAAAGCCAATTATACCACTCTTTATAAAAGTATAAGAAAATATATAAATAAATGGAAATCTTACAATTTCTCTTTGTTGGGTTGACCTCTTCAGACCTTATCACCTTGCAAAATGACATAGCAGCATTTATCAGAGGAAAACAATGAGCTAGGATCTCAAATAAAATATTTACCAGACATAAGAAGCTAGGAGGAGTAGGGGCTCTTGATTATTACTATGATTAGATAGATTAGATTATTACTATTATTATTCCCTGATAAATAGAACACAGAGAGATGAGCTGTGGATAACTTTGGAATCTGAGATAGGAGGATGGGAATTCCCAGATGCAGTGTTCTGGTACCAACCATTACTAAATACACCATATAACTTACACAGATCCCCCACTACAGACACCACACTATATATATATCACATATGTTTGAGTCCAGCAATAGACAATGTTATAGAGGCTGCAATGACATAGGTGTCGCGCCGCACTGCTATAACTGTTGCTAGGGACGCGGCGCTTGCTGTTTGTTGCCTAGGGGGGAGTCGGCTCATGTCTGCGGGCGGCAATGACGTCATCGCTGCATGCTCCCTCCTTCCTGATGCCTGTCTGGATTCCTCCTGTAATGCGAACCCTGCAGCTATGTAAGTACTTCACTTACATTCACCTGTGCCCAAGTATAGATTTTACTTTCTGTTCTTCTAGGTGTTATTGTTGCTATATTGCTGGATTGATATACTGCTGCTGAATTCTGCTTGTCTGACCATTCTGCCTGTTAACCCCTTAATTGCTGGATTGATATTCTGCTGTTGAACTCTACTTGTCTGACTACTCTGCCTGTTAAACCCTTAATTGCTGGATTGATATACTGCTGCTGAACTCTTCTTGCCTGACCACTCTGCCTGTTAAACCCTTAATTGTTGGATTGATATACTGCTGCAGAACTCTGCTTGTCTGACCACTCTGCCTGTTAACCCCTTATTGCTGGATTGATATACTGCTGCTGATCTCTGCTTGTCTGACCACTCTGCTCGATTAATCCCTATGGTTCTGGATTGCCTCTCGGTTGCCAAACCCTGCCTGCCTGACCATTCTAGTGGTTTACCCTGGACTGCTTTACCATTGCAAAACTCTGCCTGTCTGACCATTCTAGTGGTTTACCCTTGGACTGCTTTACCATTGCCAAACCCTGCCTGCCTGACTATCCTAGTGGTTTACCCTTGAACTGCTCTGACTCCCTGCCTGTGGTGAGTGTCGCTTACCAAATCTTGCGAACTTTCTCTGCTCTGGGATATTCCCTATCATTCCGGGTCGACGCCGGGATAAGAAGACTACTGGCCGAGTTTGGTCTGAAAGTGGAATATCCCACAAGCATTACAATAGGCACCTACAGACACATGTGGTGGGACTGTAGTAAGATAAAATCAATATAGAATACATTATCTTCACTCATTAGTAATCTTTTAGATGAGGAAGTACAACTCACGATAACACAAGCTCTTCTCTATGAACATATCAAAAAATATAACACACCCATCAACACATTCATTAGAATACTATGCACAGTGACTAGAGCCTGTATTGCCAAATACTAGAAAACTGGTGCACTGATATGGGATGAAGTTCAAAATAAATCATAATGACCCACATTATGTATGATTCTGCATCAACAATCTTAGATAACAAAGAAAGTGTTGACAAAGTTTGGTTCCTATGGACCAAAGATGGTCCCAACTTTAGATATTAATAGCAATCCCGACAGACTAGTCGAACAAATTGTAATACTCTATCATACTTCCTTACAATTTAAAATGTATTGAGGTACGGTTCCTTCTACTAACAAGCAAGCTTAATATAAGTCTTCAGTCCTGGCTTCTAATGTTTTTTTCTTAGTGTTTGTTAAATATACAATATATATATATATATATATATATATATATATATATATATATATATATATAAATGTAATTTTACTTTTATTATTGTTGTTCAATTTGAAACTATTCATTTGCTACAATAGAAAATACTCTAACCTTCAGAATATTGGACCACTAACTTGATGGAGTTACATGGTGCCTTCACAAAAAAGGTACAACTTGTAAAACCTATATTCTTGTTTATTTTAGATCACATGTAATATCAATATTTTTATCTTGTACAACAGTAAAACTTAAATAAAAAATATTTAAATATAAAAGAGTGCTATTTTTAAAGGAGGTAATTATATACAAATGTCAGATTTCTATTTTACTCTTCCATTCAGCTGTACAAACTATAAATAATCTTATGTTAAACTACAGCACATTTTATGGGGTCAATTTATTAAATGCTGTAGACAATCATGTCATTTCGGCATTTAACATTGCACAAGCATTTCCTGTAAAATGCTTGTGCAATGCCGTCCCCTGCACATTTGCGGCCAATTGGCCGATAGCAGGGGGTGTGTGCCAAATATCCCGATCGTTTTGAATCGGGATGATTGCAGTCCGCCACCTTAAAGGTGGCAGACAAGTTAAGGAGCAGTGGTCTTATGACCGCTGCTTCTTAACTTCTGTTTCCGGAGAGCTGGAAACTACGGGGGTAGATAGCATCTGCTGCTTATTTAATTATCCCCCTATGTATTGAACAAAAAGTAATCTGTATCCCCTCAAAGCAGTTTTTGAGCATGACATTTCAAAACCCAGTAATAATTTGTAATTAATTTGATATTCAAACATTATTTTTGACAAAATTGATTTGTTAATTCCTTCAAAAAAGGTGCATGAATAGGGGAAGGAGTTATATTGTTTTATTAATAAGCTCCATTATTTGTAATGATGTACAGGGGGTCTTAAAATTCATTTATCCATTGTCACCTGCCCAATTCTGCTGTAGTATTACTAATGACTGATGCTAGGAACAGATGATCAGGCACAAATTGCTGAAATTTAATCATACAGGAGTTGTATGTTCTTTTAACATTGAAAAAAGGTTAAATGATTAAATCCTATAATGTAAGATTTTTGTTTATATTAGCTGTTCCCATTGGAAATAATGGTAACGGATCAAAATCAAATATTCGTCTGAACCGAACATTTGAAAAAACCCAAAACAAATCTTTCAGATGAAATGAATTTTTCGCCCATGCTCATATATAGGGAAAACTCCTACACCAGATTCATCTGGACATGCAGATCAGTAAGACAAAAAAGATTGTGCCTCCATGTCATTCAGAAACACAGAATCAGAACCTGCAATGACACAGAGGGCTCCATCCATATTACGACCCTGCCTTAAGAACAACATAAATCTGGTATCACAACTTAGTAAATTGTAAAAAAGATTTACCAGAGAACCTTAACACAGACAATATTGTTTTTAGTGCACCCTATACTTTTAATGGATAGAGCAGGGTATCCCTCATATTACAAGTGGTGAATTATGTGTTGCAATAGTGCTGCAAAAGGTAGTGCTCTTGGAGACCTGAAGTAAAGTGTTAAGGCTTGAATATGTGCATAACATAACATGTATAATATAATAAAATAAATGTTCACTCATATATATATATATATGTGTGTGTGTATAATATAATAAAATAAAATTTCACATATATATATATATATATATATATATATATATATATAAAATGTAGAAATGACTGCAGCACTCCTGATATAATTAAATTATTTTAATAACAAGCAGTGAACATACAGGCGACGTTTCGGGCGTGTGCCCGAAACGTCGCCTGTATGTTCACTGCTTGTTATTAAAATAATTTAATTATATCAGGAGTGCTGCAGTCATTTCTACATTTTCTATCAATATCTGTTTGAGGTGAGACAGAGACTGCTTGCACCCATTAACACAAGTGAATTGGTGCTGGACTTTCTACTATTTATATATATATATATACATAGAAAATATAACACATTAATTAGAAAATACATGTAGTTTCATCCCTGACAAAAAGGGACTTTTTAAAAAAAAAATCCTACAAAAGCTGGATTGTTTAATTTTTTTATTGCTGCTGTAAATTTCAATACTGGTTATAGAAAAGCTGTGTAAATGAAAAACTTTAGAAGAAGTCAAGCTCCCAGTGGATGAAGGGCAGAGAAATAATACATTGTCCAGTGTTCTCTTAAAATACTGGTCTCACTGTGTATGCAGTGAAAAAAATATATCAGGATTTTGTGTAAATATAGAAATGTGCACTCCCTGCATGCTCAGTCAATTTAATTAGGTTGAAGTTTAATTTAGCAGAGATAGCTATTTCATATGCAAAATATATCTTAAAGGAGTAATTTTCCATAGATTTTAAATTCTCAGCTGGTATAACAATTCTTTGGGCCACATTTATCAAGCTGTGAAAGCAGTTTTGAGGCCCCAGCATTTCAGATAGTTAAGTAGCAGCGGTCTTAAGACTGCTGCTACTTAACCTGTTCACCCAGGGCCGGCGCTTGTGTAAGGCCGAATAGGCAGTCGCCCAAGGGCACCCCCAGCAGGGGGGCACCAAGAGCTGGAAATCGAGAGGTGAATCTGCCTGGTGCTGTGGCCAATGCAGCAGTGGCAGCCTGTAGTGTGCACACAGGTTAAGTTGCACCTGCGCCAAGCCTATCTGTGCAGTGAGTCTGAGCGGGAAATCTGGAGATGGCGTGTGACTGACTGAAAATGAGCCACATGAGTGATGCCCGGTCCGATACTTCTGAAGTGGAGAGGTAGGAGGGCGGTGGTCTGGGGGCAGGCAGAGCGCAGAGGCCATAATAACTGGTAGCACCCGGCACAGGGTTGCACATGACATGTGACAGGACACAGGAGCTAACGGCAGCAGACAGTGCGGCACTGAGCTAATCTAGTATTGGCAAGTTGGCAACTTGGCAAGTTAACTGGTATTGGCAATTACCCCCTGGTGGCTGAAGTGTTGAGAACAGAGGAGGATGGCGAGGGCACTGGCAGCTGCATTGGTAACCCCAGCCACAATTTAATTAAACACAGACTCAGTCATAACTTTATTTTAATATATTGCTATTGACCTTTTTTTTTAAAAGAACTGGCTGTGTATATTATACGGGGGTTATGGTGTTGTGGTAGGGGATGGGGGGCATCAAAATGCACCTTTGCCGGTGTAGACAAAAATCCTTGCACCGGCCCTGTGTTTACCAAGTACACATCAAGGAGAAACCAAGCTGTGACAAGCTGTTTTTTCTATGCACAAAAGCAATGTTATTTACAAAAAGTCTTGAAAAACTGTGAAAATAAGATCCCAGTTTTGTGGTTTCTGGAGTCCAGTATGAGCAGTCACAATGACTTTAACAGAGCTTTTCACTTTGGTTATTTTATATGTGATTATCACTTGAGTACTAGGATTAATCATGGACTAGTAATACATGCATGAGTTTCCACTATTAGCTCCTTATTAAAAGTGCACATTAGTTATCGCAAGTGAGGTTGCAATATTTTCTTTCATGCTCATCTTATAATACGGTTTCTAGTGGTAAAAATAACAAAACCTTAAATTTACACTTCTCTAATTAATGATAGTGCTCCGCTTATAATCCAGGCCATAATATTTAACTGATTTAATAAATTACTCTCTTGCTTTTTGCACAAGAATATTCTTATCCATATTCTGTCTTCTCCATATCTGATATGTGTAAAAGTCCACCAATAAAAGCAATGACTACTGTATTGAAAGGTGTCTGCATTGTTTGGAGTTGTAGACGTTGCAGCCTATTATTGGTCTTGAGAAATCAGCTGCTATCATGGCTTTATTTTGGCCTAGGCTAACTAGGGCTGGGCCTAGGGCGTCAGTATTGGAGGGACAGCATTTTTTACAGTTGAGGACTTGAAGCAGAACAGCAGACATTGACATATAACTTTGCTGAAACACAGCAAAGTGTTTCTGTCGCACACCTACACACAAAGTTACCCCAGTGGGCACATGGTTGTAGCCTGGAGGAAAAAAGCACTAGAGACAAAGCACATGAGTCAGCATTATATAAACAAGCTGCTTTATATAAACACACCAGGAGATGATGCTTCTTTAACTTTATCATGGATGCTGTATGTTTGATAGTCAGAACTTCTCTGCACTCAATGCTGGGGGAGTGGATCAAATGCACAGACTGGCCTTGGAAGTTTATAATCACTCTTGCTTTATTTTGATCTATTAGATATATAAGTAAACATTCTCTATGTGGGTTAGTAAACATTCGACTAGATTAGGAGTTTTGCGTTATGAGTAAAAAAGCAGCGTTAAGGCTCATAACGATGCTTTTTTACTACCGTTGGTATTACGAGTCTTGTAGGTACAGCTGTCCCGCACACTTTTTTGGCCGTACCGCAAATTAACTTAAGAAATTTCCATAAAGTCTTTTTTCAATGGGACTTCCATAGTGCCGATATTACAAGCTTTATATTTTTAGGCCAAAAAGTGAGCGGTACAGTCTATCCCGCAAGATTCGTAATGCATTCTAAAGTCAGTAGTTATGAGTTTTACACTACAAAGCCATAGCTTAAAACTCATAACTACAGGGAGTGCAGAATTATTAGGCAAGTTGTATTTTTGAGGATTAATTTTATTATTGAACAACAACCATGTTCTCAATGAACCCAAAAAACTCATTAATATCAAAGCTGAATAGTTTAGGAAGTAGTTTTTAGTTTGTTTTTAGTTATAGCTATTTTAGGGGGATATCTGTGTGTGCAGGTGACTATTACTGTGCATAATTATTAGGCAACTTAACAAAAAACAAATATATACCCATTTCAATTATTTATTTTTACCAGTGAAACCAATATAACATCTCAACATTCACAAATATACATTTCTGACATTCAAAAACAAAACAAAAACAAATCAGTGACCAATATAGCCACCTTTCTTTGCAAGGACACTCAAAAGCCTGCCATCCATGGATTCTGTCAGTGTTTTGATCTGTTCACCATCAACATTGCGTGCAGCAGCAACCACAGCCTCCCAGACACTGTTCAGAGAGGTGTACTGTTTTCCCTCCTTGTAAATCTCACATTTGATGATGGACCACAGGTTCTCAATGGGGTTCAGATCAGGTGAACAAGGAGGCCATGTCATTAGATTTTCTTCTTTTATACCCTTTCTTGCCAACCACGCTGTGGAGTACTTGGACGCGTGTGATGGAGCATTGTCCTGCATGAAAATCATGTTTTTCTTGAAGGATGCAGACTTCTTCCTGTACCACTGCTTGAAGAAGGTGTCTTCCAGAAACTGGCAATAGGACTGGGAGTTGAGCTTGACTCCATCCTCAACCCGAAAAGGCCCCACAAGCTCATCTTTGATGATACCAGCCCAAACCAGTACTCCACCTCCACCTTGCTGGCGTCTGAGTCGGACTGGGGCTCTCTGCCCTTTACCAATCCAGCCAAGGGCCCATCCATCTGGCCCATCAAGACTCACTCTCATTTCATCAGTCCATAAAACCTTAGAAAAATCAGTCTTGAGATATTCCTTGGCCCAGTCTTGACGTTTCAGCTTGTGTGTCTTGTTCAGTGGTGGTCGTCTTTCAGCCTTTCTTACCTTGGCCATGTCTCTGAGTATTGCACACCTTGTGCTTTTGGGCACTCCAGTGATGTTGCAGCTCTGAAATATGGCCAAACTGGTGGCAAGTGGCATCTTGGCAGCTGCACGCTTGACTTTTCTCAGTTCATGGGCAGTTATTTTGCGCCTTGGTTTTTCCACACGCTTCTTGCGACCCTGTGGACTATTTTGAATGAAACGCTTGATTGTTCGATGATCACGCTTCAGAAGCTTTGCAATTTTAAGAGTGCTGCATCCCTCTGCAAGATATCTCACTATTTTTGACTTTTCTGAGCCTGTCAAGTCCTTCTTTTGACCCATTTTGCCAAAGGAAAGGAAGTTGCCTAATAATTATGCACACCTGATATAGGGTGTTGATGTCATTAGACCACACCCCTTCTCATTACAGAGATGCACATCACCTAATATGCTTAATTGGTAGTAGGCTTTCGAGCCTATACAGCTTGGAGTAAGACAACATGCATAAAGAGGATGATGTGGTCAAAATACTCATTTGCCTAATAATTCTGCACTCCCTGTAAAGTGCTAAAAAGTACACTAACACCCATAAACTACCTATTAACCCCCAAACCGAGGCCCTCCCACATCGCATACACAAAAATAAAATTATTAACCCCTAATCTGCCACTCCTGACATCGCCGCCACTAGAATAAACATATTAACCGCAAAACTGCCGCACTCCCACGTAGCAAACACTAGTGAAATATTATTAACCCCCAAACTGCCGCCCCTAACATCGCCGCCACTATATTAAATTTATTAACCCCTAAACCTTTAAAGCAGTGTTGAAATCTAAAATAAAGAAATTGGATGAGGAGCTAGCTAAAAGAAAAGGCAATAAGTTCAGCCGTGACTTGGAGGACTATACCAGTAATAGGGTATATAATTGGTCACAATTCCAGCGAAGGCCTAAAGGAAAACATACTAAGAGAGGTTTTGGGAAAGGCCAGAAAAATCAAGCTGGAAATAATCAGAATAAGACGAAGCAAGATGCTGACACAGATGAAAAATCTAATTGGGTGCCAAAATCCATATTAAAGAAAAAGGAGAATAAGCGCCGTGTGGTGTTTTCTTCAACAGAAAATTCTGAAATGGAATCCAATATGTCCGATGATAGTGGAGCATCAGCACCTATTTCTGTTTCCCTCTCTTCTTCCTCTTCTTCTTCTTCCTTACTCTCCTCCTCTTCTGTTTCTTCTGGTTCATCCATGTCATTGCAGGTACCGGATGGTGGTCCCGGGGAGAGCTCCGAGGATGACGAAATGGAGACACGTACCAAAGAAAGGGACAGTTTGGATATCCCTTTAGGTGGAAAAAGACAAGAAGAGCAGGGAAAAGAACAAAGAAAGTCGGGAAGAAAGACCAAGAGGAACAAGAAGGACTAACTGTTCTTAATCTCTCAGATATTGAATTAACAGTTGAACAAATTTCATTGTTGTCTAGGGGATTGGGTTTTGCCCCGACTAACACCTTCTCGGCGTTTAAAACATTGTTGGATGTCAACAAATTTATTCGTAAGTTGACACTGAGGAGGTTTTTTTCGGTATGCAATACCAATACCCAATCAAGTGGGATCCAAAACATAGATGTGCAGTCTATGGAGGTAATTTCACAAGAGGATTTAAGTGACAATACACATGGGTCTGATACAGAATATACTCTACCTCTTGATTTTATGGATAATATTTTGTTAGAGGGTTTGAGGGATATGGAAGGTGAATATGGTCCTGAAAATAGGGACATTCCCATACCTGTAAAGCAACCGTCCAGGTTTTACCCCGTTCAGTTTAGGGGTCCTGCTTTAAATCTCTATCAGAAAAGGGTAGAAAAAGAGATTTTGGCCCTAGAAGAAACAGTAAAACAAAGGAAAATAGTAGGTTCTAATCTAACTAGAAAAGAGAAGGCAGCCTTGGCATTACTCGAGAATAACAACAATCTAGTTATCAGGAATTCGGACAAGGGGGGTAACGTAGTTGTTCTTAACAAGAAAGACTATGTGCAAGAGAGTATTAGACAACTTAATGACCCTTCTACTTATAGGAAGTTGGATTCCAACCCTATGCATTTATTTAAGGCCAAATTGTTCAGACTATTGGAACAGATAGTTTCGATTGGACTCCTCACAAGGGAACAGTTGGAAGGTTTGATTCCTGAGAATCCACGGATTCCAATTTTCCATTACTTACCAAAGACACACAAAAGCCTGACCCAACCTCCAGGACGACCTATTGTCTCGGGATTGGGTCATTGCTTGAGCCCACCTCAGAATGGATAGACTCCATCTTGCAACCCCTGGTGAGGGGTCTTAAAAGTTATCTACGGGACTCTACACATCTCCTACAAATGCTAAAGAACCTTAAATGGGAAAAAGAGTTTAAGTGGGTAGTGGTGGACGCCACTGCACTTTACTCTAGTATACCCCATTATATGGGGATACGGGCCATTAGGTACTTTTTTGACAAACACACAAGATTCACTGAGGAAGTGAAGCTTGTATTGTGTGAAGTCATTGAGTTTCTATTGAAACACAATTTTTTCATGTTTGACAGAGAATTCCACATACAGGTTTGTGGAACTGCAATGGGGGCTAAATTTGCCCCTTCTTTCACAAACCTGTATGTGGGTTTATGGGAAGACCTTTATCTGTACACTGAGGATAATCCTTTCAAAGAAAACATAGTTTTCTATATGCGTTTTATTGATGACTTGATATTCATAGTCAAGGAACCTTTTGTGTACAATGACTTCCTCGATTATGTTTGTCAGAATGAGTTTAATCTAAGGTTTGTGGGGGATGTGTATGAGACAGATGTGAATTTCTTGGACCTTGCTTTACATGGCAACATTGCAACTGGCAAGGTGGTTAGTGACACGTATCGTAAGTTGACAGCTGGGAATACAATCCTGCATGCTGGATCATGTCACCCACCGCATTTGATACGGTCTATTCCCAGGGGTCAACTTATGAGACTACGGAGAAATACTAACTCAGATAGTCTTTTTGACAAACAAGCTCAATCCCTTATGGAACGTTTAAAAACTAGGGGCTATGATGAAAATCTTTTGGAGCAAGCCTACCATGAGGTGAGACAAAAAACCCAACAGGAACTAATCAGAGGGACTAGAAAACAAAATATTATGAAACATGACACTGTAGTGTTCTCAACCGAATACTCGAAACAATACTACCAGGTATGTTCTATTTTAAGGAAGAATCTACACTTATTGGAGAATGACGATGTTTTGAGACCAATTATTGGTTCATGCAAATTTGTGCCCAAAAGGGCACCTACACTGTCATCTAAGTTGTCTCCTAGTCTAATCTGTTCCAAAAACTCAAACAGGAGTGATTGGATCAGGAGAAAAGGAACCTATAAATGTGGCCATGGTTCCTGTATAACTTGTGGTTTTGTGCAGCTTGGGAATGGATTTAGAAGCAGCCAGACAGGAGAGGAATTTAAACACAAGTTCTACGCCAATTGTAGAACCACCTTTGTGGTTTATCTCCTAGAATGTAAATATTGCAACCTGCAATACACAGGGCAAACCAGTAGGGAACTGAGATCCAGAGTTAGGGAACATGTTAGGGACACCAAGGAATATGTCAAAGAATCAGCGATAGCTAGACATTTTAATCTGGTGCATATGACGAATGTCTTTGATATGAAAATCCAGGTAATAGACCGTGTCATGTTTCCACCTAGGGGTGGTGATAGGAATAAGCTTTTGCTGAAGCAAGAATTATATTGGATATACAAGTTGAGAACTATCACCCCACTAGGTTTAAACCGTGAATGGGATATGAGTTATTTTGTATAATAATTTAATTTGATATATTGTTTTATTATCATGCTTTATTATTGTGTTGATTAATCTATCTCCTATATGGACCGTTATGCTTATACACATTTTTATCTATCCCCTAAATGGGTTCCGTGTATCTATCCCCTATATGGGCTTTTTGTTCAGATTATATATAGATTTTGTATTGTATTGTATTGTATTTCATGTCTGGTATAGATATATATTCATCAGCATGTATCTCTTGTTTTCCCTTCAGGGTTCTGACTGATATGTGTATGTTGATGCATATTGATGTGTGTTGATGTATAAATAAACATACATTTATAACACACATGTTTTACCCTTTTTTTAGGAGTAATGATTGGGTACATATATTGACATACATCAATTTAACACTGTCATAGTGATATCATGTTCATATGCGATTTTGTGACTTTGTTATACAATAGGGGGTATTGAAGGATGTATGATTTACCCAATTATGGTTGTATAAATGTATAAATGTATAAATAAATATATATATATCTTCCAACATGTTCTACAAGCAAATTCAATATATGTAATATGTTCATGATAATAATAACAATTTCGATTTGTACTCTAATATAATGTGGTGTGTTTTTCAACAAAGGTTGTACTATGTCTCTCTTTTGGATCCCACTTGTGATACTTGTCCATTCATTCATTCATTCAGGGAATTTATTTGTTAATTTATTTGTTAATGTACTTGTTCCTTCTTACATAAACCATCTATAGTGTTTGTAGAATGTTGATGTACTTTTTAACAATTTTTGCAGTTTTTAAATATGTAATTGTATACAGGTGTTCTGTGCCTTTAAATGGACTATGAACACCTAACAAACTCACCCTATGAGTGCTCAACAGAGCACAAAACTAGTCAGGGAGTTTGTTTGCCCTGTACTGCCTGCATTTTTAAATGATTTAATAAAGGATTTTTTCTTTTACCCTTTTTTCTGGAAGCCCTTGATTTTTGCACTCCTTACAGAGCAGCTGCCTCACTTTGTTCTTCTGTACCCCTAAACCTAAGTCTAACCCTAACCCAATCGGATTGAACTTGAATCTGATTGGCTGATTCAATCAGCCAATCAGATTTTTCTACCTTAATTCCGATTGGCTGATAGAATCCTATCAGCCAATCGGAATTCGGCGGACGCCATCTTGGATGACGTCATTTAAAGGAACCTCATTCGTCGGGAAGTCGTCGTGCCGGAAGGATGCTCCGCGGCGGAGGAGCGAAGAAAGAAGATTGAAGATGCCGATTTGCTTGAAGACATCGCAGATGGAAGAAGACTCTCTGCCGCTTGCTTCAAGACATCGCCCGGATGGAAGAAGACTTCACTGCCGCTTGCTGGAACACATCGCCTGGATCGGATGAGGAGTTCGGCCCGGCTGGGTGAATACAAGGTAGGGAGATCTTCAGGGGGGTAGTGTTAGGTTTATTTAAGGGGGGTTTGGGTTAGATTAGGGGTATGTGGGTGGTGGGTTGTAATGTTGGGGGGTGGTATTGTGTTTTTTTTTTTGCAGGCAAAAGAGCAGTTTTCTTTGGGGCATGCCCCCACAAAAGGCCCTTTTAAGGGCTTTTAAGGTAAAAGAGCTTTGAACTTTTTTTAATTTAGATATTAACTATATTAACCCTAATATAATTAGGGTTAATATAGTTAATATATATAATATAATAACTATATTAACTATATTAACCCTAATATAATTAGGGTTAATATAGTTAATATAGCTGGCGGCGGTGTAGGGGGATTAGATTAGGGGTTAATACATTTATTATAGGTGGCCGCGGTGTAGGGGGATGTAGATTGTAGGCAAAAGAGCAGTTTAATTTGTGACAAAGCCCCGCCAAAAGCCCTTTTAAGGGCTGGCAAAAGAGCTGAATTCTTTGGGGCATGCCCCGCAAAAAGCCCTTTTAAGGGCTGGCAAAAGAGCTGTTACTTTGGGGCAATGCCACGCAAAAAGCCCTTTTCAGGGCTATTTGTAGGGTTAGACTTAGGTTTAGTGGTAGGGATAGTTTAGTATTTCAGGGGTTAAATAATTTAATATAGCTGGCGGCGGTATAGGGGATTAGATTAGGGGTTAATAATTTTACAATAGATAGCAGCGGGGTAGGGGCTCACTTTAGGGGGTAGGTAAGGTAGATGGCGGCGGTAGTTAGGGGCTCACTTTAGGGGGGGTTAAAGATTTAATATAGCTGGCGGCGGTTTAGGGGTTAATAATTTTATTAGGTAGCGGCGGGCTCCGGGAGCGGCGGTTTAGGGGTTAATAATTTTATTAGGTTGCGGCGGGGTTTGGGAGCGGCGGTTTAGGGGTTAATACATATTTTATTGTTAGGCTAGTGAGGGGGAATAGCGGATAGAGGGTTAGACGTGTCGGGCTATGTTAGGGAGGCGTGTTAGACTTGTCGGGCTATGTTAGGGAGGCGTGTTAGACAGTGCGGGTGATTTAGACTTTAGTCAGGTTTTGTAGGCGCCGGCAGTTTCTAACGTGCCGTAAGTCACTGGCGACGCCAGAAATTTGTACTTGCGCAGATTTCTGGACATCGCTGGTTTATCAGACTTACGGCACGTTAGCATCTGACCGCGCAGTATATGGGATAGCTCGAGTTGCAAGCTGAAACTGCGGGCGACGCGGGTTCCCTCGCTTGCGCCGCAAACTACGATCTATATCGGATCGCGCCCCAGCTCTTTTACCTGAAAAAAAAACCCACAAACAACCCTCCCAACAGTAAAACCCACCACCCACACAACCAACCCCCAAATAAAACTGATTGGAACAGCCAATAAAATGCGAGCTCAATCCTATTGGCTGATTGGATCAGCCAAAATGATTGAAGTTCAATCCTATTGGCTGATTGCATTAGCCAATAGGATTTTTTAAACCTTCATTCTGATTGGCTGATAGAATTCTATCAGCCAATCAGAATCTAAGGGACCCCATCTTGGATGACGTCACTTAAAGGAACCTTCATTCGTCGGGTAATCGTCGGCAGAAGAGGATGCTCCGTGCCGGATGGATGAAGATAGAAGATGCCGTCTGGATGAAGAATTCTGCCTATCTGGAGGACCACTTCTCCCGGCTTGGATGAAGACTTGTCCCGGCTTCTTTGAGGACTTCTTACCGCTTCGATGAGGACTTCTCCCGGCTTCGTTGAGGATGGATGTCGGCTCTTCAAAACTGTAAGTGGATCTTCAGGGGTTAGTGTTAGGTTTTTTAAGGGTTTATTGGGTGGGTTTCATTTTTAGTTTAGGGCTTTGGGCTGCAATAGAGCTAAATGCCCTTTTAAGGGCAATGCCCATCCAAATACCCTTTTCAGGGCAATGGGGAGCTTAGGTTTTTTTAGTTAGGGCTTTATTTGGGGGGTTGGTTGTGTGGGTGGGTGGTGGGTTTCACTTTTGGGGGTTGTTTGTATTTTTTTTTACAGGTAAAAGAGCTGATTTCTTTGGGGCAATGCCCTGCAAAAGGCCCTTTTAAGGGCTATTGGTAGTTTAGTTTAGGCTAGGGTTTTTTTTTTATTTTGATAGGGCTATTAGATTAGGTGTAATTAGTTTAAATATCTTGTAATTTGTTTTTTATTTTGTGTAATTTAGTGTTTGTTATTTTTGTAATTTAGGTATTTGTATTTATTTTAGCTAGGTAGTTATTAAATAGTTAATAACTATTAGTAACTATTCTACCTAGTTAAAATAAATATAAACTTGCCTGTAAAATAAAAATAAACCCTTAGCTAGCTACAATGTAACTATTAGTTATATTGTAGCTATCTTAGGGTTTATTTTATAGGTAAGTATTTAGTATTAAATAGGAATTATTTAGTTATTAATTGTAGGTTTTATTTAGATTTATTTTAATTATATTTAAGTTAGGGGGTTTTAGGGTTAGGGTTAGACTTAGGTTTAGGGGTTAATAAATATAGTATAGTGGTGGCGACGTTGGGGGCAGCAGATTAGTGGTTAATAATTGTAGGTAGGTGGCGGAGATGTTAGGGGCAGCAGATTAGGGGTTAATAATATTTAACTAATGTTTGCGATTCGGGAGTGCGGGAGTTTATGGGTTAATATGTTTATTATAGTGGTGGTGATGTCCAGAGCGGCAGATTAGGGGTTAATAAGTATAATGTAGGTGTTGGCGATGTCGGGAGTGGCAGATTAGGGGTTAATAAGTGTAAGATTAGGGGTGTTTATACTCAGGGTTCATGTTAGGGTGTTAGGTGTAAACATAAAATGTGTTTCCCCTTAGGAATCAATGGGGCTGCGTTACTGAGCTTTACGCTGCTTTTTTGCAGGTGTTAGACTTTTTCTCAGCCGGCTCTCCCCATTGATGTCTATGGGGAAATCGTGCACGAGCACGTACAACCAACTCACCGCTGACTTAAGCAGCATTGGTATTGGAGTGCGGTATGGAGCTACGCTCACTTCTTGTCTTTTAACACCGGGTTTATAAAAACCTGTAATACCAGCGCTGTAGGTAAGTGAGCGGTGACATTAACGTGCAAGTTAGTACCGCACCCCCCCCCCTCTTACCGCAAAATTCGTAATCTGGCCGATTGTAATTATATGGATGTATTCATAATTAGAGGGGCCTTTGTTTATGAGTCTATGAAGCCGAATTTTCAAATAGCGGGTGGACATGATTCGCTGTAACATACGCTGTCGGCATTTAACATTGCACAAGCATTTCTGATTAAATGCTTGTGCAATGCCACCCCCTGCACATTTGCGGCTGCTAGCAGGGGTTGTCAATCATCAAGATCGTATCTGATCGAGATGATTGCAGTCTGCCACCTCAGAGGTGGCTAATGAGTTATGGAGCAGTGGTCTTATGACCAATGCTTCTTAACTTATATTTCTGGTGAGCCTCGGCTGCTTGATAAATCTCGCCCATAGTATCTATCTATGTGTGTATGTATTGTTTTTTTTGTGGCTTGACAGTTTAATAGGGCTAGTTCAGATAAAGTTATTTGCAATGGAAGCAATATCACAATTAGGTCATGCTTTAGGATACTGGGTTATAACCAATGACATATGTACTAATACTATGGTACACAGAAGCTCCTTTCCTGGATGGTCACCTTAAGTAGTCCAACTTTATTATCATCTATTTGCAATGAAATTATATTTAAAATCTGCACCAGACGTTAGAAAAAGATTCCAATTAAATTATTGCTGGGCAATCTCATACAGCTACCTTAGGTTTCAAGGGTTGAATTTATATAGTAATGTGAGTCACAACATAACTAGTAACTGGAATGAAAAAAGAATACACCTCTATGTCTTTGTTTGACTCTAGATAAACAACTATTTCATATGTAAACAGCTAACACTTGGTCGTGCAATGATTATGTTTCCTAAACGTTACTATTTACACTTCCACAAGATGATGTAAGCTTTTGTTACGGGAAATGGTTTTGAACTCATCACCCATAATTATGATCAAGCTTTGTGTGTGTGTGTGTACAACCTAGCTGAAAAAAGGACAAGATATGATATCAATTGTATATTTATTGTGATTAAAAATAGATTTGGTGCATTGTCCAGGACAGGTCTGTCCTATCAAACCAATAATTCCCCAAATGTGCAACTGTTATTAGGGAAGGACATTGCCTCATCCTCCTTCCTTCCTTCTTGATATTTTGACCCTAATGAGGCCAAAAGAAGTCTGAAACGATTATTTGGGGTTGCCATTTTACTTGTTCAGAGTGTGATTATGTGGTATTTTGGGGTTAGGCTGACCTTGTTAGGAGTGATTAGACTGACCTTGTTAGGCGGGATTAGTCTGATATATTTCAGAAGAGTTCTGCTCTGTCAAATGCACAATTGGGTACAATTGGACAAAACCCTTTGTCAAAAACACAATTGGACTACTTCCATGGGGTAATCATGACATACAACAAGCTAAAGAGCTGTTGTTCATTCCTGTAAGAACACTTCTCTTTCTGTATTTATTCCTCTCCTGACCCTGCACATGATGCTGTATCATACCTGGAAATCAAAGAAGAAAACAGCATAAATTATTGAGCCTGCTAAGGATGTGTACTTTGCCTTGGATCCGGCACAGGCATATACTGTAGATGGTATAAAAGACGTGCATGTGATTTGAAGTCTAATTTTGCCATACACTTCTGCAGGGAATGTTCATCTGAGCTCCTTTCTGCTATGTGCAGACAATTCACATAAAGTCACCCCTTAATGCAGATTGTGGGCCAGATTACATGTGGAGCGCTATTTAGTGGAACACTGGAAGTACATTTTTAACACAGGTTGGTTAGCGCACGTATTACAAGTTGAAAGTAATTTTTTTTGCACCCAAGCTAAACCCGCCGCACGCTAACTTCAGGACTTCGGATATCACAACCCATAGACTTCAATGTAGGATGCTTTAAAAAAAAATAACACATCACTCACTTTCTAACCTGACACCATGTTAGATCTACCGAGGTAAACCCAAAGGTAATTATTAATATTTCACATTCCAATTTTTTTTTCACAAAGAAGGAAATCTTCTTTTCAGTTATATAATGTGTATATATATATATATATAAAGAACATTTTCTTCTATGTGAAGAACATAGGAATTTAAAGTATTAATAATTACCTAAGGGTTAAGCGCACATTTTTTCTCCTGTCGGGTTTTATGCACATGCATGTCACTTAAAATTCCCTCTTTGACTTCAATCCCTCATCCTGAGAATGCTAAATGGCCAAAAGAATTCACAAGCTTCCATTGACAGGCTGATAGAACCTATCAATCTATTCACTGCTTCTCCTTGGTTTTTATTCATTGGCTAAAACCTACCTGTATGATAAAAGCATCATCTGAAAATGAAAAGCAAAAATGCAAAAGAAAATAATGCACATGTTTTTGTTTTCAATATGCAAAGAAAATAACGAAAATTACATTTTCAATATTTTCTTTCATGCGTCCAAACAATGTTTGCACATCCCAGAGTGTGTCTGAAGCTGTACATTACACCTCCTATAATGTTTAGTCTGAATGGGCGTCATGATTTCAATATGTAGTGACACATGTTGACAAATATTATCCCATTCAAGAAAAACGAACAAATGACATGGAGACTTTTGAGGCAAGTGGAGAATGTTAAAAGAGATGTAGGGAAAAAGCAAAGAGAGTGCTCAGGAAAAAAGATAAAGGGGCCTATTCATCAAGCTCCATATGCTAGTGGCTGATTGGCCGCAAATCTGAAGGGGGCAGCGTTGCACTAGCAGTTCACAAGAGCTGCTGGTGCAATGCTGAATGCGGAGAGCGTAATGCTGTCCGCATTCAGCGATGTCTGTCGGACATGATCCACTGATCGGATCATGTCGGACAGACATTTGATAAATAGGCCCCAAAAGCATGACAGACTATCGGCTAGATTTAGAGTTTGGCGGCCAAAGGGGTGCGTTAGCTACGCGTCCTTTTTTTCCCCCGCACCTTTTAAATACCGCTGGTATTTAGAGTTCACAGAATGGCTGGGTTTTCAGTGGGTTAGGGAGCGTAGAGCATAATTTAACGCCACTGCAACTCTCGATACCAGCAGTGC
This sequence comes from Bombina bombina, assembly GCF_027579735.1. Classification (NCBI taxonomy): domain Eukaryota; kingdom Metazoa; phylum Chordata; class Amphibia; order Anura; family Bombinatoridae; genus Bombina; species Bombina bombina. Next base: position 721,943,502 of record NC_069500.1, on the reverse strand, counting down.
TTACGGACGCGGCCAGCTTCAAAAACGTGCTCGTGCAGGATTCCCCCATAGAAAACAATGGGGCTGTTTGAGCTGAAAAAAAACCTAACACCTGCAAAAAAGCCGCGTTCAGCTCCAAACGCAGCCCCATTGTTTTCTATGGGGAAACACTTCCTACGTCTGCACCTAACACTCTAACATGTACCCCGAGTCTAAACACCCCTAACCTTACACTTATTAACCCCTAATCTGCCGCCCCCGCTATCGCTGAACCCTGCATATTAATTTTAACCCCTAATCTGCCACTCCGTACACCCCGCCACCTACATTATCCCTATGTACCCCTAATCTGCTGCCCTAACATCGCTGACCCCTATATTATATTTATTAACCCCTAATCTGCCCCCCACAACGTCGCCTCCACTGTTCCGATCAGCCAATAGAATGTGAGCTCAATCTGATTGGCTGATCGGATCAGCCAATCGGATTGAACTTGAATCTGATTGGCTGATTCCATCAGCCAATCAGAATTTTCCTACCTTAATTCCGATTGGCTGATAGAATCCTATCAGCCAATCGGAATTCGATGGACGCCATCTTGGATGACGTCATTTAAAGGAACCGTCATTTGGCGAGTAGGCGTCGGTAGAAGAGGATGTTCCGCGTCGGCTGGAAGATGATGGCTCCGGAAGAAAGAAGATTGAAGATGCTGCTTCATAGAAGACTTCATCCCGATGATGGACTTCTTCAGCGCCCGTTTGGATCAAGACTTCAGGCCGATGATGGATTTCTTCAGCCGCCGCTTGGATCCAGACTTCAGCCCGAGGATGGACTTCACTCTTCAGCCCCCGCTTGGGCTTGGATCAAGACTTCAGACCCTCTTCTGGACCGATCGGTGAACCTGGCATGGTGAAGACAAGGTAGGGAGATCTTCAGGGGCTTAGTGTTAGGTTTATTTAAGGGGGGTTGGGTTAGATTAGGGGTATGTGGGTGGTGGGTTGTAATGTGGGGGGGGGTATTGTATGTTTTTTTTTTTACAGGCAAAAGAGCTGAATTCTTTGGGGCATGCCCCGCAAAAGGCCCTTTTAAGGGCTGGTAAGGTAAAAGAGCTTTGAACTTTTGTAATTTAGAATAGGGTAGGGCATTTTTTTATTTTGGGGGTCTTTGTTATTTTATTAGGGGGCTTAGAGTAGGTGTAATTAGTTTAAAATTGTTGTCATTTTTTTCTAATGTTTGTAAATATTTTTTTATTTTTTGTAACTTAGTTCTTTTTTATTTTTTGTACTTTAGTTAGTTTATTTAATTGTATTTATTTGTAGGTATTGTATTTAATTAATTTATTGATAGTGTAGTGTTAGGTTTAATTGTAGATAATTGTAGGTAGTTTATTTAATTAATTTATTGATAGTGTAGTGTTAGGTTTAATTGTAACTTAGGTTAGGATTTATTTTACAGGTAATTTTGTAATTATTTTAACTAGGTAACTATTAAATACTTATTAACTATTTAATAGCTATTGTACCTGGTTAAAATAAATACAAAGTTGCCTGTAAAATAAATATTAATCCTAAAATAGCTACAATATAATTATAATTTATATTGTAGCTATATTAGGGTTTATTTTATAGGTAAGTATTTAGCTTTAAATAGGAATAAGTTATTTAATAAGAGTTAATTTATTTCGTTAGAATAAAATTATATTTAAGTTAGGGGGGTGTTAGGGTTAGGGTTAGAATTAGCTTTAGGGGTTAAAAAATTTATTAGAGTAGCGGTGAGCTCCGATCGGCAGATTAGGGGTTGATACTTGAAGTTAGGTGTCGGCGATGTTAGGGAGGGCAGATTAGGGGTTAATACTATTTATTATAGGGTTAGTGAGGCGGATTAGGGGTTAATAACTTTATTATAATAGCGGCACGGTCCGGTTGGCAGATTAGCGGTTAATAAGTTTAGGTAGGTAGCAGCGACGTTGGGGGCGGCATATTAGGGGTTAATAAATATAATAAATATAATATAGGGGTCGGCGGTGTTAGGGGCAGCAGATTAGGGGTTCATAGGGATAACGTAGGTGGCAGCGGCGTGCGGTCGGCAGATTAGGGGTTAAAAAAATTTAATAGAGTGGCGGCGATGTGGGGGGACCTTGGTTTAGGGGTACATAGGTAGTTTATGGGTGTTAGTGTACTTTAGAGCACAGTAGTTAAGAGCTTTATAAACCGGCGTTAGCCCAGAAAGCTCTTAACTACTGACTTTTTTCTGCGGCTGGAGCTTTGTCGTTAGATTTCTAACGCTCACTTCAGCCACGACTCTAAATACCGGCGTTAGAAAGATCCCATTGAAAAGATAGGATACGCAATTGACGTAAGGGGATCTGCGGTATGGAAAAGTCATGGCTGGAAAGTGAGCGTTAGACCCTTTAATGACTGGCTCCAAATACCAGAGGGCGGTAAAAACCAGCGTTAGGAGCCTCTAAAGCTGGTTTTGACGGCTACCGCCCAACTCTAAATCTAGCCGTATGTTCTCTGTGGATTATTTTTCTCAAATGTTCTATTTAAAGTGATGGTAAACTTTAGCTAATCAAATGCTGTATATGTAATCTTTGTCATTAAAAAAGAATATGTATAACTTTTTTTAATCTATCTGTGAAAAGGGTTAAATCCATACCTATAGTAATGTTTCTATTACAATGTTATGTCGCCCACTGGGACTACTTTTTTTGACAATTACAATGAACATCCAATCAGTATGTGTGTCATATGATACTATTGAAGTCAAGCCCTTTGGAAGCCCTTAGAAAGCATATGTAGAGAGTGTTTGGAAATGCTCTCTATGTCCCAACCCAGCCAAAAGAGGAAATGAAGGGGTGCAGAGGGACAGAAGAAACAGAATAGAATTCTAAATCTTGTTTTATAAAATATATATATACACTTTTAATAAAAGTTTTACTTGTACACTAATATATTTTTCATTGCAACATTCTTAAAGTCTGAAATTTACCACCACTTTTAGGGGCCTATTTATCAAATGTCTGTCCAACATGATCCGATCAGTGGATCATGTCCGACAGACATCGCTGAATGCGGACAGCATTATGCTCTCTGCATTCAGCAATGCACCAGCAGTTCTTGTGAACTGCTGGTGCAAAGCTGCCCCCTGCACATTTGTGGCCAATCGGCCGCTTGCAGGGGGTGTCAATCAACCCAATCGTATTCAATCGGGTTGATTTCTGACAATCTCTGTCCACCTCCTAAGAGCAACAGTCTTTAGACCGCTGCTCCATAACTTGTGTTTCTGGCGAGCCTGAAGGCCCGCCGGAAACACGGGGCATCAAGCTCCATACGGAGCTTGATAAATAGGCCCCTTAGTGTTTGGCAAATCTTATATGCAACTATCTCATAAATGAAAAAAATAAATCTTGAATTTTATCTGAAGGTATCTTCCTATCTCTCTCCAAGCTTTATTAGATATGCAGTATTTAGATTGTAGATAGAATTCAGATTCAACTCTTGCTAGTTATCTATAAAATAGGATAATTACTTCACTATTTATGTTTTGAGTACCTCTTTATCATATGTAATTTAACATCCTGCCTTATATCCTTATTTTTTAATAACCCCCACTCACCTGCCACCAGCGCACTGCTGCTCCTCTTCCTCCTTGCTGCCCGCTTCCCTGCCAGACCCGGAGCTCCCGCCCCACTGTGCATTATTCCAGCAAGTGACGTCACCCACTGGGGAGCCTGGGTACCTGCAACCGGAAGCAGAGGCGGCCGGTGCCAGGATACAGAGTATAGAACTACGAGGTGGGAGAGATGGACCTCTGATGCAAACTCCTCCCCCTCTGGCATCAATAGGCCCACTCACCATCACAGTCGGCCCAACAGCCGATGGGGAGAACTGCAGCTGATAGGGCCAGGAATATGCCCACAACCTTAGATCCCACCTCCTAGGACAACCCAGAGGAGGTTAGAGCCCCAACACCAGCTGCCAAGACTTGCTCTAATCCAGCAGGCCCATCAATGACAGCCCTTAAGTTTAAAGCCCCCTGGAAAGTTCCTCCCATCGCAACACCTTCCCCAGGATTGCAGGAAAATGGGGATGAAGAGACTGAACAGGGGATGGGGGAAGACAGAAGAGAGTGGCCTATCGGCCAAAGGTGTGGGAGGAATGATCTCCTCATTTAAACTTATCTCTTGCCTTTAGGAAGGGCACGCCGTGATGAAGTGTCATCAGGGTCCCTGTACCACTTGAGCAACACAGGAGTCCTCCTAGCATGCTCCATATTGGCTACTTTCTGAAAAGAAGCAGAAACTTCACCGTTGCAGATCCAAGGAAGAAGAGGTCCGACTCTCCCTATCCTTGACCTGGTGAGTAAGAAACCCACCCTTCACCTCGCAACAGTTGCAATGCACACACACACACAGGAATTTTCACTAGCACTAGGTGGTCCTGGCCCTTAATTATTTTGTTTCAGGAGACTTTTTCTACCTTACACTACCATTTTTGTTTAGACATCATTTTATCAGTCATAATTCTAAACCACAGGAAATACATTGCATGATAAACTTATTTAATAACCCAGCTATAACTCATTTGTCTTAAGCTTTTCAAATGCATTTGTGCCATAAATACACTCCCTATATGTTGTTCTGGTACATTTAAACAACAGTTTTCCAATCAGTAAAAAAACACTTTTCCAATACATTTTCCAATGATTTTTAGATTTTTTAAATTCAATAAATTGACGTTACCTCTGACCCCCATCCTCAGGCAGTATGTTTCCCAAATAAATAAGAACACAGACAACAAAAAGTTAGTTATAAAGGCTGAAGTATGGAATATTAATAACCAATATAACATTAACATACTATTAACATAACACAACTGATAACTTAGATCAATTCACCAAGACCACTCTTGGTGCTTGTCTGCTACTCTATACCTCAATAACTATCTCATTATACCTCTCCTGATCACCAGGAGATGCCCCCCTAAACAAGCCATCATTCCCAAAAGGCAAGGTACCCTCCCATTAAAGGGAAAGTCAACACCAGAATTTGTGTTGTTTAAAAAGGTAGATAATCCCTTTATTACTCATTCCCCAGTTTTGCAGAACCAACACAGTAATAATAATACATGTTTTACCTCTGTGATTACCTTGTATCTTAGCCTCTACAAACTGCCCCCTTATTATAGTTTTTTTTGAAAGACTTGCATTTTAGTGACTCAGTGTTCACTCCTAGGTAACTTCACATGCGTGAGCTCAATTTTATTTATATGAAATGCATGGACTAACACCCTCTAGTGGTGAACAGCTGTCATATAAACCTGCTAGGTTTAGCTTTCAACTAAGAATACAAAGGCCTAGATTTAGAGTTTGGCGTTAGCCGTGAAAACCAGCGTTAGAGGCTCCTAACGCTGGTTTTAGGCTACCGCCGGTATTTGGAGTCACTCAAAATAGGGTCTAACGCTCACTTTCCAGTCACGACTTTTCCATACCGCAGATCCCCTTACGTCAATTGCGTATCCTTTCTTTTCAATGGGATTTCTCTAACTCCGGTATTTAGAGTCGCTTCTGAAGTGAGCATTAGACAAAAACGACAAAACTCCAGCCGCAGGAAAAAAGTCAGTAGTTAAGAGCTTTCTGGGCTAACGCCGGTTTATAAAGCTCTTAACTACTGTGCTCTAAAGTACACTAACACCCATAAACTACCTATGTACCCCTAAACTGAGGTCCCCCCACATCGCCGACACTCGAAAAAATTTTTTTAACCCCTAATCTGCCGACCGCCACCTACGTTATCCTTATGTACCCCTAATCTGCTGCCCCTAACACCGCCGACCCCTGTATTATATTTATTAACCCCTAATCTGCCCCCCTCAACGTCGCCTCCACCTGCCTACACTTATTAACCCCTAATCTGCCGACCGCAAAGCGCCACCACCTACGTTATCCTTATGTACCCCTAATCTGCTGCCCCTAACACCGCCGACCCCTATATTATATTTATTAACCCCTAATCTGCCCCCCACAACGTCGCCTCCACCTGCCTACACTTCTTAACCCCTAATCTGCCGACCGGACCTGAGCGCTACTATAATAAAGTTATTAACCCCTAATCCGCCTCACTAACCCTATCATAAATAGTATTAACCCCTAATCTGCCCTCCCTAACATCGCCGACACCTAACTTCAATTATTAACCCCTAATCTGCCGACCGAATCTCGCCGCTATTCTAATAAATGGATTAACCCCTAAAGCTAAGTCTAACCCTAATACTAACACCCCTCTAAGTTAAATATAATTTAAATCTAACGAAATTAATTATCTCTTATTAAATAAATTATTCCTATTTAAAGCTAAATACTTACCTGTAAAATAAATCCTAATATAGCTACAATATAAATTATAATTATATTATAGCTATTTTAGGATTTATATTTATTTTACAGGTAACTTTGTATTTATTTTAACCAGGTACAATAGCTATTAAATAGTTAAGAACTATTTAATAGCTAAAATAGTTAAAATAATTACAAATTTACCTGTAAAATAAATCCTAACCTAAGTTACAAATAAACCTAACACTAGACTATCAATAAATTAATTAAATAAACTACCTACAATTACCTACAATTAACCTAACACTACACTATCAATAAATTAATTAAATACAATTGCTACAAAGAAATACAATTAAATAAACTAGCTAAAGTCCAAAAATAAAAAAGAACTAAGTTACAAAAAATAAAAAAATATTTACAAACATAAGAAAAATATTACAACAATTTTAAACTAATTACACCTACTCTAAGCCCCCTAATAAAATAACAAAGCCCCCCAAAATAAAAAAATGCCCTACCCTATTCTAAATTACTAAAGTTCAAAGCTCTTTTACCTTACCAGCCCTGAACAGGGCCCTTTGCGGGGCATGCCCCAAGAAATTCAGCTCTTTTGCCTGTAAAAAAAACATACAATACCCCCCCCCCAACATTACAACCCACCACCCACATACCCCTAATCTAACCCAAACCCCCCTTAAATAAACCTAACACTAAGCCCCTGAAGATCATCCTACCTTGTCTTCACCATACCAGGTTCACCGATCGGTCCAGAAGAGCTCCTCCGATGTCCTGATCCAAGCCCAAGCGGGGGGCTGAAGAGGTCCATGATCCGGCTGAAGTCTTCATCCAAGCGGGCCAGAAGAGGTCTTCCATCCGATTGAAGTCTTCATCCAAGCGGCATCCATCCGGAGCGAAGCGGCAGCATCCTGAAGACCTCCACCGCGGAACATCCATCCTGGCCGACGACTGAACGACGAATGACGGTTCCTTTAAATGACGTCATCCAAGATGGCGTCCCTCGAATTCCGATTGGCTGATAGGATTCTATCAGCCAATCGGAATTAAGGTAGGAATATTCTGATTGGCTGATGGAATCAGCCAATCAGAATCAAGTTCAATCCGATTGGCTGATCCGATCAGCCAATCAGATTGAGCTTGCATTCTATTGGCTGATCGGAACAGACAATAGAATGCGAGCTCAATCTGATTGGCTGATCGGATCAGCCAATCGGATTGAACTTGATTCTGATTGGCTGATTCCATCAGCCAATCAGAATATTCCTACCTTAATTCCGATTGGCTGATAGAATCCTATCAGCCAATCGGAATTTGAGGGACGCCATCTTGGATGACGTCATTTAAAGGAACCGTCATTCGTCGCTCAGTCGTCGGCCAGGATGGATGTTCCGCGGTGGAGGTCTTCAGGATGCTGCCGCTTCGCTCCGGATGGATGCCGCTTGGATGAAGACTTCAATCGGATGGAAGACCTCTTCTGGCCCGCTTGGATGAAGACTTCAGCCGGATCATGGACCTCTTCAGCCCCCCGCTTGGGCTTGGATCAGGACATCGGAGGAGCTCTTCTGGACCGATCGGTGAACCTGGTATGGTGAAGACAAGGTAGGATGATCTTCAGGGGCTTAGTGTTAGGTTTATTTAAGGGGGGTTTGGGTTAGATTAGGGGTATGTGGGTGGTGGGTTGTAATGTTGGGGGGGTATTGTATGGTTTTTTTTACAGGCAAAAGAGCTGAATTTCTTGGGGCATGCCCCGCAAAGGGCCCTGTTCAGGGCTGGTAAGGTAAAAGAGCTTTGAACTTTAGTAATTTAGAATAGGCTAGGGCATTTTTTTATTTTGGGGGGCTTTGTTATTTTATTAGGGGGCTTAGAGTAGGTGTAATTAGTTTAAAATTGTTGTAATATTTTTCTTATGTTTGTAAATATTTTTTTATTTTTTGTACTTTAGTTCTTTTTTATTTTTTGTACTTTAGCTAGTTTATTTAATTGTATTTCTTTGTAGCAATTGTATTTAATTAATTTATTGATAGTGTAGTGTTAGGTTAATTGTAGGTAATTGTAGGTAGTTTATTTAATTAATTTATTGATAGTCTAGTGTTAGGTTTATTTGTAACTTAGGTTAGGATTTATTTTACAGGTAAATTTGTAATTATTTTAACTATTTTAGCTATTAAATAGTTCTTAACTATTTAATAGCTATTGTACCTGGTTAAAATAAATAAAAAGTTACCTGTAAAATAAATATAAATCCTAAAATAGCTATAATATAATTATAATTTATATTGTAGCTATATTAGGATTTATTTTACAGGTAAGTATTTAGCTTTAAATAGGAATAATTTATTTAATAAGAGATAATTAATTTCGTTAGATTTAAATTATATATAACTTAGAGGGGTGTTAGTATTAGGGTTAGACTTAGCTTTAGGGGTTAATCCATTTATTAGAATAGCGGCGAGATTCGGTCGGCAGATTAGGGGTTAATAATTGAAGTTAGGTGTCGGCGATGTTAGGGAGGGCAGATTAGGGGTTAATACTATTTATGATAGGGTTAGTGAGGCGGATTAGGGGTTAATAACTTTATTATAGTAGCGCTCAGGTCCGGTCGGCAGATTAGGGGTTAATAAGTGTAGGCAGGTGGAGGTGACGTTGTGGGGGGCAGATTAGGGGTTAATAAATATAATATAGGGGTCGGCGGTGTTAGGGGCAGCAGATTAGGGGTACATAGGGATAATGTAAGTAGCGGCGGTTTACGGAGCGGCAGATTAGGGGTTAATAATAATATGCAGGGGTCAGCGATAGCGGGGGCGGCAGATTAGGGGTTAATAAGTGTAAGGTTAGGGGTGTTTAGACTCGGGGTACATGTTAGAGTGTTATGTGCAGACGTAGGAAGGGTTACCGCATAGCAAATAATGGGGCTGCGTTAAGAGCTGAACGCTGCTTTTTTGCAGGTGTTTGGGTTTTTTTCAGCTCAAACAGCCCCATTGTTTCCTATGGGAGAATCGTGCACGAGCACGTTTTTGAGGCTGGCCGCGTCCGTAAGCAACTCTGGTATCGAGAGTTGAAGCTGCGTTAAAAATGCTCTACGCTCCTTTTTTGGAGCCTAACGCAGCCATTATGTGGACTCTCGATACCAGAGTTATTTTTATGGTGCGGCCAGAATAAAGCCGGCGTTAGTTTTTCGGGTCATTACCGACAAAACTCCAAATCTAGGCCTAAGAGAACAAAACAAAATTGGTGATAAAAGTAAATTGGAAAGTTGTTTAAAATTACATGCCCTATTTGAATCATGAAACTTTATTTTGGACTTGACTGTCCCTTTAAGACAGAGCTTTCCAAACTTTTCATGTTGGTGACACACTTTTTAAACCTACATAATTTTGCGACACAGTAATTCTGTTGTACTAGCAAACAAACCGTTAAATTAAATTGTTTTAAGAGATACGGACACATACATAAATTATATAATAATGAAATGTATTTACAAGTAACAGTAAGTATGTGCAAGAATTAAAAAAAGTTTAATAACACCAATAGCTACTTACTATTTTAATGGGATGTATGAGGTTGATGGGATGAACACAGTTTCTGAATATTTGGTGGAATATTAAAGACACTCGCATTTCATCATCAAGCATTTTTAAGCTTCCACTAAATGCACTACTGGGAGCTAGCTGCAAAAAAACCACTTTGACTTCTGACTTCAGCTCAGCGTTTAAGCTGCCGCTCTCAGAGCTCTGCGAGTTGCACTGACTACTGCCGGCGCTGCAAACACACTGCTGTCCCAGGCACTGACTACACATACAGTCACGAGCCGATTGAGGAGACTACACGTGCAGTCAGGAGCCAATGTGCTGCCAAAGCCGCAAGTGGGAATAGTTTCAGCCAATCGGTTTAGATGATCTGTGACCCACTAGGTATAAATCACAAGTCAACCATGTGATTATGCGTAGCAAGCAGGCGGAAAAACGGAAACCAAAAAAATATATAAATTTTTTTTAATTAAAAAAAAATTGTGCTGCAGCAGGGACACACCTACACACTGCTGTCAACACACTAATGCACTGCTTTAAGGTAAGCTATAAAATGCTGTCCTCTCAGAACAATCCCTTAATATCATGGAGGAAGGGCCGGGAGCTTCTTCCCGATGTTTGATCCTGGATAAGAGGTTTTCTTCCGGTACAGCAGCCCTTTTATCCATTTCCCTCTAACTTCTCCCTAAACCTCTCTCCAATCCCTTCACTTGGCCTTTTCTCCAATATAGCTGTAAGGCTGCTATTTTCACTGGCATTTCATGGCTTTTTTAATGTATTTTTGTTAATGCTCTTGTGCATGCTCAGTTTACATATTAATAAAAACAATTTACACTCACATCATTTTCATAAGACTACTCTAAATATCTTTCATGAATGTTTTGCACTTATTAAATCTGCCAAGGACATTTAAAATACAAAAAAAAGTCAATAAACTCAATATGGCTTTTTAAATGCTTCATAAATGACTGCAAGATTATATTGCTAGTGAGGAAGAAAGAAAGACATTTGAACGTAAACGGATGCACTTTAGCGCAAACATAATTTGCGCTTGTGAGGCTAGCAACTGAAGACCTAGGCCCCGATATTCAAAATATCGACAGACCATCGGGAAACTGCATTGATTGCCTGGTTGGAATCACAGCCCTGTTCGAATGTTAAAAAGGGGTGTGTCCAAGAAATGCCGGAGAGCATTTTACTGCGGAGAGGGGGGCTCTTTTCAAAGTGTGCTTACACAGCGCAAACTGTGCGCTCATTTAAACTAAACACTAAACACTAACTAGCTCAGGCAAAGTTTGTCTTGGCAGCTAATAGCTGCCACGACAAACATGGCTGATACCCTCCTCACAAACTGCACTTCACTGCTTTAAACATATTGATCTTGTGCTGGCTACTCCCACTAGCACACCTCATTAACTATGCCTAAATGCCTATTTCTATGTCATGCCTAAGCTACACTCCCCATGCTTAGCCTCGCTACATCGCATTGACCGCCTACATCACGGATAACCTACACTCCTCCTGCACCGCCCAGCTAACTCCTCCTGACAACTTACAACTATGTCACGCCTAACCTACACACTCCGAAATGCCCAGCTAAGTCCCTAATACTGCCTACACTGACATAATGTGTAAAAAAACACTCCCCTGTAACTGCCATCTAACTGCCTAATGTCAAAAAATAACTAACTATAATAAACTATACTATAAGTAATAAACCTTTATATAACTATATAGCTATGTCTCTAAAGTTGTCATCAATGTTTAAATAATGCGTCAGAGAAATTTAATAAAACTCTGGCAGCACCAGAAAAACCTACTCGGCCCATCCGGGCTCCTGGAACTCAGTGCCGGACTGGAATTGAGCCCCAGACTGCTGTTGGCGGCCGACCACCGGAAGACCAGCAAAACCTGCTTGGCCTATCCGGATTATTAGAATTTAAATTTAGAAAAGGATGATAAGAATTTAAATTTAGAAAAAGTTATTTCTATTGACTGATTCAAATCAGCCAATAGTGATTGACTGATTTGAAATCAGCCAATCGGAAGTGAGTGCTACCCTTATATATTGTGGTTCCACACTTCTGGGTTTCAGTGTGTGACAGAAATCACATGAAGAGGGTGGCTCTCAGAAGGGAGATGAAGAAAAGAAGATGCAGTATCCCGGCCACTGAAGTCTACCTCCACCGCGGCGAGATGAGCCCCCGGCACCTGGAGCCATGAATGAAGATGGGCCTGCCACAGATCAAGAGGAGCCGGAGTGCCCATCAGATCTGAGTAACACTTTTGGGGTTAGTTAAGGTTTTTTGTTGTGTTTTTTTATTTTTTATAATAGGCTTTATTATTTTTACATTTATTTTGTAGGCTAGGTTTTTAAGGATAGATTTTTTTACTGTGGGGGGTGGATGGTTTTGGGGGGTATTATATGGGGCATGTAGTTTAATGTTAGGTATAATTTTTTTTAGGTTTTTTGGATAATGTAGTTGATTATTATTATTTTTTTTTTATTAAATTGTTTTTTATTAAGGTAACAGTATAATTCAAAATTTTTACAATGGCACATTATGTCTAGAAAGAATTTCGAGCATAAATAACAATATCTATACATACAACTATAATAAGGCTCAATATAGAACTGCCGAAAAGATAGAAATCAAGATAAAACATTTTGCTGTACCTCATTTTCGGCTAGATTTAGAGTTTTGTCGGTAAAGACAACGTGGTATTTAGAGTTGTCTGAGGGGCTGCGTTAGGCTCAAAAAAGGGTGCGTTGAGCCTAATGTAGCTCCACTTCAACCCTCAATACCAGCGTTGCTTACGGTAGCGGTAAGCTGGAAACAACACCTGCAAAAAAGCAGCGTTAAGCTCCTAACGCAGCCCCATTGTTTCCTATGGGGAAACACTTTCTAAGTCTGCACCTAACACCCTAACATGAACCCCTAATCTTCTGCTCCGGACACCGCCGCCCCCTACATTATCCCTATGAACCCCTAATCTGCTGCTCCTAACACCGCCGACCCCTATATTATATTTATTAACCCCTAATCTGCCCCCCCCAACGTCGCTACCTAACTACACTTATTAACCCCTAATCTGCCGACCGGACCTCGCCGCCACTATAATAAATGTATTAACCCCTAAAGCTAAGTCTAACCCTAACCCTAACACCCCCCTAAGTTAAATATAATTTTAATCTAACAAAATAAATTAACTCTTATTAACTAAAGTCTTCCTATTTAAAACGAAATACTTACCTGTAAAATAAACCCCAATATAGCTACAATATAACAATAATTATAGTCATCCAAGATGGCGTCCCTCGAATTCCGATTGGCTGATAGGATTCTATCAGCCAATCGGAATTAAGGTAGGAAAAATCTGATTGGCTGATCCAATCAGCCAATCGGATTGAGCTGGAATTCTATTGGCTGTTCCAATCTGCCAATAGAATGCGAGCTCAATCCGATTAGCTGATTGAATCAGCCAATCAGATTTTTCCTACTTTAATTCCGATTGGCTGATAGAATCCTATCAGCCAATCGGAATTCGAGGGATGCCATCTTGGATGACGTCACTTAAAGGAACCTTCATTCATCGGGTAGTCGTCGGTGAAGAAGTATGTTCCACGCCGGAGGTCTTGAAGATGGAGCCGCTCTTCGTCGGATGGATGAAGATAGAAGATGCAGCTTGGATGAAGATGTCTGCCGGTCCGGATGTCCTCTTCTGCCCGGATAGGATGAAGACTTCTGCCGGTCTGGATGTCCTCTTCTGGCCCATCGGATGAAGACTTCGGCCCGGCTGAGTGAAGACGACTCAAGGTAGGGAGATCTTCAGGGGGTAGTGTTAGGTTTATTTAAGGGGGGTTTGGGTGGGTTAGAGTAGGGGTATTTGGGTGGTGGGTTTTAATGTTGGGGGGGTTGTAATTTTTTTTACAGGCAAATGAGCTGATTACTTTGGGGCAATGCCCCGCAAAAAGCCCTTTTAAGGGCTGGTAAAAGAGCTGATTACTTTGTAATGTAGAATAGGGTAGGGACTTTTATTATTTTTTATTATTATTATTTTATTAGGGGGCTTAGATTAGGTGTAATTAGTTTAAAATTCTTGTAATCTTTTTTTATTTTCTGTAGTTTAGTGTTTGTTTTTGTAATTTAGTTTAGTTTATTTAATTGTATTTAATTGTTGTTATTGGTAGTTAATTTATTTAATTAATTTAATGATAGTGTAGTGTTAGGTTTAATTGTAACTTAGGTTAAAATTTATTTTACAGGTAATTTTGTAATTATTTTAACTAGGTAGCTATTAAATAGTTAATAACTATTTAATATCTATTGTACCTAGTTAAAATAAATACAAAGTTGCCTGTAAAAAAAATATAAATCCTAAAATAGCTACAATATAATTATTCGTTATATTGTAGCTATATTAGGGTTTATTTTACAGGTAAGTATTTAGTTTTAAATAGGAAGACTTTAGTTAATAAGAGATAATTTATTTCGTTAGATTAAAATTATATTTAATTTAGGGGGGTGTTAGGGTTAGGGTTAGACTTAGCTTTAGGGGTTAATACATTTATTATAGTAGCCGTGAGGTCCGGTCGGCAGATTAGGGGTTAATACTTGAAGTTAGGTGGCGGCGATGATGGAGGGGCAGATTAGAGGTTAATACTATTTATTATAGTGTTTGCGAAGCGGGAGTGCGGCGGTTTAGGGGTTAATACATTTATTATAGTGGCGGCAAGGTCCGGTCAGCAGATTAGGGTTTAAGAAGTGTAGTTAGGTAGCGGTGACGTTGGGGGGGGGCAGATTAGGGGTTAATAAATATAATATAGGGGTCGGCGATGTTAGAGGCAGCAGATTAGGGGTTCATAAGTATAACGTAGGTGGCGGCAATGTGCGGTCGGCAGATTAGAGGTTAAAAATATTTATTAGAGTGGCGGCGATGTGGAGGGACCTCGGTTTAGGGGTACATAGGTAGTTTATGGGTGTTAGTGTACTTTAGAGCACTGTAGTTAAGAGCTTTATATACTGGCGTTAGCCTATAAAGCTCTTAACTACAGCCTTTCCATGGGCGGTAGGCGTCTTGTCGGTAGAGGGTCTACCGCTCACTTCAGCCAAGACTCTAAATACCAGCGTTAGGAAGATCCCATTGAAAAGATAGGATATGCAATTGGCGTAAGGGGATCTGAGATATGGAAAAGTGAGTGTTAGACACTTTCCTGCCTGACTCTAAATACCAGCGGGCAGCCAAAAGCAGCGTTAGGACCCCTTAACGCTGCTTTTGACGGCTAACGCAGAACTCTAAATCTAGGCGTTTGTGTTTAGTTACATGTAAAATTCTTTGCGTCTTCAATGACCTCCAGGTCTACTGGTGAGACCAATTTTCTTAGTCCAGGAGAAGACAGACACTAAGTTACATATCACATATATTAATTGAGATTTTAACAAAAAACAATTAAGTCTATTATATATACATAAACTGTTAGATATAAATGCAATCATAATATGGAATACACAGTAAACAAGTTGTAAGATACAATTTTAACAAACATATCAGTATTATCTGTAATTAGGCCTGAAGAGCACACAAAAAAAAGAAAAAAAAGGGGGGGGATGGGGGGGGAGTTCGAAGAAGGGAGGTATCAGGAACTTAGTATACAAGGTTATCGATTAAGCTTCTGCCTTGCTAGTGCTCTAGCCTTTATGTACTCGTCCCGCGGACTCCATATAGAACAATAGAAGTCCAAGCGACCCTCAGTTCGCAGCGCGTATTCTTCAATTTTCTGGATATATGTAAGTATATCTAAAACCATTGACATAGTGATGGGGGTGTCTTTTGCCCACTGCCTAGCTATCGTTAATTTAGTGGCTAGAAGGATGGCAATGCACAAAGCTCTAGCTGGTTTCCGCAAATCTTACAAACCTAAGTGGAGGAGCGCAACATCACTAGTTAGGTGTTTTACTAGTTGTAACTGGCGTAATAAATCTGCGACTTGGGACCAAAGTAAGCTCAATTTATGGCAGCCCCACCACATATGCATGTGAGTGCTTCTCTGTGTACACCCTCTCCAACCTGGTTGGGACCCAATGCCATCTAAGCAATAATTTGATATAGAGCTCAAATAAATTATAACATCCAACCGCCATTCTTGTATCCTGAATGGCTCTCTTCCAGTCCTCATCCCGACACACTCACCCCAGGTCCCTCTCCAAGCCTCTCGTAGCATGGGATTTTACAAACGTAGGGGAGTTTAGCAATATTTTATAGTGACAGGACAATGAACCTCTCATGGATCTGCCTGCCAACCATCTTCTTTCCCAGAGCGTAAGAACCCGTGTACTTGATCTGAGGAATCCCCAGGACAGCAATAATGAGGTCAATCTCAAATATTCAAATTGTAGATCTTTGGATAAATCCCCAACCGGGAATTCTTTTGGCGGCAGCATAAGGACATCATTTTTGTATAAATCCGACACCAGTCCAATTCCCAATGCTTTCCAGCATCTGGGTCTGGAATCCGGGAGGCAGTACAGTAGTGCCTTAGATTATTTTTTTGTAACTTAGATTTTTTTTTGTGTAATTTATCTTTTTTATTTTTGTATAACTTTGTGGGGTTAGTTTACTGGGGGGTTAGTTTAGAGGGGGGGTTAAGTGTTAGAGTAGGGTTAGATTAAGTTGTTTATTTTCGGTTTAGGGTTTGTAAGTTTTTAAATTAGATTTTTTTAATGATTTTTATATATATATATGTTTTAACAGATTTTTTTATGGCGGTGCAGGGGGTTAATAGTTAGGTACATGTGGGAGGTTGATGGCAGTACAGGGGGTTAATAGTTAGGCAGTTGGGGAGGGTTGAGAATTGGAGGGATACTGAGACTCTACTCCTTCTGCTCCTGCTGTAGCCACTTCTCCAAGGCATGCACCACTGCATGCTGCTAAAATTTAAATGGGCTATGTCCTTATTACCGAACTCTCACCTGGAGGACATAGGTGTAGGATTTCCTATAAAAGCTCATTCAAAGCATACTTAGCTGATACGTGTGTATGCTCACCTTATTCCAGGGACCAAGAATACTTAACTGATACCTGCGTATGCTCACCTTCCCCCAGAAACCAATCATATTTACCTTGCAGATGCTTATGCTCACCTGGTTCCTGAAAGCCATGCAGTCTGCCTGATACCTTTGTATGATCCCATTGTCCCAGAGACCATGCATACTTACCTTGAACTTGCGCATGCTCACCTGGTTCCTGAAAGTCAAACAGATTTGCCTGATACCTGTGTATGCTTACTTGTTCCTGAGGCTTTGCCTGCTGTAACTATCTTGTTTCTTGTTTCCCATGACAGTCTCACCAGCAATACCCTATAGTCACAAACAAATAGAGGGGTGCCTCATGTGCATATCAATCAGTATCATCAGAGAAAGCAGTGCAAACAGTAGAAGAGGTACTCACATTTGGCAAAAGCATACTTCTGTGATTGTGGACACCGGCTGATAGATTGAGGTGTATCAGCTCAGCTGCTCCAAACAAACTGGAATGCTTCAAAGATAATTCAATGTAGCAAAGCACATCATGCTTTATATGAACACTCTACCAAAATGCTTATAATCAAAGCAGATTTAAAAACCAATTAAAAACAAAGCATAGAGTGTGAAGGGGCATACACAGAGCTCTTTAAAAATACCTTTTTTGTTCAGTGTATCTGTTCCTACACACACCCTAACCTTCTCACAATATATATATATATATATATATATATATATATATATATATATATATACAAACAAAGAGGTATCAGCGCACATCCATTTTCAAAAGCACAACATATTTTTTACTGCTGCAAAAAATTGCCTGCATATACATCAAGAGACAACTATCTTTTTTTAAATAATATTGGGAACTTAGTCACACAATATGGCCATATTTTGCTTAGCCAGTCACCGCTTACAAGGTGCCCCAATTCGACTGGTCCTACTCTAAATCCTTTTGCCACAGAGGGCTGAAACATTCCTGCTTTTACTCTTCATAATAGAATGAGACTCCCTGGCTTTTTATTCACAACTCTTTAACACTGTAATGAGCACACCTGAACTTGGGTGGGGTGCTTAAACCAATGGGAGATGGTCAGTCTCCCTGGTAATTTTAAATACAAATACAAACTTTGTTTTTTTTAGCACACCTTACAAAAAGTTTAAATCAACATCTGGGAGTGCTGCCAATATGACCCAGTAATTACACAAACAAAGAGGTATCAGCGCACATCCATTTTCAAAAGCACAACATATTTTTTACTGCTGCAAAAAATTGCCTGCATATACATCAAGAGACAACTATCTTTTTTTAAATAATATTGGGAACTTAGTCACACAATATGGCCATATTTTGCTTAGCCAGTCACCGCTTACAAGGTGCCCCAATTCGACTGGTCCTACTCTAAATCCTTTTGCCACAGAGGGCTGAAACATTCCTGCTTTTACTCTTAATAATAGAATGAGACTCCCTGGCTTTTTATTCACAACTCTTTAACACTGTAATGAGCACACCTGAACTTGGGTGGGGTGCTTAAACCAATGGGAGATGGTCAGTCTCCCTGGTAATTTTAAATACAAATACAAAATTTGGTTTTTTAGCACACCTTACAAAAAGTTTAAATCAACATCTGGGAGTGCTGCCAATATGACCCAGTAATTACACAAACAAAGAGGTATCAGCGCACATCCATTTTCAAAAGCACAACATATTTTTTACTGCTGCAAAAAATTGCCTGCATATATAAATATCCTATAATATAAAAGGCCAAGTGTGTTTGTCCGAATCTGTCATGCGCAGTAGAGACAGCACAAGGACAAACACACCTGGCCTTACCTGACATGCTATTTGCGGCGGTGGGTGTGACTGGACGGGAGCGTGGGTGTGGCCAACGGGGCGTGGTCGGGCGCGGTTGCCGTGAGAGAAAGGGGAGAGAAATAGAAAGAGAGGGGGAGAGACAAAAAGAGATAGGATAGAGCTAAAGAGAGGGGGAAGAGCAGAAGAGAGGGGAAAGAGCAGAAGAGAGGGGGGAGAGAGAACAAAAGAGAGGGGAAAGAGCAAAAGAGAGGGGAAAGAGCAAAATAGAGGGAAGAGAGGTGGGAGAGAGAGAGCAAAAGAGAGAGGGAGAGAGAAAATAAGAGGGAGAAAGAGCAAAAGAGAGGGTAAGAGAGAGAGCAAAAGAGATGGGGGAGAGAGAGCAAAAGAAGAGAGGAGGGAGAGAGGGGGAGTGAGATGGGTAAGAGAGCAAAAGAGAGGAGGGAGGGAGAGCAAAAGAGAGGGGAAAGAGCAAAAGAGAGGGGGGAGAGCAAAAGAGAGGCGAAAGAGCACACAAGAGAGAGGGAGAGAGAGCAAAATAGAGGGGGAAGAGAGAGAGAAAAATAGAGGGGGAGAGAGAGCAAAAGAGAGAGGGAGGGAGAAAGAGAGCAAGGGGTGGGACCACTGTACTGCAAAAAATGGCCCGTGTAAACGAGCTTTAGGACTAGTATATATATATATAAATATATATAGGTATAAATATATATATTTAACTAAAAAATAATTATATATATATATATATATATATATATATATATTTAAAAATAAAAAGAACATTTTCTTCTATGTGACCAAGCAATAACTGTTCGTTTTTTTTAGTGGCACATTAAAGTGTAAGAAGAAGTAAACGTGGTTTCGATATCCAAACCATTTACTTTCAACTTCTTATATGCGAGTTAATTTGTGCATTAAAAGTTTACCTCCATCGGTGTTTGCGCTCAAGCAAAAGCGCTAAATAGTGCGCCGCTAGTAATCTAGCCCTTAATGTAAATATTTTACATTCCAATGTTCTTCACTTAGAAGACAACCGCCTAGATTACGAGTTTTGCGCTATAGAGGGTGCGAACAAACGCAACAAAAGTTGCTTTATTTTACCCTCCATAGCGCCGCCATTACAAGTTTTTAAAAAGCTGCCTTGTGCATGCGATATGGTGGTGATAAGCTCCATACCACACACAATCCAAGGACTGAGAATACGTGCTAATGCACGCTTTCCCCATAGACATCATTGGGGAGAGAGTGTTAGAAAAACAATTGGCTGATTTGAATAACCAATAGAATTTCAGTAGCTCTCATCCTATTGGCTGATTTGAACAATCAATAGGATTTCAGTAGCTCCCTGACATTGAAGATTCAGTGTACGGTGGTGACCGTATGAAAAGGGTGCTCCGCGCCGGATGTCTTCAAGGATGGACCCGCTCCGCGCCGCCGGGATTAAGATAGAAGATGCTGCCTGGATGAAGATAGAAGACGCCGCCTGGATGGATGAAGACCTCGCCGTCTGGATGAGGACTTCTCGCCGCCTGGATGTCCAGACTTCAGAAACTGTAAGTGGATCGTCGGGGGTTAGTGTTAGTTTTTTTTTTTACTTTTTTGGGGGTGTTTTTTTTTCTAGATTAGGGTTTGGGCTTTTTTAAAAGAGCTGAATGTCCTTTTAAGGGCAATGTAAAAGAACTGAATGCCCTTACAAATGCCCTTTTCAGGGCAATGGGTAGCTTAGTTTTTTTTTTTAGAGTTAGGTTTTTTTATTTTGGGGGGTTGGTTGGGTGGTGGGTTTTACTTTTGGGGAGTCTTTGTATTTTTTTACAGGTAAAAGAGATGATTTCTTTAGTACTAAAGGCCCTTTTACGGGCTATTGGTAGTTTATTGTAGGTGAGGGTTTTTTTTTATTTTGGGGGGCTTTTTTATTTTTATAGGGCTATTAGATTAGGTGTAATTGTTTTTATTTTGGATAATTTAATTTGTTATTTTTCGTAATTTAGTATTTTTTATTTTTTGTAATTTTAGACTTTTTTAGTAGTGTTAGGTTTTTTTTAATGTGCAATTTAGTTTATTTAATTGGTAGTTATTTTAATTTTAGTATAATAGTTATGTTAGGTTAATTGTTAGTTTAAACTTAGGTTTTTTTAATTTCACAGGTAAGTTTTTATTTATTTTAAGATAGGGATATTGTAATTTTAATTTAAAGTTAGGGGATTGCTAGGTTTAGGGGTTAATAGTTTAATTTATTTTTTTGCGATTTGGGGGGCTGGTGGTTTAGGGGTTAATAGGTTTACTTAGTGGTGGTGATGTCGGGAAGAGGCAGAATAGGGGTTAATAGCTTTATTATAGTGTTGTCGATGTTGGGGTACAGGGGAATAGGGGTTGATAACTTTATTATAGTGGTGGCGATGTTGGGGACTGGCGGAATAGGGGTTAATAACTTTTATTAGTGGTGGCAATGTCGGGAGCGGCAGATTAGGGGTTAGTAAGTTTTAAATAGTGTTTGCGATGCAGGAGGGCAGCAGAATAGGGGTTAATAGATAGTTTATGGGCGTTAGTGTACTTTGTAACATTTTAGTTATGAGTTTTGTGAAACATTTTTGTTACACATAATCCATAACTACTGCTTTCAGATAGCGGAATGGATCATGTCGGTATAGGCTTGAACGCAAGCATTTTAGCCTCACCACACAACCTGTAATACCGGCGCTATGGAAATTCCATGCAAAAATTTCATTTTTTTTGTGCGGGATTGACATTGCTTTACCGCCTAGAATGCTTGCGGTATAGCTATACCGACAAGACTCGTAATGGCTGTGTTACTGTTTTTAAACGGAAATGGCCATTTTTTCAGCGTTAAAACCGTAACGCAAAACTAGTAATCTAGGAAAATGTTTTTAGTAATTTAAAATATATCGCCTAGATTACGAGTCTTGCGTTAGCCTTAAAAAGCAGCATTGAGAGGTCCCAACGCTGCTTTTTAACGCCTGCTGGTATTACGAGTCTGGCAGGTACAGGTGTACCGCTCACTTTTTTTCCGTGACTCGAGCATACCGCAAATCCACTTACGTAAATTGCGTATCCTATCTTTTCAATGGGATTTTCCTAACGCTGGTATTACGAGTCTTGGAAAAAGTGAGCGGTACAGCCTCTCCTGTCAAGACTGATAACTCATTTAAAAGTCAGTAGTTAAGAGTTTTATGGGCTAACGCTGTAACATACAACTCTTAACTAAAGTGCTAAAAAGAACACTATCACCCATAAACTACCTATTAACCCTAAACCGAGGCCCCCCACATTGCAAACACTATATTAAAAATGTTATCCCCTAATCTGCCTAACTGGACATCGCCGCCACTTCAATAAATGTATTAACCCCTAAACTGCCACACTCCCACCTTGCAAACACTAGTTAAATATTATTAACCCCTAATCTGCCATCCCTAACATCGCCAACACCTACCTACATTTATTATCCCCTAATCTGCCGACCCCAACGTCGTTGCCACTATATTAAATTTATTAACCCCAAAATCTAAGTCTAACCCTAACACCCCCTTAACTTAAATATTATTTAAATAAATAAAAATAAAATTACTACAATTAAATAAATTATTCCTATTTAAAACTAAATACTTACCTATAAAATAAACCCTAAAATAGCTACAATATAACTAATAGTTACATTTGTATCTAGCTTAAGGTTTATTTTTATTTTACAGGCAAGTTTGTATTTATTTTAACTAGGTAGAATAGTTATTAAATAGTTATTAACTATTTAATAACTACCTAGTTAAAATAAAAACAAATATACCTGTAAAATAAACTTAACCTAAGTTACAATTACACCTAACACTACACTATAATTAAATAAATTAACTAAATTAACTACAATTAATTACAATTAAATTAAATAAACTAAATTACGGGAAAAAAAACCCCACTAAATTACAGAAAATAATAAAATAATTACAAGTTTTTTAAATTAATTACACCTAATCTAATCCCCCTAATAAAATAAAAAAGCCCCCCAAAATCATAAAAATCCCTACCCTATACTAAATTACAAATAGCCCTTAAAAGGGATTTTTGCAGGGCATTGCCCCAAAGTAATCAGCTCTTTTACCTGTAAAAAAAGACAATACCCCCCTAACATTACAACCCACCACCCACACACCCAACCCTACTATAAAACCCACCAAATCCTCCCTTAATAAAACCTAACACTACCCCCTTGAAGATCACCCTACCTTGAGACGTCTTCACCCAACTAGTTATTTTAACTAGGAAGTTATTAAATAGTTAATAACTATTTAATAACTATTGTACCTAGTTAAAATAAAAACAAACTTGCCTGTAAAATAAAAATAAATCCTAAGCTAGCTACAATGTAACTATATTGTAGCTATCTTATTGTTTATTTTATAGGTATTTAGTTTTAAATATGAATAATTTATTTAAAAATAGTATTTTTATTTAGATTTATTTAAATTATATTTAAGTTAGGGGGGTTAGGGTTAGACTTAGGTTTAGGGGTTAATAACTTTATTATTGTGGTGGCGACGTTGGGGGCGGCAGATTAGGGGTTAATAATTGCAGGTAGGTTGCAACGACATTGGGGGAGGCAGAATAGGGGTTAATAACTATAATGTAGGTGTCAGCAATGTTGGGGGCGACAGATTAGGAGTTCTTAAGTATAATGTAGGTGGCGTCGCTGTACGGAGCGGCAGATTAGGGGTTAATAATATAATGCAGGTGTCAGCGATGTCGGGAGCGGCAGATTAGGAGTTAATAAGTGTAAGATTAGGGGTGTTTAGACTCGGGGTTTATGTTAGGATGTTAGGTGTAGACATAAAAAGTATTTTCCCATAGGAATCAATGGGGCTGCGTTAGGAGCTGAACGCTGCTTTTTTGCAGGTGTTGGACTTTTTTTCAGCCGAATCTGCCCCATTGATTCCTAAGGGGAAATCGTGCATGAGCACGTTTTGCCAGCTTACCGCTACCGTAAGCAGCGCTGGTATTGAGGTGAGATGTGGAGCTAAATTCTGTTCTACGCTCACTTTTTTGCGGCTAACGCTGGGTTTCTAAAAACCTGTAATACCAGCATTACTGTAGGTGAGCGGTAAGGAAAAACTGTGCGTTAGCACCGCACACCATTACCAACAAAAACTCGTAATCTAGCTGTATTTTTCTATGTATATCTGTATATATATCTGTACCTATATATCATTTAGATATTTAGGTATAGATACTGTATATATTTATAGGATATATATACAGGGAGTGCAGAATTATTAGGCAAATGAGTATTTTGACCACATCATCCTCTTTATGCATGTTGTCTTACTCCAAGCTGTATAGGCTCGAAAGCCTACTACCAATTAAGCATATTAGGTGATGTGCATCTCTGTAATGAGAAGGGGTGTGGTCTAATGACATCAACATCCTATATCAGGTGTGCATAATTATTAGGCAACTTCCTTTCCTTTGGCAAAATGGGTCAAAAGAAGGACTTGACAGGCTCAGAAAAGTCAAAAATAGTGAGATATCTTGCAGAGGGATGCAGCACTCTTAAAATTGCAAAGCTTCTGAAGCGTGATCATCGAACAATCAAGCGTTTCATTCAAAATAGTCAACAGGGTCGCAAGAAGCGTGTGGAAAAACTAAGGCGCAAAATAACTGCCCATGAACTGAGAAAAGTCAAGCGTGCAGCTGCCAAGATGCCACTTGCCACCAGTTTGGCCATATTTCAGAGCTGCAACATCACTGGAGTGCCCAAAAGAACAAGGTGTGCAATACTCAGAGACATGGCCAAGGTAAGAAAGGCTGAAAGACGACCACCACTGAACAAGACACACAAGCTGAAACGTCAAGACTGGGCCAAGAAATATCTCAAGACTGATTTTTCTAAGGTTTTATGGACTGATGAAATGAGAGTGAGTCTTGATGGGCCAGATGGATGGGCCCGTGGCTGGATTGGTAAAGGGCAGAGAGCTCCAGTCCGACTCAGACGCCAGCAAGGTAGAGGTGGAGTACTGGTTTGGGCTGGTATCATCAAAGATGAGCTTGTGGGGCCTTTTCGGGTTGAGGATGGAGTCAAGCTCAACTCCCAGTCCTACTGCCAGTTTCTGGAAGACACCTTCTTCAAGCAGTGGTACAGGAAGAAGTCTGCATCCTTCAAGAAAAACATGATTTTCATGCAGGACAATGCTCCATCACACGCGTCCAAGTACTCCACAGCGTGGCTGGCAAGAAAGGGTATAAAAGAAGAAAATCTAATGACATGGCCTCCTTGTTCACCTGATCTGAACCCCATTGAGAACCTGTTGTCCATCATCAAATGTGAGATTTACAAGGAGGGAAAACAGTACACCTCTCTGAACAGTGTCTGGGAGGCTGTGGTTGCTGCTGCACGCAATGTTGATGGTGAACAGATCAAAACACTGACAGAATCCATGGATGGCAGGCTTTTGAGTGTCCTTGCAAAGAAAGGTGGCTATATTGGTCACTGATTTGTTTTTGTTTTGTTTTTGAATGTCAGAAATGTATATTTGTGAATGTTGAGATGTTATATTGGTTTCACTGGTAAAAATAAATAATTGAAATGGGTATATATTAGTTTTTTGTTAAGTTGCCTAATAATTATGCACAGTAATAGTCACCTGCACACACAGATATCCCCCTAAAATAGCTATAACTAAAAACAAACTAAAAACTACTTCCAAAACTATTCAGCTTTGATATTAATGAGTTTTTTTGGGTTCATTGAGAACATGGTTGTTGTTCAATAATAAAATTAATCCTCAAAAATACAACTTGCCTAATAATTTTGCACTCCCTGTATGTATGTATATATATATATATATATATATATATATATATTTATATATATATATATATATATATATATATTTTTATATATATATATATATATATATATATATATATATATATATAAATATATGTTTAAAAATAAAAAGAACACTTTCTTCTATGTTAAGAACATTGGAAAGTAGTGTGTTAGGTTGGAGCATGAACAATAAGTGTTTTTTTTATTAAGTACCTTTTAATAAAGTCTATGGAGAGAAGAAGTTAATGTGGTTGTGATATCCGAAGCCCTGAAGTTAGTGTGCATTGAGTTTTGCTTGGGTGCAAACAATTTGATTTCAACTTGTAATACACGCACTAACTCACCCGCATTTAAAGTTTAATTTGAGCACACAAGCAAAAAATTCTGTTAGAGTCACTTGGAATCTAGCCTAAAATGTATTTGTCAAAACCTCTAAAAAATGGCAGATGCTGTTTTTGTTTTTACAGATGGGGAGTAACCCATAGATTGCATGTGGTTCTAAGCTCCCTAAAAACTCTATACTTTATGTGATGCAGTATGCACATAAGTAAAGTCTGCTTTCAGTTCTCATCCTAGTTGTAGTTTGGGCTAAGTTTGAGGGGTCATGATGGGGTCACATACTGGGGCTAGAGTTAGGTAAGGTAGTTAATTGCACTGGGGGGCATTGTCACTCACAACTATGATTAATAGAGGAGAATGGCAAAAGATACATCACAATTAAGGTTTATATTTTTGGGGGGATTAGAGGTAGTTAGGAAGTTATGTCAGCCAGATCAAAATTAAATATGTGTGTGGGGACAAAGGTCATACTTAGGGATATTGGGCTGTAACCCATGACATACATACATACCAATATTATAACAGCTGTAGTCAGAAGCCAATCTTACAAAAAACTAATAATTTATCTGACTGTGACAGTGGAGCTTCTACAAAAAAATGTGGCCATAATCTCTTTTAACATATTAATTTCTTTAATCATTATTTCTCCATTAATTTGCTGTGAGGTTATATTTTCAATCTGAAATAGATGTTAGAGAAAGCTAAATGAGCTGTTTAAGAGAGATGCATTGCTGTGCAATGTCTTACAGCTCTGCTTGCTTGCAAGGGTTGAATTAGTATACTGTTGTGAGACACATCATACCTGGTTGCGGAAAAGAATATATCTCCGTTTCTTTGAGTTGCACTTGGGTAAACATCTATTTCATACGTAAACAGCTAACACTTGCGCATGCAATGATTATGTTTCCTAAACATTACTATTTACACTTCCACAAGGTTATGTTAGCTTTTATTATGGGGAATGGTTGTGAACTCATCACTCATAATGAAGATCAAGCTGTGTGTGTGTACAACCTAGCCCAAAGGAGGACAATTACATTAAAAATAGCTTTTGTGTCTTGTCCGGGACTGATCTGTCCAATAGTACCAGCTGTTACTAGGGAAAGGCATTGCCTTATCCCCCTTCCTTCCCTCTCCTGACCCTAATAATGCCCGAAGGAGGCTGAAATGATTATCTGGGGTTGCCATTTTCATTGTTCAGCAGGGGATTGCCTGGTATTTCGGGGCTAGGCTGACTTTGTTAGGTGGGATCAGACTGTAATACTTCAGGAGAGTTCTCCTTTGACAAATGCCCAGTTGGGATAAAATAATCTACTCCCAAGTGGTAACCGGTCCATAGATAGGGATGGGTGAATATTTTGCAACATTCGAAAATGAAATTAATTTTAACACATTTGTTCATTCCAGATTTCGTATGTTTGTATTTCTAATGCTTCCTTTAATTGTAATATTTGATTCAAATTTTTCTAACAATTTGATTCGAATTATGCAACATTCAAATAAAAAAAATGTGAATCTATATATTTCTAATAGTTTTTCCAATGCTCTCGAATAACTTGCTCTCATTTTACAAGTTAAAAGTACATGCAACAGCACAAGCACAAACTAAATTTACTCTCGTTGGGTCAACGCGACTGAAGCTCGCACATAAAGGGTTCGGGCTAAATAAAAAGTTGCACCAAACACAATATGAATACATTAAAATAAGTGTTATACTCATATATACACTATTTAATAAAAATTATTCATAGAAATATTAATAACAAAATTATAAGGGTTAAAAGATATATGGTATATGACAAGGTATACACATACATTCAGTGCCCTCCACTTATATTGTCACCTATTGTAAATATGAGAAGACTGTGAATTATCTTTATTGTTTAACCTTTTGAACTTTTGTTCAAAAAATAAACAAAAATTCTCTGCTCTCATGGATATGAAACAATTGCAAACACAACACTGGTCTATCCAAAAAAAATCTTTGTAAAATGTATGTGTGGCACAATTATTGGCACCCCTATAAATTCATATGAGAAAAATATACCGGTATTTAAAGTACAACCCCAATTCCGAAAAAGTTGGGACAGTATAAAAAATGCAAAAAAAAAAGAGTCATTTGAAAATTAAATTCACCCTGTACTATATTGAAAACACATTATTTTATGTTTTACTTTGTCTGCTTTCAGTTCTCATCCTAGTTGTAGTTTGGGCTAAGTTTGAGGTTTCCTCAAAAATTTTAAACCATTCCTGATTTATAAAAAAAAAATTACCACCGCTAATCGATGATTAATTTAGTGATGGGGTCACATACTGAGACTAGGGCTAGGTCAGGTAGTTAATTGCACTGGGGGGCATTGTCACTCACAACTATGATTGATAGAGGAGAAGGGCAAGAGAGCCATGTCACAATTAAGGTTTATAGTTTTTTGGGGATTAGAGGTAGTTAGGAAGTTATGTCAACCAGATCATAATTAAATATAAGTGTGTGGGGACAAAGGTCATACTTAGGGATATTGGGCTATAACCCATGACATACATACATACCAATATTATAGCAGCTGTAGTCAGAAGCCAATCTTACAAAAACTCCTATCTTATCTGACTGTGACAGTGGAGCTTCTACAAAAAAATGTTGTGGCCATAATCTCTTTTAACATATTAATTTCTTTAATCATTATTTCTCCATTAATTTGCTGTGAGATTATATTTTCAATCTGAAATAGATGTTAGAGAAAGCTAAATGAGCTGTTTAAGAGAGATGCATTGCTGTGCAATGTCTTACAGCTCTGCTTGCTTGCAAGGGTTGAATTAGTATACTGTTGTGAGACACATCATACCTGGTTGCTGAAAAGAATATATTTCAGTTAGTGATGTCGCAAATAGTTCGCCAGCGAATAGTTCCCGCGGCGGGCGAACATATGCGATGTTCGATCCGCCCCCTATTCTTTATCATTGATTACACTTTCACCCTCTACCTCACAGTCAGAAGACACATTACAGCCAATCAGCAGCAGACCCTCCCTCCCAGACCCTCCCACCTCCTGGACAGCATCCATTTTAGATTCATTTGGAAGCTGCATTCTTAGTGAGAGGAGGGACAGTGTAGCTGCTGCTGATTTAATAGGGAAATTGATAGCTAGGCTAGTGTATTCAGTGTCCACTACAGTCCTGAAGGACTCATCTGATCTCTGCTGTAAGGACAGCACCCCAAAAAGCCCTTTTTAGGGCTAGAACATCAGTCTGCTTTTTTTTTTTTTTTTCCCTGTGTAATCTAATTGCAGTTGCCTGTCTGCCAACGTGTGTGTCAGGCTCACAGCATATACTGTGCCCAGTGCCACCACTCATATCTGGTGTAAACAGTAGTGTACATTTAAAAAAAACAAAAACTTTTTTGACTGTGAAATAATATCAGACAGCTGCCAGTACCCAAGATGGCCACCA
The DNA here is from genome assembly GCF_027579735.1 of Bombina bombina. NCBI lineage: Eukaryota > Metazoa > Chordata > Amphibia > Anura > Bombinatoridae > Bombina > Bombina bombina. Next base: position 721,914,183 of record NC_069500.1, on the reverse strand, counting down.
ATAAGGCAGATGGGGAGGGTTAGAGAGCTGTTTTGGGGGGGATCAGGGAGGTTGGTGGCTAAGGGGGGCTGCTACACCACAGCATATGTAAATATGCTAAAAAAATAATAAAAAAATGTAAAAACCTTTTATTTTAGTACTGGCAGACTTTCTTCCAGTACTTAAGATGGCGGGGACAATTGTGGGGTGGGGGAGGGAAGGGAGCTGTTTGGGAGGGATCAGGGGGTCTGATGTGTCAGGAGGGAGGCTGATCTCTACACTAAAGCTAAAATTAACCCTGCAAGCTCCCTACAAACTACCTAATTAACCCTTTCACTGCTAGCCATAATACATGTGTGATGCGCAGCAGCATTTAGCGGCCTTCTAATTACCAGAATGCAATGCCAAAGTCATATATGTCTGCTATTTCTGAACAAAGGGGATCCCAGAGAAGCATTTACCACCATTTGAGCCATAATTGCACAAGCTGTTTGTAAATAATTTCAGTGAGAAACCTAAAATTGCGAAAAAATGTAAGTTTTTTTAAATTTGATCGCATTTGGCGGTAAAATGGTGGCATGAAATATACCAAAATGGGCCTAGATCAATACTTTGGGTTGTTTACTACACTACAATTAAGCTAAAATTAACTCTACAAGCTGCCTACATGCTCCCTAATTAACCCCATTCACTGCTGGGCATAAAACACGTGTGGTGCGCAGTGGCATTTAGCAGCCTTCTAATTACCAAAAAGCAACGCCAAAGCTATATAAGTCTGCTATTTCTGAACAAAGGGGACCCCAGAGAAGCATTTACAACCATTTATGCCATAATTGCATAAGTTGTTTGTAAATAATTTCTGTGAGAAACCTAAAGTTTGTGAAAAAGTGAACATTTTTTTTTTATTTGATCGCATTTGGCGATGAAATGGTGGCATGAAATATACCAAAATGGGCCTAGATCAATACTTTGGGTTGTCTACTACACTACACTTAAGCTAAAATTAACTCTACAAGCTGCCTACATGCTCCCTAATTAACCCCTTCACTGCTGGGCATAAAACACATGTGGTGCGCAGTGGCATTTAGCAGCCTTCTAATTACCAAAAAGCAACGCCAAAGCCATATAAGTCTGCTATAATGGCATGTCTGGCACACAGTGTTGGGGCAAGGGTCCATCTGACCACTCATACCTGGTCTGCAAAGCATGGTCAGGGCAGGTATATCACCTACACTGTGCACTGTGAAGCGGGCGTAACCCTTACACTACCTGATCGATACATCATACCTGAAGTTTTAAAGCACATTATTCCAAACAATTTAGGAATGTTAGGTGATTTATGCCCTTTATGGATTAAAACCAGACTCTGCATCAACTATGTAATTTTCCATGGGAGTTTTGCCATGGATCCCCCTCCGGCATGCCACAGTCCCGGTGTTAGTCCCCTTGAAACAACTTTTCCATCACTATAGTGGCCAGAAAGAGTCACTGTGGGTTTTAAAATTCGCCTGCCTATTGAAGTCTATGGCGGTTCGCCCGGTTCGCCCGTTCGCAAACTTTTGCGGAACTTCGGGTTCGCGTTCGCAAACCCAAATTTTTAGGTTCGCGACATCACTAATCTCCGTTTCTTTGTGTTGCACTTGGGTAAACATCTATTTCATATGTAAACAGCTAACACTTGCTCATGCAATGATTATGTTTCCTAAACATTACTATTTACAGTTCCACAAGGTGATGTTAGCTTTTATTATGGGGAATGGTTGTGAACTCTTCACTCATAATGAAGATCAAGCTGTGTGTGTGTACAACCTAGCCCAAAGGAGGACAATTACATTAAAAATAGCTTTTGTGTCTTGTCCAGGACTGATCTGTCCAATAGTACCAGCTGTTACTAGGGAAAGGCATTGCCTTATCCCCCTTCCTTCCCTCTCCTGACCCTAATAAGGCCTGAAGGAGGCTGAAATGATTATCTGGGGTTGCCATTTTCATTGTTCAGCAGGGGATTGCCTGGTATTTCGGGGCTAGGCTGACTTTGTTAGGTGGGATCAGACTGTAATACTTCAGGAGAGTTCTCCTTTGACAAATGCACAATTGGGATAAAAGAAGCTACTCCCAAGTGGTAACCGGTCCATAGATAGGGATGGGTGAATATTTTGCAACATTCGAAAATGAAATTAATTTTAACACATTTGTTCGTTTCAGATTTCGTATGTTTGTACAATAGTCTAATATTCGTTTAATATAATAGTATTTCTAATGCTTCCTTTAATTGTAATATTTGATTCAAATTTTTCTAACAATTTGATTCAAATTATGCAACATTCAAATAAAAAAAATGTGAATCTATATATTTCAAATAGTTTTTCCAATGCTCTCTTTACATTTAATATTCAAATTATGCAATATTTGAAATAGAAAAATTTGAAACAATATATTTGTGTCTAATATGTATCAGTTTACTAAATTCCCTACCACACGAACTATTGAACTTCTGAATAGTATTTGTAAATTGAATGTTACATTCAAAATGTCGAATGTGAATATTCAATCTAATTATGAAAATTCAAAATTGAAATAATATTCAGAAACTAAAAATAATACTCAATTACCAAATTTTAAAGAATATTCCTTCAACATTCGATTGTCCAAAACAAAAGTCCATAGGACTATTCATTCAACCAAATAAATTGCACTTTCAGCACAACACTTCTTTTTCTGTATGTATTATTAACCTGTATGTATTCCTATCCTGTATCATACTGGGGAAACAAACAAGAAAACAGCATAAATAAATGAGCCTACTAGGGATGTGTACTTTGCCTTGGATCCAGCACAGGCATATACTGTAGATGGCATAAAAGACATGCATGTGGTTTGAAGTCTAATTTTGTCATAGACATACTACAGGGAATGTTTATCTGAGCTGCTTTCTGCTATGTGCCGTCAATTTACATAAATTGACCCCTTAATGCGGATTGTGGGCTAGATTACAAGTGGCGCGCTATTGTTAGAGCAGGAGTGATATTGCAATATTGTGCCCGAATAACTTGCTCTCATTTTACAAGTTGAAAGTACATACAACAGTACAAGCACAAACTAAATTTACTCTCGTTGGGTCAACGCGACTGAAGCTCGCACATAAAGGGTTCGGGCTAAATAAAAAGTTGCACCAAACACAATATGAATACATTAAAATAAGTGTTATACTCATATATACACTATTTAATAAAAATTATTCATAGAAATATTAATAACAAAATTATAAGGGTTAAAAGATATATGGTATATGACAAGGTATACACATACATTCAGTGCCCTCCACTTATATTGTCACCTATTGTAAATATGAGAAGACTGTGAATTATCTTTATTGTTTAACCTTTTGAACTTTTGTTCAAAAAATAAACAAAAATTCTCTGCTCTCATGGATATGAAACAATTGCAAACACAACACTGGTCTATCCAAAAAAAATCTTTGTAAAATGTATGTGTGGCACAATTATTGGCACCCCTATAAATTCATATGAGAAAAATATACCGGTATTTAAAGTACAACCCCAATTCCGAAAAAGTTGGGACAGTATAAAAAATGCAAAAAAAAAGAGTCATTTGAAAATTAAATTCACCCTGTACTATATTGAAAACACATTATTTAATGTTTTACTTTGTGAATTTAATGTATTTTTGAAAATAAACACTAATTTCAAATCCGAATACTGCAAAACACTCCAAAAAAGTTGTGACAGTCGACTGTTTACCACTGTTTGACATCACCTTTTCTTTTAATAACACTTAAGCATTTGGGCACTGAAGACACCAGTTGGTTAAGTTTAGCAAGCGGAATTTTCCTCATTCATCCATTATGCATGTCTTCAGCTGCGCCTTCATTGCCTTATTTCGCAGTATTGTAACATCATCTGTTCACATATCTTAAGTGAACATTTATAAGTGAGACACTAAGAATTGGGCGAAAGAATTATACAAGAATTATACTCAATGCTCGCTACAGCAAGTTAACTTACTCGCTCTCTTCTGCTTTAAGGTACGTGAATTGAGTCCTGCATTCAACCCCTTCCAAAATCCTTGTTTTCTGTGTGAATTGTACTCTTAAGTCTCTCTTTTGTTATGTCTCTGTAGTATGTGAAATGTTATGCATTTATTGGTGTAAAGCTGATGTGGTGCCACTCTTCAAAAAAGGAAGTAGGGATGATCCAGGAAGCTATAGACCAGTTAGTATGACATGAATAGTGGGGGAAATATTTAAAGGGATTATATTGATGAGCATATTCGTGTAAACAAGATTGTGAGTTCTAATCAGCATGGTTTTATGAGAAATAGATCATGTCAAACTAATCTAATTCAATTCTATGAGGAAGTAAGTAAAAATATAGAAAAAGGGGAATCAGTTTATGTGAAATACCTAGATTTTGCAAAGGCGTTTGATACAGTGCCACATGTGAGATTAATGCACAAAATTAAGGTACTGGGAATAGCTGAAAATGTTAGCTCATGGATAAATAACTGGATAAAAGATAAAGAGCAATGAGTATTAGTAAATGAATCATGCTCAGATTGGACAAAGGTAATCAGTGGAGTCCCCCAGGGATCAGTACTGGGCCCTGTTCTTTTTAATATTTTTATAAATGACTTGGAGCAACGATTAAATAGCGACATCTCTATTTTTGCAGATGATACTAAGTTAAATAAGGTCATTAGGTCAGAGCAGGAGGAACTTTCATTACAAAAGGACCTGCAAAAATTAGAAGTATGGACAGGTAAATGGAAAATGAGACTTAATATGGGAAAATGCAAGGTTCTACATTTTGGAAGTAAAAATAAGCAGCAGCGTATTATTTAAATGGGACAAGACTTAGCCAAAAAACAGGAGGAAAGGGATATGGGGGTAGTAATAGATAAAAAGCTAAAGATGGGTGCACAATGCAGGGTAGCAGCTTCAAAGGCTAATAAGATACTAGCATGTATTAAAAGAGGCATTGATTCAAGGGAGGAAAGCATAATTCTGTCACTATATAAAGCCCTGGTAAGACCTCATCTTGAGTATGGAGCGATCGCAAAAAAAGATATTGCAGAACTAGAAAAAGTTCAGAGAAGGGCCACAAAGCTAATAAGAGTATTGGAGAATTTAAGCTATGAGGAGAGGCTAGCCAAACTGGGTCTGTTTTCTTTAGAAAAAATGCACTTGAGAGGTGACATGATTACTTTATATAAATATATTCAAGGCTCATATACAGAGATGGCAGAAGCTCTGTTTATTCCAAGAAAATTGTTTGTGACAAGAGGTCACAATTTAAGGTTAGAGGAAAGGAGATTTAATCTCCTGCAACGGAAATGTTTCTTCACTGTAAGAGCAATAAAATTATGGAACTCATTACCAAAGGAGGTGGTGAATCCAATACCCTAGATACATTTAAAAAATGTTTGGATACATTTCTGTCTATAAATAAAATTCATAGATATGATTGCTAGTATTAAATTGGTCACCTTTTTGTGGGTTTATTTAAGCTTAACTGGAGCTTTTTGTAAGTATTTTAGATTTGTATAGGTTGAACTCGATGGACTTCGGTCTTTTTTTAACCTCGTCTACTATGTTACTATGTTACTACTATGCTGATATCTTGTCTTTGTAATGCTCGTGGGATATTCCCATCAGACCAAACTTGGCCAGTAGTCTTCTTATCCCGGCGTCAAGTGAAATGATAGGAAATATCGCAGAGCGGAAAGAGTTTGTAAAATGAGGTAAGCAGTACTCACAGTAGGCAGGGTAGTCCTTGGCAACAACAGGAAGACAAGCCAAAACAGTATAGCAGTTCAGGGGTAAACCAATAGAAGGACCAGGAACAGGCAGGAGTCAGAAATAAAAGGAAATCCAGCAGTATAACAGTTCAGGGGTAAACCAATAGAAGGACCAGACAGGCAGAGTTCAGTAATGGTATAGCAATCCAACAGTTCAGGGGTTAAGCAGACAATAATTTAGCAACAGTGTAGCAATTCAGTAGTTCAGGGGTTAAGCAGGCAGAGTGGTCAGACAGGCAGAGTTCAGCAACAGTTTAGCAATCCAGCAGTTCAGGGGTTAAGCAGGCAGAGTGGTCAGACAGGCAGAGTTTAGCAACAGTAATAACAATCCAGCAGTTCAGAAAACACAACACCCAGGAACACACAAAGTAACACCTAGACTTGGGCAGTGTTTGTAAGCACTGTAGGTATTACATAGGGCAGATCAGTATAAAACTGATATTAATGTACATCTGTTTAGCACTCACATTCCTGTAATTTAATTATAAGAATGATAGTTAATATGAGACTCCTCGGTGGAGTTCTGAGCTAGGATATAAAATTTAACCTTTATTAGAAATCATTTAAAAATGTTACATACACACAAGGACAAAACTTTTAAAATTAACGTCTGCTGTTGAAATTTGTTTCTTTATATTGTAAATTCACACTTAGACTAGGAAGGTAACAAGTGATTAGTGGGCTTCAGTGGTTGAATTGCCTATAGTTCAATAATTCTAAAATAGGACAATTTGTAATATTGATTGAAGGTAACTTTTTCCCTGAGATATTAAGTAATTGTGTAGTTAGCGTAGGTTCTCAAGTCACTCAGATTAATGTTATCTAGTATCTGGTTTGGGTTAGAGTAATATATATATTACTGTATTTTAACCCTGTAATTACGATCTTGGTTGGATAATTCACCTATGTAGATAGCAACAATTATAATGTGATCCTACGTATCCTTAGCTTTGGATGTTGGTACAATTTGTAAGGTTACCAATGGTAATGGATTATTACTCCTAAGCCTGCTTAGATAGGAAAATATTACATTAATTGCCTTATGCGGCAGTGAGTATTGTTAGTGTATCTAGATCGATTTAACTCTCTCTATTATATAAAGAAAATGCTGCGTTAAATATTGTTGGTTACTGAGCACCTTGCTGCTAAGGGTCTTTAGTTTTATATAGGTTGGTTATATTAACTCTTAATCCCCACTAGATGGCAATATTGTGATTTGACATTGACTTTTTAGTTAATGCTTGTAATAACATTCAATATTTAATTTTCGCAGTAAAAGAATCCAGGTAAAGAAAGTGTGTGTAAAGCACTCGAGATGCTGGTATAAATATCTTTGTGAATTAGAGTTAACGTGTATGCCAACTTTATAACTTTATTGACATATAGATTATCGTTAAAATGTATTGCAGCACTGATGTATTTTACTTTCAGTATCAGACTGATGCTTTAGGAGTAATTGAATACTTTGTTTTCACAGCAAAGGATCACAAATGATAAAGAATAATATTGTTGTGTATATTACTATGTTGCTAATTTTGGCTATAAAGTATCTGATCTGATTTCTAAGCTAATGTTCTTGGGAATAAGTGTGTATTGAATCTTCCCGCAATTTATAGCTTTACACTATAAGCTCTTATATAGTTCATTTAATGCTATCTTTTACTTTGTCATATATATAGCCGTCCACACAGCTTTTATTAGGTGGATATCTGTATTTTCGGTTTTCACTATATTTTAACCAGTTGTATACCATTAGAGAACTGATTATTTTATTTGACTTTTATCTCAGTTTAGGCATATCATTTTCAGTTGCAGGTTAGCGATTTGTACCTTTATGCATAGTTAGACAGTTTAATTACCGGCCTATACCTTTAGTCAATTTGTTGTCAGATGTTAACCTCTTAGATTGTTTACCGGCCTATACCTTAGAGGATGGACCTGTTACTCCTGCAAGTCTTTTTTATTGTAATTCAAATGACATTACTAAGTCTCTATTGTTTACCGGCCTATACCTCAGGTAACATGTACATACTGTGGTTACCAATCTATACCTATATTCGGTGTTACATCTAAATATAAACAAGGGTTTTACCGGCCTATACCAAGGCTTGTGGATACTAATTTCTACTTAGCAATGACAGGTTACGAAAACTTGTTCTCAAAGGTAGTTACCGGCCTATACCTTGTTAGCAGTATGGAATATTACTATTACTATCTTATGGATTCTTGTGTTAGCATAGTGCTTGTCTTATATTAGTAATTACTGGTCTATGCCTAGGAAAAGTTACCGCTATAAACCCTTACTTGTTACCACTCGTAAAGTGATTATAAATGCTAAAGTTGTGGGGATGGCAATATGCCGTTATCGTTTTTAAATTATATAATAACCCTCACAGCTCATGATACTTTAAACAACAGACGAGCTAAAATTTACATGACACCACAATCCCCTAACATGTTTCGCCAGTAAACTGGCTTTGTCAAAGGGCCAATTCACGCCAAGAGGAGTTCAAAGGACCAACCGGCAAAGGTAAACACTGATGTGTGGTGATGAAGTCATTGACGCACTGACAGCAAGCACAGCGTTCCTGGCAACAGCCAGAGCAGTGCAACGGCGGGACAGTCTTTATCTATGTGATGTTCAAACCTTGTCAATACTTGTGATACTTCCTAAAGTTATAATTTCACTAATTGTATAACCCCAGCCTCCCCCAAATTATATTGTCTGCTTTCTTAACTTATCTCACCATGAATCAAATTTTCCCAATTGGCCTTTTGACTGTCTTTGATCATGTCATTATCTAATTTGTTGCAATCAGCTGAATGCTCTAGCCTATACATTTAACACTGCTATGGGAAAAGCATTGCTGGGATTAGCATTTCAGTATTGTAACATCATCCGTTCACATCTCTTAAGTGAATATTTATAAGTGAGACACTAAGAATTGGGCAAAAGAATTAAACAAGAATTGAACAGGGATTGGACAAGGGACAAGGCAAGTTCTGTTGTAATTCTGTGTTTTATCCACTGTTTGACTATTTTGTAAAAATGTTCAATATCTTTATATTCCTTTTTGCCATCTTTTGTCTCTACAACAAACTACCTTACTCAATTACTCCTTCCACCTCACCACCTGCACTGCTCATTAGCCCATCTCTCTTAACCTCACCTTACTTTTGCATTCATGAACTATTCATGAACTAAAAACTCTTTCTCTCCCTCGCACCTCATCCCTCTCATTACTGCAAATTTTCATCTCATCTCTTGCTCATACTAGCTGCTGGTGACATCTCTCCTAATCCTGGTCCCCGACAACTTCCTAGCCCTGCACACCCATGTGTGCCTTTCAATAGACTTCAAAAACAAATATCTGGTAACCTTAATCTCATTCCTCTTGCATCTAAAGCCTCCACCCCCTTCACTTGTGCACTCTGGAACTTTCGCTCTGTTTGCAACAAGGTCACTTCTATCCATGACCTCTTTATCTCCCACTCTCTCAATATTCTGGCTTTCACAGAAACCTGTTTCCCTTCTTTAGACACAGCTTCCGCCACTGTACTGTCACATGGGAGTCTTTACTTTAGCCACACTCCTAGATCTGATAATAGACAAGGCGGTGGTGTTGGTATTTTACTTTCCCCTTGTTGCACATTTCAACAAATACAGATACGCTTATTCTCTCTCCTCTCTATACGTGTTGCAGCCATATGCCGCCCCCTAGGTCATCAACTTTATTTCTAGATCTCTTTGCTGTCTGGCTACCTAATATCCCTTCCTCAGACAACCCTGCCTTCATTCTTGGTAAATTCAACCACACTGTTTACAACCCCCCTGCCTCCTTTGCAAAACTAATTCTGCAACTCACTTCCTTTTTCAGCTAGTCTCAATGGACTGACTCTCCCACTCACAAAGATTGTCACTTCCTTGATCTGATTTTCAGCTATCGATGCACTATCTCAAACTTCACAAACTCCCCTTTTCCTCTTTTGGACCATCATCTCTTCACTTGTAACATCACATCCCTCCCTACAACTCTCCCTCCTTCTACCCCTCAGACCAAACTTCACAGAAGCATCAACTCATTAGATCAGAAACAACTCGCTAGTTCTCTCAAACCTCTCCTCTCTTCCATCCCCTCCTTTTCCTGCCCTGATGAATCTATCTGCCACTATAACTCCACCCTTACATCGGTCCTTAACAATCTGGCCCCACCTACCATAGCTCAGAAATCATACACTCATCCTCAGCCCTGGCATACTCCTCTGACACGGTACCTATGCAGATGTTCACGTACTGCTGAGCGACACTAGAGAAAATCTCGAAGTTCATCTGAATTTCTTCACTACAAGTTCATTTTGAACTCTTACTACTCTGCCCTTAATCTAATCTTATCTCTACTCTTTCTTCAAACCCAAAATGTCTGTTCTTCACGTTCAATACTCTTCTCCGCCCACCCCAACCTCCTACTACAACTTCTCTCTCAGCTCAAGATTTTGCCAGCTACTTCAATAACAAAATAGACTTCATCAGAAATAAAATCAGCTCTCAACATGCTACCGGTCTCAAACCCCCTCAAAACCTCACTATCATCCAAAACCCACATAGCCATAAATTTATCTTTTTTGCCCCTGTTACAAAGGATGACGTTTCACCCTTATACTATCCTCTCACCTCACTACCTGCCCCCTCGACCCCATCCCCTCACAGCTACTCCCCGCACTCTCTTCTACCCTTACATCTATACTCACACACATCTTCAACCTCTCCCCCAGCACTGGTATATTTCCCTCATATCTTAAACATGCACTGGTTACACCTATACTCAAAAACCTTCTCTTGACCCAACCTCCCCCATCCAACTACCGCCCTATTTCCCTACTCCCTCTTGCCTCAAAACTTTTTGAAAAGCTAGTATATGTACGTCTATCCCATTTCCTTACACTAAACTCCCTCCTTGACCCACTGCAATCTGGATTTCGTCCCCACCACTCCACAGAGACAGCAATTTTTAAGGTTACCAACAACCTACTTAAAGCAAAATCCAAAGGCCACTTCTCTCTGCTTATCCTCCTTGATCTGCCTTTGATACTGTCAATGACCCTCTTTTGCGCCAAACCCTCCAATCCTTTGGCATTTGCAACACAGCTCTCTCGTGGTTCTCTTCCTAGCTGTCTAACCGTACCTTTAGTGTAGCCTTCTCTGGGGCATCCTCTGCCTTGTTACCACTTTCTGTTGGGGCACCGGAAGGTTCTGTTCTTGGTTCCCTTCTCTTTTCAATCTATACATCATCTTTAGATTCCTTAATAGGTCCCATGGGTTTCAATACCATTTGTATGCTGATGACACCCAAATCTACCTCTCTACACCAGACCTATCTTCTTCCTTGCAAACTAACTGTCTTTTTCATATCTCATCTTGGATGTCCTCTCACTACCTTAAGCTAAATCTCTCGAAAACTGAGTTCCTTATTTTCCCCCTTCTTCAAAATCTCCACCCCCAACTTCTCTATAACTGTTGATAACTCCATCATTACCCCTACCCCACATGCTCGATGTCTTGGAGTCACACTTGACTCAAATCTTTCTTTAACTCCTCACATTCAGTCCTTGGCTAAAGTCTGCCGCTTCCACCATAAAAACATCTCTAAAATTAGACATTTTCTTTCAAAAACACAATTAAGTTTCTAAATCACTCTCTCATCCTTTCCTGCCTCGATTACTGCAACTCCATCCTCTCTGTACTCCCTAGCTGCTGCCTAGCTTCTTAACAATCCATAGTGAATGCCTCTGCCAGGCTCATCTTCCTTACACGTCGCTCTTCATCTGCTGCACCTCTCTGCCAATCCCTTCACTGGCTTCCTCTTGCCTCCAGGCTTAAACGCAAAATTCTCACTCTGACATACAAAGCCCTAAACTGCACTGCTCCCCACTACATCTCAGACCTTGTCTCCAGATATTCTCCCTCCCGACCCCTTCACACTGCCCATGATCTCCTACTCTCCTCCTTTCTTGTTACCTCCTCACATTCCCATTTACAAGACTTCTCCAGACTGGCTCCCCTCTTGTGGAACTCTCTGCCTTACTCCACAAGACTCCCCCTAGTTTTGAAAGCTTCAAGCGCCCCCTAAAGACTGTATTATTCAGGGATGCATACAACCTTCACTAACCTTTCCTTACTCCACTGCTATCCCCTCAAACCCCTTAGCATGTAAGCCTATGAGCCCAGCTGTTTCTAGTTCACCTGCATAAGAGCCGATTACAACAGTGCAATTGTCGGCAGGGACCTCTACCCATTTCACCCCATATAAATGTTACCTTGTATACCTATGCTTATAGCTCTGCGGAATCTGTTGGCGCTCTACAAATACCTGAAAATAATAATAATAATAATTTTGTGCTTCATAATGCACCACACCTCAATCAGAGACATGTCAGGACTGCAGACAGGCCATGTGAGCATCTGCACTCTCTGCTTACACAACCATGCACTTGTAATCCAGGCAGAATGGCGTTTGGCGTTGCCCTGCTGGAAAATGCAGGGACGTCCCTGGAAAAGACGCCTTCTGGATGGCAGCATAATGTTGCTACAAAATGTATACATATATTTTTGCATTAATGGTGCCCTCACAGATGTGCAAGTTAACCATGCCATGTGCATTGATGCACCCCCAGACCATGACAGATGCTGGCTTTTGGACCTGATGTGATAACAGCTTGGATGGTCCTTTTCCTCTTTGGCCTGAAGGAGATGACGGCTGTTTTTTCCAAAAACGATATGAAATGTTGACTCGTCAGACCACAAAACATGATTCCAGTGTTCTACTGTCCATCTTAGATGAGACTGAGCCCAGATAATTTCGTCGGTGCTTCTGAACAGTTTTGATGTATGGCTTCTGCTTTTCATAGTAAAGCCTTAACTTGCATCTGTGGATGCAATGGCAAATGGTCTTGACTGACAAAGGTTTACCAAAGTATTCCCAAGCCTATGTCAGGATATCCATTAGAGACTCGGACATCATGTACATTCAGAAGTGGTTTTCGGCCTTGCCCTTTACTACCAAGATTTGACTGCATTCCTTGAATCTTTGATTTATATTGTGCACTGAAGAAGATGAAATGCCCAAAATCCTACCGATTTGGAAGATCTAGGGGAAAAAGGAAAGAGATTGCTCAGGAGAGGGATAAAGCCATGACAGACTAAGTTCTGTGATGATTATTTTTCTCAAATTTTCTATTTAAGTGTTTCACACATCTCATATGCAGCTGTCTCTTATATGTAAAAAAAAATTATCTTGAAGTATAGCTGAAGGCTTTTCCCCTCTCTTTCCTAGCTATATTAGATATGCAACATTCAGAATTTAGATATAATTCAAAGGGAACGTTTGCTAGTGATCTATAAGGTAGGACAATTACTTAACCTTTTATGCTCCTAGTACCTCTTCCTCATATACAATTGACCCCATACTTCAGCACAATACTCCCATAACAATAATACACCACACCGCATTGTGGGTTATAAAGACAGCAGCTTAATTTATTATAAACTTTTAAAACATATAAACACACATAACATTATAAATATCGTCTTATACAAAACCCTCCAAAACAGTGCTTGCCCCACAAAACTCCACAATGTTCACATCCTACCCAGCAAACATATTTGCTAGACCACTCCTGTACTGCCAGGCGGTACCCACTTCAAACTCCACCCTTTTCAGAAGGCAAGAACTCTGCAAAACACCAATACCATCCCAGAAATAAATCACAGGGAGGAAGAGAGCTTCTTTTCACTTGCTGGTCCAGAAATTGAACGCTCACTGAGACCCCACATTTCTTGTTACCATCTTAAATACCTAAACCCTCCCTCTCTCCTTCCTCACAACCCCAACTTGCAACCCTCCTTCATAAATATTCACCCAGGGTTGTTTTTAGCATCCTGTTTTATTTTTTAATTGTTGGAAATAATAACTTAAATTACCCATTTTACTCTGTTTTCATTTGCAAATACATAAGACTTTGGGGCCTATCTATCAAGCTCCGAATGGAGCTTGACGCCCCGTGTTTCTGGTGAGCCTGCAGGCTCGCCAGAAACACAAGTTATGAAGCAGCGGTCTAAAGACCGCTGCTCCATAACCCTGTCCGCCTGCTCTGATGAGGCGGACAGGAATTGCTGCAATTCAACCCGATCGAGTACGATCGGGTTGATTGACACCCCCTGCTGGCGGCTGATTGGCCGCGAGTCTGCAGGGGGTAGCGTTGCACCAGCTGCTCTTGTGAGCTGCTGGTGCAATGCTGAATACAGAGAGCATATTAATCTCTGCATTCAGCAATGTCTGTAAGACCTGATCCGCACTATCGGGTCCGACAGACATTTCATAAATAGGCCTCTATATTTCCATCTCAAACATGCCTTGTCTGTCATCAAGGTTAATGCTTATGTAAATGATTTGTTTAGAAGAAAAAGCATAGAAAGTTGCATGATCTGTAAACAAAGGTTATAGATTTCCATGACCCCTATTCCAGTCGATATTTGTTTGGCATGCAATAACTTTTTATACAGCTCTGGTAATGCATGTCTATGTTTTGTAGGCCATTCTAAACCTACTCACCATCTGAATTAGTAAAAACTTCCAAGTTGTACAGTAAATTGCTTAATTGTAGTACCATAGTTCAATTTAAAGAGGTGTAGAGATGGTAGAGCTAAGTAATTGTTATTTTACTAAATCATACATTTATCTTGCATACCTACATACAAAATATTCCTATACACACACATTTGTTTTTATTTATTTCCAAATCTTGGCCCAGATTATAAGTGGAACGCTATTATCAATATTGCATGCCCCACTATGAAAACACACAATCTGATATTACAAGTCCATGGTAACACAGAATTACCAGAGAATGTTTAGCTGGGCCTATATTTTAACTGGATTGCGTGGCCATGCTAAAGTTAACTCCTATTGCAAGTTGTTAGCAATAACAGCACTAAAACATTTAAGGATATGTTTTGCTCAAGCTATATCATCTTTTCGTGAAGCCTTTCTCATTGCACTGATATATATATATATATATATATATATATATCAGTCTATATATGTGTACATATATTAATGTATTTACAGTCATGGTCAAAAAATGTGGCACCCCTGCATTTATGTCAGATAATGCACCACTTCACCCAGAAAATTGTTGCAAATACAAATGTTTAGGCATTCTCATGTTTATTTCTGACACATTCCCTGCAAAACTCCAAAAATAGACTGGACAAAATTATTGTCACCTTCTCAAAATGGTAAGAAATAATTGCATTCCAAGTTTGTGATGCTCCTGTAATTTGTAATTAAACTCACCTGTATCAATTAACAGGTGCTGACAATATAGAAATCACACTGGCAACCAGTTAAAATGGTGAAAATTTTACTCAACCTTTCTGTTGTGTGTCTCTGTGTGCCTCACTGAGCATGGAGAAGAGAAAGAGCAGCAAATAATTGTCTGAGGATTTGAGAACAAAAATTGTGGAAAAGCATGGACAATCTCAAGGTTACAAATCCATCTCCAGAGATTTTAATGTTCCTGTGTCCACTTTGCACAACATTCTCAAGAAGTTTACAGACTATGGCCCTGTAGCTAATCTCCCTGGACATAGATGAAAGAGAAAAATTGATCAAAGATTGCAAGAAAAGATTTTTTCGAATGGTGGATACAGAAACTCGTTCAACTTCCAGACAAATTTAAACTGACCTTTTTAGACTCAGGGGACAAATGTGTCAGATCGCACTATACGTCACCTTCTGGATGAAAATGGACGCGAACGGCTAGATTACGAGTTTTGCATTATGATTAAAAAAGCTCATAACGCTGCTTTATCACTACCACTGCTATTACGAGTCTTGCAGGTTTAGGGGCACTGCACACTTTTTTGGCCTTAACGCAAATTAACTTACACAATTTGCGTAAAGTCTTTTTTTAATAGGACTTCCATAGCGCCGATATTACAAGTTTTTTCTGGGAGGCCAAAAAGTGAGCGGTACAGCCTATCCCGCAAGATTCGTAACACATTCTAAAGTCAGTAGTTATGAGTTTTACGCTACAAAGCTGTAGCATAAAACTCATAACTAAAGTGCTAAAAAGTACACTAACATCCATAAACTACCTATTAACCCCTAAATCGAGGCCCTCCCGCATTGCAAACACTAAAATAAAATTATTACCCCCTAATCTGCCGCTCCCGACATCACCGCCACTATAATAAACATATTAACCCCTAAACCGCCACACTCCCGCCTCGCAAACACTAGTTAAATATTATTAACCCCTAATCTGCTGTCCCTAACATCACCGCAACCTACATTACAGTTATTAACCCCTAATCTGCCACCCCCAACGTCGCCACCACTATACTAAAGTTATTAACCCCTAAACCTAAATCTAACCCTAACCCTAACACCCCATAACTTAAATATAATTGAAATAAATCTAAATAAAAATTCCTATCATTAACTAAATTTTTCCTATTTAAAACTAAATACTTACCTGTAAAATAAACCCTAACCTAGCTACAATATAACTAATAGTTACATTGTAGCTAGCTTAGGGTTTATTTTTATTTTACAGGCAAGTTTGTATTTATTTTAACTAGGTAGACTAGTTAGTAAATAGTTATTAACTATTTACTAACTACCTAGATACAATAAATACAAATTTACCTGTAAAATAAAACCTAACCTGAGTTACACTAACACCTAACACTACAATTAAATAAATTACCTAAATTAAATACAATTACGTAAATTACAAAAACAAACAAACACTAAATTACACAAAATAAAAAAAGAAATGATTAGATATTTAAACTATTTAACCTAATCTAATAGCCCTATCAAAATAAAAAAAGCCCCCCAAAATAAAAAAACCCTAGCCTACAATAAATCTTCAAACGAAGTCTTCTTCCCAAATGAATGTTCCTTTAAGTGACGTCATCCAAGATGGCGTCCCTTGAATTCCGATTGGCTGATATAATTCTATCAGAATTAAAGGTGAAAAAATCCTATTGGCTGATGCAATCAGCCAATAGGATTGAGCGTGCATTCTATTGGCTGATTGGAACAGCCAATAGAATGTGAGCTCAATCCTATTGGCTGATTGCATCAGCAAATAGGATTTTTTCACCTTTAATTCCGGTTGGCTGATAGAATTCTATCAGCCAATCGGAATTCAAGGGACGCCATCTTGGATGACGTCACTTAAATGAACATTCATTCAGGAAGAAGACTTCATTTGAAGAGGATGCTATGCGCCGGATGTCTCAAAGATGGACCCGCTCCGCGTCAGATGGATGAAGATAGAAGATGCCATCTGGATGAAGACTTCTGCCCGCCTGGAGGACCACTTCTTGCTGCTTGGATGAAGACTTCTCCCGGCTTCGTTGAGGACTTCTTGCAGATTCGCTGAGGACTTCTCCCGGCTTCGTTGAGGATGGATGTCCGGTCTTCAAAACTGTAAGTGGATCTTCAGGGGTTAGTGTTTTTTAAAAAGGGTTTAATGGGTGGGTTTTAGTTTAAATTAGGGTTTGGGTAATAGAAAAAGAGCTAAATGCCCTTTTAAGGGCAATGCCCATCCAAATTCCCTTTTCAGGGCAATTGGGAGCTTATTTTTTTTTAGTTAGGATTTTATTTGGGGGGTTGGTTGTGTGGGTGGTGGGTTTTACTGTTGATGGGGTGTTTGTATTTTTTTTACAGGTAAAAGAGCTGATTTATTTGGGGCAATGCCCCATAAAAGGCTCTTTTAAGGGCTATTGCTAGATTATTGTAGGCTAGGGTTTTTTTTTTATTTTGGGGGGGCTTTTTTATTTTGATAGGGCTATTAGATCAGGTGCAGAAAGTTTAAATATCTGATAATTTCTTTTTTTATTTTGTGTTTGTTTTTTTGCAATTTAGGTAATTGTATTTAATTTAGGTAATGTATGTAATTAATTTAATTGTAGTGTAAGGTTAGTGTAACTCAGGTTAGGTTATATTTTACATGTAAATTTGTATGTATTTTAGCTAGGTAGTTAGTAAATAGTTAATAACTATTTACTAACTAGTCTACCTAGTTAAAATAAATACAAACTTGCCTGTAAAATTAAAATAAACCCTAAGTTAGATACAATGTAACTATTAGTTTGATTGTAGCTAGCTTAGGGTTTATTTTACAGGTAAGTATTTAGTTTTAAATAGGAATTATTTAGGTAATAATTGTAAGTTTTATTTAGATTTATTTGAATTATATGTAAGTTAGGGGGTGTTAGGGTTAGGGTTAGACTTAGGTTTAGGGATTAATACATTTATTATAGTGGCGGCGACATTGGGGCGGCAGATTAGGGGTTAATAAATGTAGATAGGTGGCGGCGATGTTAGGGACAGCAGATTAAGGGTTAATAATATTTAACTAGTGTTTGCGATTTGGGAGTGCGGCGGTTTAGGGGTTAATATTTTTATTATAGTGGAGGCGACATTGGGGCAGCAGATTAGAGGTTAATAAGTGTAGGTAGGTTGCAGCAACATTGGGCGTGGGAGATTAGGGGTTAATAAGTATAATGTAGGTGTCTGCAATGTTGGGGGCAGCAGATTAGGGGTTAATAAGTATAATGTAGGTGTCGGCGACGTTGGGGGTGGCAGATTCTGGGTTAATAAGTGTAAGATTAGGGGTGTTTAGACTCGGGGTTCATGTTAG
Source organism: Bombina bombina (assembly GCF_027579735.1). Lineage (NCBI taxonomy): Eukaryota > Metazoa > Chordata > Amphibia > Anura > Bombinatoridae > Bombina > Bombina bombina. Next base: position 721,895,673 of record NC_069500.1, on the reverse strand, counting down.
GGTGTTAGGTGTAAACATAAAAAAAATTTCCCTATAGGAATCAATGGGGCTGCGTTACGGAGCTTTATGCTGCTTTTTTGCAGGTGTTAGGCTTTTTTTTCAGCCGGCTCTCCCCATTGATGTCTATGGGGAAATTGTGCATGAGCACGTAAAAACCAGCTCACTACAGCCTTAAGCAGCGGTATGGAGCACAATTTTCCTCTACGCTCACTTCTTGCCTAATAACGCCAGGTTTATGAAAACCTGTAATACCAGTGCTGTAGGGAAGTGAGCAGTGACAATATTGTGCAAGTTAGCACAGCACCCCTCATAATAAAAAACTTGTAATCTAGCCATATGGTAGGAGGATGACCCCATTGCTGACACAATAACATAAAAAGCCAGATTGGAGTTTGCCAAAACTTACCTGAGGAAGCCAAAATCCTTTTGGGAGAATGTGCTATGGACAGACAAAACAAAATTACAGCTTTTTGGTAAAGCCCTTATTCTTTTAAAGAAAAGAATACAGCCCCTACAGTCAAACATGGTGGAGATTCACTCATGTTTTGTGGTTGCTTTTCTGCTTCAGGCACTGGATGTCTTTACTGTGTACATGACATTATGAAATCTGAAGACTACCAAAGAATTCTGTGGTACAATGTAGGGCCCAGTGTGAGAAAGTTGGGTCTTCATCAGAGGTCATGGGTTTTACAGCAGGACAATGACCCAAAGCACACGTCAAAAAACACCCTGGAATGGTTTTAAGACAAAGCGCTGGAGAGTACTGCACTGGCCAGCAATGAGTCCATAACTCAATCCCCTGTCAGTATATTTATAAGAATCTTCAGTAGTGCTATCCAGATAATATATCAGTCTATCTCAGGGTTATAATACTAATTTTACTAATATACTAATAATACTAATAATAAACCCTTAATTAATATGCATCTACTAGCAACCACAAAATTAATATAAATGCCTGAATTCTATATTATTAGTAAATATTTATGAACATATTGAAATGTGGATATTTGTAAGAATCAGAATAAGAGTCAACACTATATGCGTTTAAGACTTCAAATAAAATATGCTATGCAAAGCTCATGCAAATTTACCTTTAAAACCAGCCTTTCATTCAGAGATGCATTTAAAATATTACAATGAGACCTAAAGTAGCAGCTACAAACATTCAGCAATATGATTTACAGTTTAATTTTACCCTGTTAATACAATGAGGTTCCAAGATTTTTAACAGCTAAATACCCAAGCAACACAATTCTAACAGTGCTAATTTAAACAATAGGACAATCTATACTTCTATTAAAACATCAGAAATTGTATATATTATTTATGTAAAAGCCCAATTCTGAGTTATAACTCTATAGTTGTATAGATAAAACAATTTAGCATCAAGGATATGTATTTAACAATATACAGACTGAATATAAATTACATTATAAACTGCTCCCTTTAAGTCTCTCAACTATACTTTAAACTACAGCTATTATGCATATATCTGTGTTAAAATATTAATTGCAACCCTCTTTCTTTTTATATATATATACGTTACCAAAATGACCAAAATTGATAGTTCAGTTACCAAGGATTCCTTGTTTCATCTCAGAAAATAGATAAGTAAATTTTTGCAATCACTGAGAAAAGGGTAGATCAGCTTGCTCAGAATGAAGGTATTTTGAACGCCCAGCAGTAGATCATTCAAGTCAGCAAAATCTCCCTTGTTCTCCCTCCTGCATTTACTTAAATAGCACCTAGATTTAGAGTTCTGCGGCCAAAGGGGTGCGTTAGCTAAGTGTGCTTTTTTACCCCCGCACCTTTTAAATACTGCTGGTATTTAGAGTTCACAGAAGGGCTGCGTTAGGCTCCAAAAAGGGAGCGTATAGCATAATTTACAGCCACTGCAACTTTAAATACCAGCGGTGCTTACGGACGTGGCCAGCTTCAAAAACGTGCTCATGCACGATTCCCCCATAGGAAACAATGGGGCCGTTTGAGCTGAAAAAACACCTGCAAAAAAGCAGCGTTCAGCTCCTAACGCAGCCCTTTTGTTTCCTATGGGGAAAACACTTCCTAAGTCTGCACCTAACACCCTAACATGTACCCCGAGTCTACACACCCCTAGCCTTACACTTAATAACCCCTAATCTGCCGACTCCACTATCGCTGACCCCTGCATTTTATTATTAACCCCTAATCTGCCGCTCTGTACACCGCCGCAACCTACGTTATCCCTATGTACCCCTAATCTGCTGCCCCTAACACCGCCGACCCCTATATTATATTTATTAACCCCTAATCTGCCGCCCCCAATGTCGCCGCCACCAACCTACAATTATTAACCCCTAATCTGCCGACTGGACCTCACCGCTACTATAATAAAGTTATTAACCCCTAATCCGCCTCACTCCCGCCTCAAAAACCCTATAATAAACAGTATTAACCCCTAATCTGCCCTCCCTAACATCACTGACACCTAACTTCAAGTATTAACCCCTAATCTGCCGACCAGACCTCGCCGCTACTCTAATAAATGTATTAACCCCCAAAGCTAAGTCTAACCCTAACCCTAACACCCCCTAAGTTAAATATAATTTTTATCTAACGAAAATAAATTATTTCTTATTAAATAAATTATTCCTATTTATTTTTTTTATTTTTTTTTGTGTTTGTAATTTTTATTGAGGTGTATTTAAAGGCATACATTGATCATAAAGATAGGTTCTTGCATTGCATGTCACATACAGTAAGATTTCTGTGTTACAAGAGTGATAAGATAAACATAAAGGAAACGTAAAGATAACAATTTACATATCATGCAAACATGGGATACATAGGATGCCAAACATTTAGAAGCCTTCTAAATAATATGATAGGCCACTCTTGGACCATCACAAACATTAAGAGAAAAGAAGGCATATGCAAACAAAGGAGACCACTTATGGATCTCATTGGTAAACCTCGATTTTATATAATTTTATCACGTGCTTATGTAAAAAGTGTGTATGTTAGGTTAAATGTTATAGGGATAGTATTGATAGGATAAATTCCCTTATTTGAAAACAAAAATAGTACACAGAAGTATAGTTAGGGTGCGGCATAGAGAAGATAAGCCTCGTAGTTAGCCCTCCTAAGATAGAAGGTTTATTATAGTGGGGGGGGGGAGGAGGTGGTTAGGTGAGTGCTATAAGTAGGATATGTAGCCTAGGAGCTAAAAGGTTCATTAAGGGTTAAGGAGGAGATAAATTAATAAGTGTGATAGGCAGAAAAAACCTTGGTGTTTATCTCCACAACATCAAGCGCTTACTTCTATTTTGGAACAAGAGGTGCTGGTGGATTGGTTATGCCATCTCTGTATATAGATTAATAGAATCAACACACATGTAATTTCAAGGGGTAACATAGGGCTAGAGTACCCTCTTAGCGGGGCATTGTAGTCTCAATATGAGTTTATTGGTTCTGCTGGTAGGGTACGGGCCCTATACCCCACAGCAGAAGTCTATTCCAAACAGTAAGAGAGAATTATTTTGAGGGATAGCCCTCAGAACATTTAAGCAAACACCAGTTCTCTAAGCACACTATGACTCCTACAGTTGTGTGTAGCAGGAATTTTGCATGAAGTTAGTACTCCAAAGTCCTTTCATAAACCCGTGAAAGTGCATAAGACAGAGAGTAGCGTTGACATAGTAAAGCTATGTGTAGATTAGGCTAACTAGAGCTGACAGGATAGGTGGTGCAAAAGGATGTTCAGAAATCGCTAGTTCTAGAATTACAGCTAGATGTGTTACTTCGGCTAAGGTGTACTAAGTGCTGATGAGGGTTATGGAATGATATGGGGATTCCCAGCTATAAATATCAGGAAGCGTGATGTGTCGCTGCTAACATCAATAAATAAATTGCAATTACGGATCTAAGCAGCTAGCGGACAATGATACCTGTATATCATGAGACTATATAAAAGCAGTAGACTATATGGCTGTAATCAGGTTTTGTACAGAGAAAGGAATAGGTATAACCATGTCCAAATATAATATAGCTACTAGAATAGGCATATAAAAATAACAGTGAATCTAGATTCTATTAGCATCTAGGTAGGTGCAAATAAAGGGTACATAGGCTCAACAAGGCTTCCGTACAAATAATAAAAGGTAGTAAATACAACACAACATAACAAGTGAGTCTAAATTATACTGATGCTAAGCTAGGTAACCTTGAATTCTGGAGTACTAAAGACCCTACTAGTTTTTATATGTATATATTTATGTTCAAGTACTATAGGGGCATTCTAAAAAGTCAAATGGAGAACGTTGTGGATTCAAGCTGCTGCGCCAGGCTCAATGTACTAGGGTAAGAGCAGCAAACCACATACAGTGATTAGTGCAATCTCTGCTAGGATATTAAACTATATCTTGTTATGAGAGGGTAGTAACAGCTATGCTCGCAGGTGAGGGATCTATAAAAGTATATGCCTGGAAAATTGTAAGCCAGTAACCCTGTTGTAGCTCACTTAAAATATCCAAGCAAACATTAAAGTGTTGATAGATACATATGAGATATGAGTAATAGTATTATGGTATGGCATGTATCTATAGCGTGGGGCTCACCATATGTGAGTACATTGTGTTCAGACATGCCCAGGGGTTAACATCTCACGTGTTACGCGCACATAGACTTTGCATGAGAGGAAGGATATAAACACATAATATAATGAACAGTTTGCATCACTTTAGAGCGCGATATAGAGAAAAACAATAATAGTAGTACTACCTATAGTAAAGAACTAATAAACACTTGCGTGAAGAGAATACACCAAACAACAGCCAACCATCAACATAAAGTTCTATGTCTGCGAGACAAAATGAAATAAATGCAGTCTGAGGCGGGATCGGCTCACCACTGTCTTTGGGGCATGATAGGGGACAGTGAGGTGATGCGATGTGACAGTTATTTTCACCCGACACCAAGCCGCAGTCTAGGGCAGTCTCTCTGTATCAAATGTTCCAGCAGCGCCATAGATCTATAGTGCCGGGCTGCGTTGTAGTAGCTGTTCTGATGAATAGGATCAATATGCTGGAGGTCCGAATAGCTTAAGCTGTTCCTTTGCCCCTAACACCTTTTGCCAAGAGAAAGTTGCGTGGCGTCTTCTTATCTTCTAGGACTGCCTGGAGCAAGGGAAGCTCTAATGTAGAGATCTCTTTCATGCTGCAAGGGATGCTCGGGTGTTCAATTAAGGTTAGCCTGTCAGCAGTCTCTGCGTTAGGTGAGCACAGTACTGTAGTGTGTGGAGGCTCTGCCGTAATGGCGTTTAGAATTGAAGAGGCGCAGGTAGCGTGTGCTCTGTATCTCACTGCAGCTTCTTGTCTGGGCACCATCCCATGTGGGTATTCCAGCATCATACGGCAGCCATCTAGAAAGTCACGAATCTCCTCCATGATGCGCTCTGAATCCTCCATGGCAAAGAATTGTGATAATCCCCCAGCCTAAGGGGCAAAGCTATAAATTTAGATCAATCTCGTTCACCACAACTATTGCTGCGTAGGTCGCAAAATGGCTGCTCCCAGAATCTGTCGCCGTCTGTGTATAGATCAGGGATGTGGGGTCCCTTTAATCCTGTGCTGCAAACTTCTGAATTAAATGTGTTGAACCTCAGTGGTCTCTGTTCCACGATAGTGTCCCCAAATTTGAGTTAGTATGATTATTAAAATCACAGTTAATAGAAATACAGCAGGAGCTATGAAAATATGCGTCCACTCGGCTATGCAGTTGGCTCCTCCCCCCAATTATTCCTATTTATAGCTAAATACTTACCTGTAAAATAAACCCTAATATAGCTACAATATAAATAATAATTATATTGTAGCTATTTTAGGATTAATATTTATTTTACAGGCAACTTTGTATTTATTTTAACCAGGTACAATAGCTATTAAATAGTTAATAAATATTTAATAGCTACCTAGTTAAAATAATTACAAAATTACCTGTAAAATAAATCCTAACCTAAGTTTCAATTACACCTAACACTACACTATCAATAAATAAATTTAATAAACTACCTACAATTATCTACAATTAAACCTAACACTACACTATCAATAAATTAATTACATACAAATACCTACAAATAAATACAATTAAATAAACTAACTAAAGTACAAAAAATAAAAAAAGAACTAAGTTACAAAAAATAAAAAAATAATTTACAAACATTATAAAAATATTACAACAATTTTAAGCTAATTACACCAACTCTAAGCCCGCTAATAAAATAACAAAGCCCCCCAAAATAAAAAAATGCCCTACCCTATTCTAAAATAAAAATTGAAAAGCTCTTTCACCTTACCAGCCCTTAAAAGGGCCTTTTGCGGGGCATACCCCAAAGAAAACAGCTCTTTTGCCTGTAAAACAAAACATACAATACCCCCCCAACATTACAACCCACCACCCACATGCCCCTAATCTAACCCAAACCCCCCTTAAATAAACCTAACACTAAGCCCCTGAAGATCTCCCTACCTTGTCTTCACCACGCCGGGTATCACCAATCTGTCCAGAAGAGGGTCCGAAGTCTTCATCCAATATGGGCGATGTCTTCATCCAAGCCCAAGCGGGGGCTGAAGAGGTCCATCATCCGGCTGAAGTCTTGATCCAAGCGGGGGCTGAAGAGGTCCATCATACGGCTGAAGTCTTGATCCAAGCGGGGGCTGAAGAGGTCCATCATCCGGCTGAAGTCTTCTATCAAGTGGCATCTTCAATCTTCTTTCTTCCGGCTCCATTTTCATCCCGCCGAAGCGGAACATCGATCCTGGCCGACGACTTCCCGACGAATGACGGTTCCTTTAAGGGACATCATCCAAGATGGCGTACCTCGAATTCCGATTGGCTGATAGGATTCTATCAGCCAATCGGAATTAAGGTAGGAAAATTCTGATTGGCTGATGGAATCAGCCAATTAGATTCAAGTTCAATCCGATTGGCTGATCCAATCTTCCTGTGATCTGTGCCTACAAAACACAAACTAATACAGAGTAGCTACAAGTTTATGCATTAGTTTTTGTTTTTCTCAGGCTCCTAAGTTATTGATGTATTTGTGAGGATACTCCTCATGCTCCAGAGAATGTCTGATATTTTACATTTTTAGATGAGTCGTTTCTACCAAGACAATACACTTAGGGCCAGATTACAAATGGAGAGCTAAATATCGCTTTCATGAAAGCGATATTTAGCTGTCCATTTGAAATGTGGCCCTAATTGTATATATACTTTTTATATATATATATATATATATATATATATATATATATATATATATATATATATATATTCATACATACATACATACATATACATATTTAGACATGTATATGTATGTAACTCAATGTTAAAGCCCTTTGCCTGCCTTTTTTTCAAACACTAAGACATCAGTCTTTGAGTCTTTATAACTTTCGTGTGCATTTTTTTAATAACTTTTATTAGATAGTGCTATTATGAGTGTAACTATTTTTTTTATGTTTTATGCAACTTTTTTGTTTTGCGAAACAGTTAACCAGAGCTCTAAAGTTGCGGTAATCATTCTAGTGTAAATCGCAATTGCACTCAAGTAATCATGTTTACTTTCAACTCATAATACCAGCGGTAAGCTTGACGAGCACAAACACCTGCAATAAACCCCTTATCTCTCGGGCAAAAATGTTTGCGCTCCACTCATAATCTGGCCCTTTATGGGGACAATTAAACTAAAGTATTTTAACTAATAAAAAAGCTTTTCATGCATGTTTGATATTCCTTCTAATTTGTTAACAAATTAGCCACTAGGTTTGTCAGTTAATTTAGTTGATCTATGATTAATTCATGGGCCACATATTGGGGCTGGTGCAGTCCATTAGGGCTAGATCAGATAATTCAGCAGAGGGGCAGGACAATTATGTTATGGTTAAGGTTTATTATTCTGCAGTTAGTGGTAGTTGGGAAGTTTGGTAAGCTAGGTCATTAATAAAGATAGTTGTAATTGGGTATCCTGGTCATGCTAAGGGATACTGGGCTGTGACCAATGACATATGTAACAGTACTATAGTGGCTGTAGACAGAAGCTCCTTATCTTACAAAGTGCCCCTATTTGTGACAATGTAACTGCTACAAAAAAATTGTTGTAGCTATAATTTGTACAAATTGATTATGATCTATCCTTATATTTGCTAGGAGTTTATATTTTAAATCTGAACTAGTTGTTAGAAGGAGATCCATAGCATTTCTGTGCAATATGTATCAGCTTTCTTAGTTTCAAAGGGTTAAATTAGTATACTAATGTGAGCCACATCATACCTGAATGCTGTAATAAAAGAACATGCAGACTTAGTGTTGCTTCTGGGTAAACATTTATTTGATGTAAATAGCTAACGCTTGGTCATGCAATGGTGAATTTCCTAAACATTAATATTTATTCTTCCACTAGCTATATGTACAGAAAATGGTTGTTAACTCAACACCAATAATCAAGCGTAAGCTGCATGTTCATACAGCCTACCCCATAGAAGGAAATGAGCTGTCATCAGTTTTATCTTCACATGATTAAAATTAAAATTGGTATCCAGGGCCATTCTGTCTTACCTTGCGGGTGTACCAAGAATTTCCCCAGTAGTCAGCAGTCAGCTGTTATTGGGAAAGGGATTTGCCTTCTCTTTTATTTCCAATTCCTACTTTAAGGACACCTGATGCTGTTTCATACAGGAGAGAAGAGCAAGCTAGAAAATGGCATAAATGAATGGGGTGTCAGGGAACAGGTATTTTGCCTTGTGCAAGTATGGTCATATAGATGGCATCAATGAGTTTCAGAAAACATGCTTGTGGTTTGAAGGTTAAGTATGGCATAGAGGAGCTTCAGAGATTGTTCTCCTAGGAAATGCCCATGACTGAAGTCTGATATGGCAGAGGAACTACAAAAATCTTGTTTTTGATAACTTGTGGAGCCTTGAGGCATGGTAAAGACTGCACTACACTTACCAAGTGTTGGGTCCAAGAGTGTGTTATCCTAAGAATAGCTGTTGGATTGGTATGTGGTATGTACTGCCTGTTCTGCATCTATATGGAGCTGTTTGTATGTGTAGTGATAGTGCTATTTATGGACTTCTTATGGAAAGTGATCTCTTCAATATCTTTGATGCCAAGTCTAAATGGGAGGTGTTAAAAGATCATCTCTGACACCTATTTAGTGCTTCATTATTTCCTGTTCCCAGCCTGCCCTCCTGGTTTTGACTTTGACTTTGGTTGAAGGCCCTTAAAACTGTACTCGGGTTTATGAACTTGGTTTCTTCAATTGTTGTAATTCACAGTTTATGATGTATTATCTGGTGCTGATTCCTGGCTTCTATACCAACTACTCTCCTGACTTGTCTGTGTGTGTCTTCATCCAACCTCCTGTTTATCTGGTTCCATTAATCAAACCCAGTCATTACCTAATTACCTTATATTACGGCTGATTAATGCACATCTGACCTTGGGTATGAATTTGGCATAAAGGGGATACTGGGATATGTATGTTGATGCGGACATATAAGGAGCACACAACTGACCTAGGTCTAGTATTGAAACAGAGCAAGATATGATTGACTTGGAGTCTAATATGGTGAAAAAAGGGGCTGCAGGGGGTAGACATCTAACTTGGTATTGAGGAATTTGATGTGAGTATAATGGGGCTTCTGGGCATATTCATATACAGAAATGTGCATAGAGGTGGTCTAGAGTCTGATGTTATCAAAGAAAACCTGCAGTGAACATTCATCTATTCTGAGGTTTGACTTAAAGTTGTAATATATATATATATATATATATATATATATATATATTTGAGGAAGGACTAACTAGCGCTTCAACACTGATGTTAGAGTGAAAGTACACTACTGATAAGGCAAAAAAGTAACACCCAGAACCTGCAGCTAAATCCCTATGATAAGTATAGAAGAATCCCTTATTCTACTATACCTGGTGAGAATACAATGTTTAGTAAAGGGGTGGGATAGCGCTAGAAACCCAAAAACGCAGAACCCAAAAAAGTAGCAAAGAAATGTTTATACAGAATGCAGCAAAGGTTTACATATAGATATTAGCAAGTAACAGTTGTCACAATAATAAGCAAAGTAACATAAAAATCACAGCGTTCATATATGAGCAAAATGAGGTTATGATATATATTTACGGCACATATGCTTGCTGGAGCTGGATATAGGAGCGAGAAGTTCCAACCCTAATGATGGGAGGTCTGTCTTTGTAAATGCAAAGATGAAAACCAAAGTGTGAAATTCCTACACACAGAAATTTACCTCAATCGATATGAGGTAAGTGGATAACAGTCCTGGAGAAACTCAGATGGGCCCTTATCCCCCGCTGGATACAAGTGAAGATTCTGTGTTCTCCCTTCTGTGCATCCTGGAGTGAATGATAGCACTAGAAACTTTCCTCCATGCAATGGTAGTGGATATGTGGAAAAAGTAGAAACAAACACAATAGCGCAGTACTGTATGTTTAATGTTGTATATAAAAAGACCAATACAACACCATCAATGAGTATTATGCTCACATTTAGCAACCTCAATAGAATATGAGGTATTTATTTGGCACAAAAGTAGTTAAATCCTGACTCCCGATTAAATCTTCTGTTGATCACCAGAATTATTAAGCTGCTTCAGGTTAGTACAGGTGATATGGTATAATACAGTCCATAAAAGTGAGGATATATAGTGATTTTTACAAACAAATGTAAAACACTATATGAAAACAATAGCAGTTAAAAGAAGATAAAAGCAAAGGTCACATTAACTAGTGACCAGGTCACTTAATGCGTTTCGAAAGAGTATTTTCAATATTGTCCTTCTTCATCAGAGGTTAAAAATTAAATGTAGTGTCCGTGTATTTAAGCCAAAGGTTGTGGCAACCCTCCTGCAAGACAAACGGCTAGATTATGAGTTGTGTGTTAGGATTAAAAAGCAGCGTTGAGAGGTCCCAATGCTGCTTTTAAACGCCCGCTGGTATTACGAGTCTTGAAATGACAGGCTCACCGCTCACTTTTTTGGCCAGACTCGGAAATACCGCAAATCCACTTACATCAGTTGTGTATCCTATATTTTCAATGGGACTTGCATAACGCCGGTATTACGAGTCTAACCAAAAGTGAGCAGTATACCCTCTCCTGTCAAGCCTGGTACCGCATTTTAAAGTCAGTAGTTAAGAGTTTTACACTACAACGCCTTAGCATAAAACTCTTAACTAAATTGCTAAAAAGTACACTAACACCCATAAACTACCTATTAACCCCTAAACGGAGGCCCCACCACATCGCAAACACTAAAATTAAATGTTTAACCCCTAATTTGCTGAACCGGACTTCGCCGCCACTATAATAAATATATTAACCCCTAAACCGCCGCACTCCCGCATCGCAAACACTAGTTAAATATTATTAACCCCTAATCTGCCAGCCCTAACATCGCCAACACCTTCCAACATTTATTAACCCCTAATCTGCTGACCCCAACGCCCCCGCCACTATATTAAATGTATTAACCCCTAAATCTAAGTCTAATCCTAACTTAAATATAATTTAAATAAATCTAAATAAAATTACTACAGGGAGTGCAGAATTATTAGGCAAATGAGTATTTTGACCACATCATCCTCTTTATGCATGTTGTCTTACTCCAAGCTGTATAGGCTCGAAAGCCTACTACCAATTAAGCATATTAGGTGATGTGCATCTTTGTAATGAGAAGGGGTGTGGTCTAATGACATCAACACCCTATATCAGGTGTGCATAATTATTAGGCAACTTCCTTTCCTTTGGCAAAATGGGTCAAAAGAAGGACTTGACAGGCTCAGAAAAGTCAAAAATAGTGAGATATCTTGCAGAGGGATGCAGCACTCTTAAAATTGCAAAGCTTCTGAAGCGTGATCATCGAACAATCAAGCGTTTCATTCAAAATAGTCAACAGGGTCGCAAGAAGCGTGTGGAAAAACCAAGGCGCAAAATAACTGCCCATGAACTGAGAAAAGTCAAGCGTGCAGCTGCCAAGGTGCCACTTGCCACCAGTTTGGCCATATTTCAGAGCTGCAACATCACTGGAGTGCCCAAAAGCACAAGGTGTGCAATACTCAGAGACATGACCAAGGTAAGAAAGGCTGAAAGACGACCACCACTGAACAAGACACACAAGCTGAAACGTCAAGACTGGGCCAAGAAATATCTCAAGACTGATTTTTCTAAGGTTTTATGGACTGATGAAATGAGAGTGAGTCTTGATGGGCCAGATGGATGGGCCCGTGGCTGGATTGGTAAAGGGCAGAGAGCTCCAGTCCGACTCAGACGCCAGCAAGGTGGAGGTGGAGTACTGGTTTGAGCTGGTATCATCAAAGATGAGCTTGTGGGGCCTTTTCGGGTTGAGGATGGAGTCAAGCTCAACTCCCAGTCCTACTGCCAGTTTCTGGAAGACACCTTCTTCAAGCAGTGGTACAGGAAGAAGTCTGCATCCTTCAAGAAAAACATGATTTTCATGCAGGACAATGCTCCATCACACGCGTCCAAGTACTCCACAGCGTGGCTGGCAAGAAAGGGTATAAAAGAAGAAAATCTAATGACATGGCCTCCTTGTTCACCTGATCTGAACCCCATTGAGAACCTGTGGTCCATCATCAAATGTGAGATTTACAAGGAGGGAAAACAGTACACCTCTCTGAACAGTGTCTGGGAGGCTGTGGTTGCTGCTGCACGCAATGTTGATGGTGAACAGATCAAAACACTGACAGAATCCATGGATGGCAGGCTTTTGAGTGTCCTTGCAAAGAAAGGTGGCTATATTGGTCACTGATTTGTTTTTGTTTTGTTTTTCAATTTCAGAAATGTATATTTGTGAATGTTGAGATGTTATATTGGTTTCACTGGTAAAAATAAATAATTGAAATGGGTATATATTTATTTTTTGTTAAGTTGCCTAATAATTATGCACAGTAATAGTCACCTGCACACACAGATATCCCCCTAAAATAGCTATAACTAAAAACAAACTAAAAACTACTTCCAAAACTATTCAGCTTTGATATTAATGAGTTTTTTGGGTTCATTGAGAACATGGTTGTTGTTCAATAATAAAATTAATCCTCAAAAATACAACTTGCCTAATAATTCTGCACTCCCTGTATAATTAGCTAAATTATTCCTATTTAAAACTAAATACTTATCGATAAAATAAACCCTAAGCTAGCTACAATATAACTAATAGTTATAGTTTATTTTTATTTTACAGGCAAGTTTGTATTTATTTTAACTTGGTACAATAGTTATTAAATAGTTATTAACTATTTAATAACTACCTAGTTAAAATAAAGACAAATTTACCTGTAAAATAAAACCTAACCTAAGTTACAATTACACCTAATACTACACTATAATTAAATAAATTACCTAAACTAAATACAATTAATTAAAATTTAAAAAAAATATCTAAAGTACGAAAAAAACAAACACTAAATTACAGAAAAAAATAAAATAATTACAAGATTTTTAATCTAATTACACCTACTCTAATCTCCCTAACAAAATAAAAAATCCCCCCAAAATAAAAAAGACCTACCCTAAATTACAAATAGCCCTTAAAAGGGCCTTTTGTGGGGCATTGCCCCAAAGTAATCAGCTCTTTTACCTGTAAAAAAACAAGTACAATTCCCCCCAACATTAAAACCCACCACCCACACAACCAACCCTACTCTAAAACCCACCCAATGTCCCCTTAAAAAAACCTAACACTATCCCCTTGAAGATCACCCTACCGTGAGACATCTTCACCCAACCGGGCAGAAGTGGTCCTCTAGACGGACAGAAGTCTTCATCCAAGCGGCATCTTCTATCTTCATCCATCCGGTGCGGAGCAGGTCCATCTTCAAGACATCCGACGCGGAGCATCCTCTTCTTTCTTCATCCGACGACTGAATGAAGGTTCCTTTAAATGACATCATCCAAGATTTCGTCCCTTCAATTCCGATTGGCTGCCAATCAGCCAATCGGAATTAAGGTAGAAAAAATCCTATTGCCTGATGCAATCAGCCAATAGGATTGAGCTCACATTCTATTGGCTGATCCAATCAGCCAATAGGATTGAGCTGGCATTCTATTGGCTGTTCCAATCAGCTAATAGTATGCAAGCTCAATCCTATTGGCTGATTGCATCAGCCAATAGGATTTTTTCTACCTTAATTCTGATTGGCTTTTAGAATTCTATCAGCCAATCGGAATTGAAGGGATGCCATCTTGGATGACGTAATTTAAAGGAACCTTCAGTCGTCGGACGAAGAAAGAAGAGGATGCTCCACGTCGGATGTCTTGAAGATGGAACTGCTCCGCGCCGGATGGATGAAGATAGAAGATGCCCTCTGGATGAAGACTTCTGCCCGTCTGGAGGACCTCTTCTGCCCGGCTTGGATGAAGACTTCTGCCCGTCTGGAGGACCACTTCTGCCCGGTTGGGTGAAGACGTATCACGGTAGGGTGATCTTTAAGGGGTTAGTGTTAGGTTTTTTTAAGTGGGGATTGGGTGGGTTTTAGAGTAGGGTTGGTTATGTGGGTGGTGGGTTTTAATGTTGGGGGGGTATTTGTACTTTTTTTTTACAGGTAAAAGAGCTGATTACTTTGTGGCAATGCCCTGCAAAAGGCACTTTTAAGGGCTATTTGTAATTTAGTGTAGGGTAGGGCTTTTTTATTTTGGGGGGCTTTTTTTATTTTGTTAGGGGGATTAGAGTAGGTGTAATTAGTTTAAAAATCTTGTAATTATTTTATTATTTTCTGTAATTTAGTGTTTGGTTTTTTTCTTACTTTAGACAAAAAAATGTAATTGTAATTAATTGTATTTAGTTTAGGTAATTTATTTAATTATAGTGTAGTGTTCGGTGTAATTGTAAATTAGGTTAGGTTTTATTTTACTGGTAAATTTTTCTTTTTTTAACTAGGTAGTTATTAAATAGTTAATAACTATTTCATAACTATTGTACCCAGTTAAAATAAATACAAAGTTGCCTGTAAAATAAAAATAAACCCTAAGCTAGATACAATGTAACTATTAGTTATATTGTAGCTAGCTAAGGGTTTATTTTATAGGTAAGTATTTAGTTTTAAATAAGAATAATTTAGTGAATTGTATTAATTTTATTTAGATTTATTTAAATTAAATTTAAGTTGGGGGGGGTTTAGGGTTAGACTTAGATTTAGGGGTTAATAACTTTATTATAGTGGTGGCGACATTGGGGGCAGCAGATTAGGGGTTAATAAATGTAGGCAGGTTGCAGCGACATTGGGGATGGCAGATTAGGGGTTAATAAATGTAATATAGGGTTCGGCGATGTTGGGGGCAGCAGATTAGGGGTTCATAAGTATAATGTAGATGGCGGCTGTGTCCTTAGCTGCAGATTAGGGGTTAATAATATAATGCAGGTGTCGGCAATGTCGGGGGTGGCATATTAGGGGTTAATAAGTATAAGATTAGTGGTGTTTAGACTCAGGGTTTGTGTTAGGGTGCTAGGTGTAGACATAAAAAGTGTTTCCCCAAAGGAATCAATGGGGCTGCGTTAGAAGCTGAACGCTGATTTTTTGTAGGTGTTAGGTTTTTTTTCAGTCGGCTCTCCCCCATTGATTCCTATGGGGAAATCGTGCACGAGCACGTTAGGCCAGCTCACCTCTACCGTAAGCAGCGCTGGTATTGAGGTGAGATGTGGAGCTAAATTTTGCTCTTCGCTCACTTTTTTGCGGTTAACGCCGGGTTTTTAAAAACCCATAATACCAGTGTTGTCTGCAAGTGAGCACCGCACCCCTGTTAACGCAAAACTCGTAATCTAGGTGAAAGTTTGCTATTGGGTGTTTGCGGTAACATGTAATGTGACTAAGAGAAAGTAAATCTGATTTGTATAATTCTATCATGAAGTTCTATGTTTATCCTATTATAACGATCGTATCTGTCTACTATATATTTTTTTTAAAAATTAGGTTACTACCAATCCTTGCTAGCACTCTGTACCCAGTTACTTGTATAGAGTGTTGAAAATGTCTAAATTGTTGCCGATATAAAAATGACTTTGGTAAGGTTCGGATGCTGCAGGATTGTTATTATCTGTATGGTATTATGGCAACCATTGTATGCTACTCTCTTGTTTCTGATTGGTTCGGGATGGAAAAAGAGATTGCAGTTGGATTGATAATGTCACGCCAATTGTAGTATACTCCCATCAACAAAAGAAGAACAGCCTAAATAAATTGTTTTTTCTATAGTACATAAATATACATTTCATTAGTCTACATTAAATATATATATATACTGTGTATATATACTATAAACTTATAGAATAAAGTACGGATAAGAATGGATGAGTGGTGAGCGGTGTACTAAGGAGACATGGGGTGAAGATTTAATAGGACTCTGACTTCAGGTAACACTGGTCGGCGCAGAATGATAGGCGTTATGTGTTTGGATTGACCTGATATGGAGAAGGACAGCTGAATAGCTTTATTAGTCCCTCTGGCGTTTGTTCAGTTTACTCCGGATTTGAGTGAGTGGTGGGGTCGGCTTACATGGCTGTTAGACGTACTACTGGCCCCTTACAGTGTCTTGAATACTGACAAGCATGCTCGTAACCACAGTTTCTTTCCTGCATAGGACTGAGTCAGAGGTACAATTCAGGAGGACCTAGCCTGTGTGGCTGTATTTAATTCCTTTAAATTGTCCATATGTACAGACTCTTTCATTGCTTATTCAGTGGATGCACTGTGCAGCTGGATATTTGGGATCCCCTGTATGTATGTTGGGTAATGAATGAATTGCACATGCTTTTGTTTTATATTTTATGACAAATTTAGTCATTTGTTCTGATTTCTGCACATTGTTTTATTTTGACATTAAATTATTTGTGTTTGCAACATATCTGATATCTGTGAGTGTGTTTTGGTTTAGAATGTTTCGCAGCTTTTACTCCTGCATTTATTTAAGGCTTTAAGTGGGACTGCTGGATAGGATTTACTTTATTCTCTTAGTTTATAGTAGATTATCTTCTAAACCCCCAAGCACCTTGGTACCCATCTCAATACTTTAGGTAGGTGGGTCCTTGATCACAGCCATTACTATCCATTGCTAGCTGGTACACTCTATTCATATATATATATATATATATATATATATATATATATATATATATATATATATATATATATATATATATATATATATATATATATATTATAGATTCACAGAAGAAATGTCCAGGCACTCCACCGGATTAGATAAAAATGTAAACTTTTATTTTATAGAAGATAGAAGTTCATCGTAAAAACAGGTAAGTCAATAATTAAGTACACTAAGACTTGCAGCATAATACACTGAGGCCTAGATTTGGAGTTCGGCGGTAAAAGGGCTGTTAACGCTCCGCGGGTTTTTTTCTGGCCGCACCATAAATTTAACTCTGGTATCGAGAGTTCAAACAAATGCTGCGTTAGGCTCCAAAAAAGGAGCGTAGAGCATATTTACCGCAAATGCAACTCTCGATACCAGAGTTGCTTACGGACGCGGCCGGCATCAAAAACGTGCTCGTGCACGATTCTCCCATAGGAAACAATGGGGCAGTTTGAGCTGAAAAAAAACCTAACACCTGCAAAAAAGCAGCGTTCAGCTCTTAACGCAGCCCCATTGTTTCCTATGGGGAAACACTTCCTACGTCTGCACCTAACACTCTAACATGTACCCCGAGTCTAAACACCCCTAACCTTACACTTATTAACCCCTAATCTGCCGCCCCCGCTATCGCTGACCCCTGCATTACACTTTTAACCCCTAATCTGCCGCTCCGTAAACCGCCGCCACCTACGTTATCCCTATGTACCCCTAATCTGCTGCCCTAACATCGCCGACCCCTATGTTATATTTATTAACCCCTAATCTGCCCCCCACAACGTCGCAGACACCTGCCTACACTTATTAACCCCTAATCTGCCGAGCGGACCTGAGCGCTACTATAATAAAGTTATTAACCCCTAATCCGCCTCACTAACCCTATCATAAATAGTATTAACCCCTAATCTGCCCTCCCTAACATCGCCGACACCTACCTTCAATTATTAACCCCTAATCTGCCGACCGGAGCTCACCGCTATTCTAATAAATGTATTAACCCCTAAAGCTAAGTCTAACCCTAACACTAACACCCCCCTAAGTTAAATATAATTTTTATCTAACGAAATAAATTAACTCTTATTAAATAAATAATTCCTATTTAAAGCTAAATACTTACCTGTAAAATACATCCTAATATAGCTACAATATAAATTATAATTATATTATAGCTATTTTAGGATTAATATTTATTTTACAGGCAACTTTGTAATTATTTTAACCAGGTACAATAGCTATTAAATAGTTAAGAACTATTTAATAGTTACCTAGTTAAAATAATAACAAATTTACCTGTAAAATAAATCCTAACCTAAGATATAATTAAACCTAACACTACCCTATCAATAAAATAATTAAATAAACTACCTACAATTACCTACAATTAACCTAACACTACACTATCAATAAATTAATTAAACACAATTGCTACAAATAAATACAATTAAATAAACTATCTAAAGTACAAAAAATAAAAAAGAACTAAGTTACAGAAAATAATAAAATATTTACAAACATAAGAAAAATATTACAACAATTTTAAACTAATTACACCTACTCTAAGCCCCCTAATAAAATAACAAAGCCCCCCAAAATAAAAAATTCCCTACCCTATTCTAAAATACAAATATTACAAGCTCTTTTACCTTACCAGCCCTGAACAGGGCCCTTTGCGGGGCATGCCCCAAGAATTTCAGCTCTTTTGCCTGTAAAAAAAAACATACAATACCCCCCCCCCCAACATTACAACCCACCACCCACATACCCCTAATCTAACCCAAACCCCCCTTAAATAAACCTAACACTAATCCCCTGAAGATCTTCCTACCTTGTCTTCACCATACCAGGTTCACCGATCCGTCCTGGCTCCAAGATCTTCATCCAACCCAAGCGGGGGTTGGCGATCCATAATCCGGTGCTCCAAAGTCTTCCTCCTATCCGGCAAGAAGAGGACATCCGGACCGGCAAACATCTTCTCCAAGCGGCATCTTCTATCTTCTTCCATCCGATGACGACCGGCTCCATCTTGAAGACCTCCAGCGCGGATCCATCCTCTTCTTCCGACGACTAGACGACGAATGACGGTTCCTTTAAGGGACGTCATCCAAGATGGCGTCCCTCGAATTCCGATTGGCTGATAGGATTCTATCAGCCAATCGGAATTAAGGTAGGAATTTTCTGATTGGCTGATGGAATCAGCCAATCAGAATATAGTTCAATCCGATTGGCTGATCCAATCAGCCAATCAGATTGAGCTCGCATTCTATTGGCTGATCGGAACAGCCAATAGAATGCGAGCTCAATCTGATTGGCTGATTGGATCAGCCAATCGGATTGAACTATATTCTGATTGGCTGATTCCATCAGCCAATCAGAAAATTCCTACCTTAATTCCGATTGGCTGATAGAATCCTATCAGCCAATCGGAATTCGAGGGACGCCATCTTGGATGACGTCCCTTAAAGGAACCGTCATTCGTCGTCTAGTCGTCGGAAGAAGAGGATGGATCCGCGCTGGAGGTCTTCAAGATGGAGCCGGTCGTCATCGGATGGAAGAAGATAGAAGATGCCGCTTGGAGAAGATGTTTGCCGGTCCGGATGTCCTCTTCTTGCCGGATAGGAGGAAGACTTTGGAGCACCGGATTATGGATCGCCAACCCCCGCTTGGGTTGGATGAAGATCTTGGAGCCAGGACGGATCGGTGAACCTGGTATGGTGAAGACAAGGTAGGAAGATCTTCAGGGGATTAGTGTTAGGTTTATTTATGGGGGGTTTGGGTTAGATTAGGGGTATGTGGGTGGTGGGTTGTAATGTTGGGGGGGGGTATTGTATGTTTTTTTTTACAGGCAAAAGAGCTGAAATTCTTGGGGCATGCCCCGCAAAGGGCCCTGTTCAGGGCTGGTAAGGTAAAAGAGCTTGTAATATTTGTATTTTAGAATAGGGTAGGGAATTTTTTATTTTGGGGGGCTTTGTTATTTTATTAGGGGGCTTAGAGTAGGTGTAATTAGTTTAAAATTGTTGTAATATTTTTCTTATGTTTGTAAATATTTTATTATTTTCTGTAACTTAGTTCTTTTTTATTTTTTGTACTTTAGATAGTTTATTTAATTGTATTTATTTGTAGCAATTGTGTTTAATTAATTTATTGATAGTGTAGTGTTAGGTTAATTGTAGGTAATTGTAGGTAGTTTATTTAATTATTTTATTGATAGGGTAGTGTTAGGTTTAATTATATCTTAGGTTAGGATTTATTTTACAGGTAAATTTGTTATTATTTTAACTAGGTAACTATTAAATAGTTCTTAACTATTTAATAGCTATTGTACCTGGTTAAAATAATT
The DNA here is from genome assembly GCF_027579735.1 of Bombina bombina. Taxonomy (NCBI): domain Eukaryota; kingdom Metazoa; phylum Chordata; class Amphibia; order Anura; family Bombinatoridae; genus Bombina; species Bombina bombina. Next base: position 721,875,154 of record NC_069500.1, on the reverse strand, counting down.
ACAAAGTTGCCTGTAAAATAAATATTAATCCTAAAATAGCTATAATATAATTATAATTTATATTGTAGCTATATTAGGATGTATTTTACAGGTAAGTATTTAGCTTTAAATAGGAATTATTTATTTAATAAGAGTTAATTTATTTCGTTAGATAAAAATTATATTTAACTTAGGGGGGTGTTAGTGTTAGGGTTAGACTTAGCTTTAGGGGTTAATACATTTATTAGAATAGCGGTGAGCTCCGGTCGGCAGATTAGGGGTTAATAATTGAAGGTAGGTGTCGGCGATGTTAGGGAGGGCAGATTAGGGGTTAATACTATTTATGATAGGGTTAGTGAGGCGGATTAGGGGTTAATAACTTTATTATAGTAGCGCTCAGGTCCGCTCGGCAGATTAGGGGTTAATAAGTGTAGGTAGGTGTCGGCGACGTTGAGGGGGGCAGATTAGGGGTTAATAAATATAACATAGGGGTCGGCGATGTTAGGGGTAGCAGATTAGGGGTACATAGGGATAACGTAGGTGGCGGCGATTTGCGGTCGGAAGATTAGGGGTTAATAAGTGTAGGTAGGTGTCGGCGACATTGAGGGGGGCAGATTAGGGGTTAATAAATATAACATAGGGGTCGGCGATGTTAGGGGTAGCAGATTAGGGGTACATAAGTATAACGTAGGTGGCGGTCGGCAGATTAGGGGTTAAAAATTTTAATCGAGTGGCGGCGATGTGGGGGGACCTCGGTTTAGGGGTACATAGGTAGTTTATGGGTGTTAGTGTACTTTAGGGTACAGTAGTTAAGAGCTTTATAAACCGGCGTTAGCCAGAAAGCTCTTAACTCCTGCTATTTTCAGGCGGCTGGAATCTTGTCGTTAGAGCTCTAACGCTCACTGCAGAAACGACTCTAAATACCGGCGTTAGGAAGATCCCATTGAAAAGATAGGCTACGCAAATGGCGTAGGGGGATCTGCGGTATGGAAAAGTCGCGGCTGAAAAGTGAGCGTTAGACCCTTTAATCACTGACTCCAAATACCAGCGGGCGGCCAAAACCAGCGTTAGGAGCCTCTAACGCTGGTTTTGACGGCTACCGCCGAACTCTAAATCTAGGCCTGAAAGTGCAGAGTAGGTTAGCTGGGTTCCCATGCGGCAGACATGTTTCGTGCCTGTATGCACTTGTTCACTGCACTGCTATATATATATATTCACTTAAATACTAAAATATTTCAATCAGTATTATATTTCACCAATTCAGGTGTTGACATCCATTAGCTTTTTCTTTTTATGGATATGTATTGACTTTCCTAAGGACATTTGAGCTTCAACTTATGTAATTGAAAGTATACACATCAATATACCAACCATAATGTCCAACTAGTTAGCTATTTAATCCAATTTAGGACTTGGAGTTTGAAGCTGGTAGTAGTAATTATAATAATTATTATTATCACATTTATCCCTCCATATATCAGTTAAATCTAGCCGATTGTTTTCACAACCTAAAAATATATTTGTCATTGTCACCACATAACACAAAATTCTGTAATTTAAAAATGACATCTATTACTTACACTTATACAACAGATCTTATACAAAGCCATGACATGCTTAGGGATCTTGTTTTGAATAAAGAGAATAGCGTAAATTAAAATTACAATAATGCAAATATTATATACATACTGGCATTGCATGAAGCCACTTATTTTTCTTATGTTGTGACCGTGATTTAAGTATTCTTGCATTTCTTTTGCTGCTCATGTATTGTGAGACTATCTATGAATTTAAATATTCAAATTTCAAGACCAACCAATAGCGAGTACTATTAAACAGATATGAAAATAGCCTTAATCTATCTATACCATTGTATATTAAAGGTTCATGAAACCCAATTTTTTTCTTTCATGATACCGATAGAGTATGTCATTTTAAACAACTCTCCAATTTACTTCTATTAACTAATTTGTTTTGTTCTTTTGGTATTCTTTTAATAAAAGAATACCTAGTTAGGTTCCGGAGTTGCTGATTGGTGGCTGCACATATATTTTTAGTGTTATTGGCTCACTCAATGCATTCAGCTAGCTCCCAGTAGTGCATTGCTGCTCCTTTAACAAAGGATACCAAGTGAACAAAGCAAATCAAAACTACAAGTCTTGTACCGCCACCATACCGTAAACATAATCCTAACACCCCCTAACTTAAATATAATTTAAAAAAATCTAAATAAACCTTAAAATTATTACCTAAATAAGTCCTATTTAAAACTAAATACATACTTGCCTGTAAAATAAAACCTAACGGCTAGATTACGAGTACGATGCTAACTTGCATGTGATTATCACTGCACACTTCCCTACAGTGTTGGTATTACAGGTTTGCAAAAACCCGGTGTTAGCAGGCAATAAGTGAGTGTAGAGCAAAATTGTGCTCCATACCGCACTCCAATACCCGCACTGTTGAAAGCTGCGGTGAGCTGGTTTTACGTGCTCGTGCACGATTTCCCCATAGACATTAATGGGGAGAGCCAGCTGAAAAAAAGTCAAACACCTGCAAAAAAGCAGCGTAAAGCTCCGTAACGCAGCCCCATTGATTCCTATGGGGAAAGAAAATTTATGTTTACACCTAACACCCTAACATGAACCCCGAGTCTAAACACCCCTAATCTTACACTTATTAACCCCTAATCTGCCGCCCCCGACATCGCCGACACCTACATTATACTTATTAACCCCTAATCTGCCGCTCTGGACATTGCCGCCACTATAATAAACAGATTAACCCCTAAACTGCTGCACCCCGCATCACAAAACACTAGTTAAATATTATTAACCCCTAATCTGCCGGCCCTAAAATCCTACCTACCTACATTTATTAACCCCTACTCTGCCACCCCCAACTTCGCCGCCACTATACTAAATTTATTAACCCCTAAACCTAAGTCTAACCCTAACCCTAACACCCCCTAACTTAAACATAATTCAAAGAAATCAAAATAAAACCTACTATTAATAACTAAATAATTCCTATTTAAAATGAAATACTTACCTGTAAAATAAACCCTAAGCTAGCTACAATATAACTGATAGTTACATTGTAGCTAGCTTAGATTTTATTTATTTTTTACAGGCAAGTTTGTATTTATTTTAACTAGATAGAATAGTTAGTAAATAGTTATTAACTATTTACTAACTACCTAGCTAAAATAAATACAAATTTAACTGTAAAATAAAACCTAACCTGTCTTACAAGGGCCTTTTAACAGAGTAAAATAAAATACAAACAACCCCCCAACAGTAAAACCCATCACCTACACTACCAACCCCCCAAACAAAAACCTAACTAAAAAAACCTAAGCTCCCCAGGGCATTTAGCTCTTTTTCAAGTGCCCAAACCCCTAATCTAAAAATAAAACCCACCCAATAAACCCTTAAAAAACTTAACACTAACCCCCGAAGATCCACTTACAGTTTTGAAGACCGGACATCCATCCTCAACAAAGCCGGGAGAAGTCTTCATCCAAGCGGCAAGAAGACCTAAATGAAGCCGGGAGAAGTCTTCATCCAAGCAGCAAGAAGTGGTCCTCCAGGCGGGCAGAAGTCTTCATCCAGACGGCATCTTCCATCTTCATCCATTAGGCGCGGAGCAGCTCCATCTTCAAGACATCCGGCGCGGAGCATGCTCTTCAATCAAAGTCTTCTTCAAGAATGAAGGTTCCTTTAAATGACGTCATCCAAGATGGCGTCCCTTGAATACTGATTGGCTGATAGAATTCTATCAGCAAATCGGAATTAAAGGTAAAAAAATCCTATTGGCTAATGCAATCAGCCAAAAGGATTGAGCTTCAATCCTATTGGCTGATCCAAGCAGCCAAAAGGATTGAGCTCGCATTCTATTGGCTGTTACAAACAGTTATATTGTAGCTAGCTTAGGGTTTATTTTATAGGTAAGTACTGTATTTAGTTTAAAATAGGAATTATTTAGTTATTAATAGTATGTTTTATTTAGATTTATTTTAATTATATTAAAGTTAGGGGGTGTTAGGGTTAGATTTAGGGTTAAGTTTAGGGGTTAATCTGTTTATTATAGTTGCAGCGATGTCCAGAGCGGCAGATTAGGGGTTAATAAATGTAGGTAGGTGGCGGCGATGTTAGGGACAGCAGATTAGGGGTTAATAATATTTAACTAGTGTTTGTGATGCAGGAGTGCTGCGGTTTATGGGTTAATATGTTTATTATAGTGATGGCAATGTCGGGATCGGCAGATTGGGGTTAATAATTTTATTTTAGTGTTTGCGATGTGGGAGGGCCTGGGTTTAGGGGTTAATAGGTAGTTTATGGGTGTTAGTGTACTTTTTAGCACTTTAGCTATGAGTTTTATGGTACAGCTTTGGAGCGTAAAACTCATAACTACTGACTTTAGATTGCGTTACGAATCTTGCGGGATAGGCTGTACCGCTCACTTTTTGGTCTCCCAGAAAAAGCTTGCAATATCGGCGCTATGGAAGTCCCATTGAAAAAAGACTTTACGCAAATTGCGTAAGTTAATTTGCGTTAGGGCCAAAAAAAGTGTGCAGTACAGCTTTTTTAACAAGACTCGTAATAGCAGAGGTAGTGAAAAAGCAGCGTTATAACCCATAACGCTGCTTTTTCACTCATAACGCAAAACTTGTAATCTAGCCGTAAGCTAGCTACAATATAACTAATAGCTATATTGTAGCTATCTTAGGTTTTAATTTTATTTCACAGTTAAGTTTGTATTTATTTTAACTAGGTAGACTAGTTAGTAAATAGTTATTAACTATTTACTAACTACCTAGTTAAAATAAATACAAATTCACCTGTAAAATAAAACCTAACCTGCCTTACACTAAAAACTAACATTACAATAAAATAAAACGATTAAATTAATCAAATACAATAAAAACAAATTACTCCTAATCTAATAGCCCTAACAAAATAAAAAAGCCCCGCCAAAATAAAAAAAACACTAGCCTACACTAAACTGCCTATAGCCCTTAAAAGGGCCTTTTGCGGGGCATTGCCCCAAAGAAATCAGCTCTTTTACCTGTAAAGAAAAATACAAACAGTAAAACCCACCACCCACACAACAAAACCCCCAAATAAAATTATATCTATATAAACCTAAGCTAACCATTGCCCTGATAACACTTGTGCGTTTTTTCAATTTTATAAGGGCCTGCACTAAAACTCATTAAAAATGCTCAAGTAGTGAATTTTTTGGTTACACTCTTTGCTATACACTTCCCATGTTTTTGAATGCATAATAGCACGTAATAAAAGTAAAAGGGGCAGGAAACACTAAATTCAATTTTAAATAACTTTTTAATTTTCTTCTAATATCTAATTTGCTTCATTATTTAGGTATCCTTGGTTGAAAAGCATAGGCCTAGATTTAGAGTTTTGTCGGTAACGACCCGCGTAGCTAACGCCGGCTTTTTTCTGGCCGCACCATAAAAATGACTCTGGTATTGAGAGTCCACAAAAAGGCTGCGTTAGGCTCCAAAAAAAGAGCGTAGAGCATTTTTAACGCAGCTTCAACTCTCGATACCAGAGTTGCTTACGCAAGCGGCCAGCCTCAAAAACGTGCTCGTGCACGATTCCCCCATAGGAAACAATGGGGCTGTTTGAGCTGGAAAAAACCTAACACCTGCAAAAAAGCCGTGTTCAGCTCTTAACGCAGCCCCATTGTTTGCTATGGGGAAACACTTCCTACGTCTGCACCTAACACCCTAACATGTACCCCGAGTCTAAACACCCCTAACCTTACACTTATTAACCCCTAATCTGCCGCCCCCGCTATCGCTGACCCCTGCATATTATTTTTAAACCCTAATCTGCCGCTCCGTAAACCGCCGCTACTTACATTATCCTTATGTACCCCTAATCTGCTGCCCTAACACCGCCGACCCCTATATTATATTTATTAACCCCTAATCTGCCCCCTCAACGTCGCCTACACCTGCCTACACTTATTAACCCCTAATCTGCCGAGCGGACCTGAGCGCTACTATAATAAAGTTATTAACCCCTAATCCGCATCACTAACCCTATAATAAATAGTATTAACCCCTAATCTGCCCTCCCTAACATCGCCGACACCTAACTTCAAACATTAACCCCTAATCTGCCGACCGGAGCTCACCGCTAATATAATAAATGTATTAACCCCTAAAGCTAAGTCTAACCCTAACACTAACACCCCCCTAATTTAAATATAATTTTAATCTAACGAAATTAATTAACTCTTATTAAATAAATTATTCCTATTTAAAGCTAAATACTTACCTGTAAAATAAATCCTAATATAGCTACAATATAAATTATAATTACATTGTAGCTATTTTAGGATTAATATTTATTTTACAGGCAACTTTGTAATTATTTTAAGCAGGTACAATAGCTATTAAATAGTTAAGAACTATTTAATAGTTACCTAGTTAAAATAATAACAAAATTACCTGTAAAATAAATCCTAACCTAAGTTACAATTAAACCTAACACTACACTATCAATAAATTAATTAAATAAAATACCTATAATTATCTACAATTAAACCTACCACTACACTATCAATAAATAAATTAAATACAATACCTACAAATAACTACAATGAAATAAACTATCTAAAGTACAAAAAATAAAAAAGAACTAAGTTACAAAAAATAAAAAAATATTTACAAACATAAGAAAAATATTACAACAATTTTAAACTAATTACACCTACTCTAAGCCCCCTAATAAAATAACAAAGACCCCCAAAATAACAAAATGCCCTACCCTATTCTAAATTACTACATTTCAAAGCTCTTTTACATTACCAGCCCTGAACAGGGCCCTTTGTGGGGCATGTCCCAAGAAATTCAGCTCTTTTGCCTGTAAAAAAAAACATACAATACCCCCCCCCAACATTACAACCCACCACCCACATACCCCTAATCTAACCCAAACCCCCTTAAATAAACCTAACACTAAGCCCCTGAAGATCTTCCTACCTTGTCTTCACCCTACCAGGTTCACCGATCCGTCCTGAAGAGCTCCTCCGATGTCCTGATCCAAGCGGGGGGCTGAAGAGGTCCATGATCCGGCTGAAGTCTTCATCCAAGCGGGGCAGAAGAGGTCCATGATCCGGCTGAAGTCTTCATCCAAGCGGGAGCTGAAGAGGTCCATGATCCGGATGAAGTCTTCATTCAAGCGGGAGCTGAAGAGGTCCATGATCTGGATGAAGTCTTCTATCAACTGCATCTTCAATCTTCTTTCTTCGGGATCCATCTTGCAGACCTCCGACGCGGAACATCCTCTTCTCCCGACGCCTACTAGCCGAATGACGGTTCCTTTAAGGGACGTCATCCAAGATGGCGTCCCTCGAATTCCAATTGGCTGATAGGATTCTATCAGCCAATCGGAATTAAGGTAGGAATATTCTGATTGGCTGATGGAATCAGCCAATCAGAATCAAGTTCAATCCGATTGGCTGATTCGATCTGCCAATCAGATTGAGCTTGCATTCTATTGGCTGTTCCGATCAGCCAATAGAATGCGAGCTCAATTTGATTGGCTGATTGGATCAGCCAATCGGATTGATCTTGATTCTGATTGGACCTCTTCAGCTCCCACTTGGATGAAGACTTCAGCCGGATCATGGACCTCTTCAGCCCCCCGCTTGGGCTTGGATCAGGACATCGGAGGAGCTCTTCAGGATCGGTGAACCTGGTAGGGTGAAGACAAGGTAGGAAGATCTTCAGGGGCTTAGTGTTAGGTTTATTTAAGGGGGGTTTGGGTTAGATTAGGGGTATGTGGGTGGTGGGTTGTAATGTTGGGGGGGGTATTGTATGTTTTTTTTACAGGCAAAAGAGCTGAATTTCTTGGGGCATGCCCCGCAAAGGGCCCTGTTCAGGGCTGGTAAGGTAAAAGAGCTTTGAAATGTAGTAATTTAGAATAGGGTAGGGCATTTTGTTATTTAGGGGGTCTTTGTTATTTTATTAGGGGGCTTAGAGTAGGTGTAATTAGTTTAACCCCTTAACGACCAAGGACGTGCAGGGTACGTCCTCTTAAAAAAGTTACTTAACGACCAAGGACGTACCCTGCACGTCCTCGGTTTGGAAAGCAGCTGGAAGCGATCCTGATCACTTCCAGCTGCTTTCCGGTTATTGCAGGATGCCTCGATATCGAGGCATCCTGCAATAACAATTTTTGCCCCTCCGGTGCAGAGAGAGCCACTCTGTGGCCCTCTCTGCACCGGACATCGATGGCCGCATTCGTTGGTGGGTGGGAGCGGAAGTGGGAGGTGGGTGGGCGGCCATCGATGGCTTCTTAGTAAGAGAGGGGGGCGGGATCGGGGGCGGGGTCGCCGGGGGCGCGCATGGGCGCGCGTGCGTGCACAGGGGGCGGCGGGAGGATGCATGCACGGGGAGGGAGCGGGTGGGAACCGCTTACACTACAGAAACTATTTTGCTGCTATTGTAAAAAATAATACTTAAAAAAACCTAATGGAAGTTATCTAAGTGATCTGGGAGGGGGTGGGGGATTGATCTTGGGGGGGGGGGGGGAGCTACACTACAGAAAAAACTAAAATAAATTGTTAAAAAACATTTTTATATGCAAACTGGGTGCTGGCAGACAGCTGCCAGTACCCAAGATGGCCCCCAATAAGGCAGTGGGGAGGGAGTAGAGAGCTGTTTGGGGGGGATCAGAGAGGTTGGGGGCTAAGGGGGGTCCTACACAGCAGCATATGTAAATATGCTTAAAAAGAAAAAAGAAAAAAAATACCTTTTATTTTAGTACTGGCAGACTTTCTGCCAGTACTTAAGATGGCAGGGACAATTGTGGGGTGGGGGAGGGAAGAGAGCTCTATGGGAGGGATCAGGGGGTCTGATGTGTCAGGTGGGAAGCTGATCTCTACACTAAAGCTAAAATTAACCCTGCAAGCTCCCTCCAAGCTACCTAATTAACCCCTTCACTGCTAGCCATAATACACGTGTGATGCGCAGCAGCACTTAGCGGCCTTCTAATTACCAAAAAGCAACGCCAAAGTCATATATGTCTGCTATTTCTGAACAAAGGGGATCCCAGAGAAGCATTTACAACCATTTGTGCCATAATTGCACAAGCTGTTTGTAAATAATTTCAGTGAGAAACCTAAAATTGTGAAAAATTTAGCGTTTTTTTTTAATTTGATTGCATTTGGCGGTGAAATGGTGGCATGAAATATACCAAAATGGGCCTAGATCAATACTTGGGGTTGTCTACTACACTACACTGAAGCTAAAATTAACCCTAGAAGCTCCCTGCATGCTCCCTTATTAACCCCTTCACTGCTGGGCATAATACACGTGTGGTGCGCAGTCGCATTTAGCAGCCTTCTAATTAGTAAAAAGCAAAACCAAAGCCATATATGTCTGCTATTTATGAACAAAGGGGATCCCAGAGAAGCATTTACAACCATTTATGCTATAATTGCATAAGTTGTTTGTAAATAATTTCAGTGAGAAACCTAAAGTTTGTGAAAAAAATTGTGAAAAAAGGAAAAAAAAATTTATTTGATCGCATTTGGCGGTGAAATGGTGGCATGAAATATACCAAAATGGGCCTAGATCAATACTTTGGGATGTCTTCTAAAAAAAAATATATACATGTCAATGGATATTTAGGGATTCCTGAAAGATATCAGTGTCCCAATGTAACTATCACTAATTTTGAAAAAAAGTGGTTTGGAAATAGCAAAGTGCAACTTGTATTTATGGCCCTATAACTTGCAAAAAAAGCAAAGAACATGTAAACATTGGGTATTTCTAAACTCACGACAAAATTTAGAAACTATTTAGCATATTTTTTTTGGGTGGTTGTAGATGTGTAACAGATTTTGGGGGTCAAAGTTAGAAAAAGTGTGTTTTTTTCCATTTTTTCCTCATATTTTATAATTTTTTTATAGTAAATTATAAGATATGATGAAAATAATGGTATATTTTGAAAGTCCATTTAATGGCGAGAAAAACGGTATATAATATGTGTGGGTACAGTAAATGAGTAAGGGGAAAATTACAGCTAAACACAAACACCACAGAAATGTAAAAATAGCCTTGGTCCCAAACGGACAGAAAATGGAAAAGTGCTGTGGTCATTAAGGGGTTAAAATTGTTGTAATATTTTTCTTATGTTTGTAAATATTTTTTTATTTTTTGTAACTTAGTTCTTTTTTATTTTTTGTACTTTCATTGTAGTTATTTGTAGGTATTGTATTTAATTTATTTATTGATAGTGTAGTGTTAGGTTTAATTGTAGATAATTGTAGGTATTTTATTTAATTAATTTATTGATAGTGTAGTGGTAGGTTTAATTGTAGATAATTATAGGTATTTTATTTAATTAATTTATTGATAGTGTAGTGGTAGGTTTAATTGTAACTTAGGTTAGGATTTATTTTACAGGTAAATTTGTAATTATTTTAACTATTTTAGCTATTAAATAGTTCTTAACTATTAAATAGCTATTGTACCTGGTTAAAATAATTACAAAGTTGCGTGTAAAATAAATATTAATCCTAAAATAGCTACAATGTAATTATTCGTTATATTGTAGCTATATTAGGGTTTATTTTACAGGTAAGTATTTAGCTTTAAATAGGAATAATTTATTTAATAAGAGTTAATTAATTTCTTTAGATTAAAATTATATTTAATTTAGGGGGGTGTTAGTGTTAGGGTTAGACTTAGCTTTAGGGGTTAATACATTTATTAGAATAGCGGTGAGCTCCGGTCGGCAGATTAGGGGTTAATAATTGAAGTTAGGTGTTGGCGATGTTAGGGAGGGCAGATTAGGGGTTAATACTATTTATTATAGGGTTAGTGAGGCGGATTAGGGGTTAATAACTTTATAATAGTAGCGGTGCGGTCCGCTCGGCAGATTAGTGGTTAATAAGTGTAGGCAGGTGGAGGCGACGTTGTGGGGGGCAGATTAGGGGTTAATAAATATAATATAGGGGTCGGCGGTGTTAGGGGCAGCAGATTAGGGGTACATAAGTATAACGTAGGTGGCGGTCGGCAGATTAGGGGTTAAAAAAATGTAATCGAGTGGCGGCGATGTGGGGGGGCCTCAGTTTAGGGGTACATAGGTAGTTTATGGGTGTTAGTGTACTTTAGAGTACAGTAGTTAAGAGCTTTATGAACCGGCGTTAGCCCAGAAAGCTCTTAACTACTGACTTTTTTCCTGCGGCTGGAGTTTTGTCGTTAGATGTCTAACGCTCACTTCAGACACGACTCTAAATACCGGAGTTAAAAAGATCCCATTGAAAAGATAGGATACGCAATTGACGTAAGGGGATCTGCGGTATGGAAAAGTCGCGGCTGAAAAGTGAGCGTTAGACCCTATTTTGAGTGACTCCAAATACCGGAGTTAGCCTACAACCAGCGTTAGGAGCCTCTAATGCTGGTTTTCACGGCTAACGCCAAACTCCAAATCTAGGCCATAGTTAGGTAGGCTCAGCACCTGGGTTCTATTTACTGATTCATTCAGCAGATAGAACTCAGGTGCTAAGCCTACCTAGCTATGCCCTTGGGTTTCCTGTCCCTTTAATGTGTTGTATTTGAAAAAGATGGTTTTGCTAATTAAACCATTACCTGCTGCGCTAAATGGCAAAATTATTTAGACCTAGATTACAAGTGGTGCCCTAACGTTAGCCCTAACGTTAGCATGTGCGATATAAAACACTCACGTGCGCTCATATTACAAATTGAAAATAAATACGAAGGCATGAGCACAATCACATTTTACACTCGTCTGGTTAGCGCAACTGAAAACCTTGCGTAAAGGATAAGGAGTTTGCACCAAACACAACACAATACCAGCGCACGCTAATGTGCGCTGGTATTACAAGTTAACAAGTGAACAACAATTGCTGGGAAGCATTGCGCTCACGAGCCTTCTTCTCATGCCATTAGAGGGCTCGTTTCCATTGAGCCATTATATATGCTGTCGGAAGCAATATCGTTCAAAGACTGCTTCCAATGACCCGTTATACCTCAATTTCGGCAACCGGACACCGGCTGATGAAAACATTTTCGTGTCCCATACAAAGTATCAAAAGCCGCTAATCTAAAAATAATACCAAGTTTCCAATGACCGCGCAAACTGTTAATATACTTTCGGAGGCTGCCGATAAATTGAGAAAAATTACACCCAGCTCAACTAGGTGTAAAATAGGAAAAAGGAGCTTTTTGAGACCTATTTCCCATGGAAATATATAACCCGCCTCCCAAAAATAAACCCGACACGTCAAAACCTCTCTATCAGCCATCTCCCACATCGCAACTAATAATAAGTGTATTAACCACTAAACCGCCATCCCCCCACATTGCAACTAACAATAAAATGTATTATACTCTAAACTGCCATGCCCTCACAACGCAAAGTACCTATTTAAACTATTAACCCCTAATCCGCCATCTCCCCACAATGCAAAGAGGTACTATTAACCCCTAATCTGCCACCCCCCCACAACGCAAAGTACCTTTTTAAACTATTAACTCCTAAACCGCCATCTCCCTACAATGTATAATATTAATCTAATTACTAAACCTCCTAACCTAACACTCCCTAAGTTAACCCCCATTACATAAAATAAATAAAGACTATTAAACTAATACATTAATTAAACTACCAAAATAAAACATTCTAATCTAAAATTTAAATACAAAATCTAAGTTTACATAAAATAAAAAAAAATCTAAAATCACAAAAAAATCACAAACTAAATTATCCAAAATTAAAAAATTAAACCTAATCTAATACCCCTATAAAAACAAAAAAGCCACCCGAAAATAAAAATACCCTCTAATCTAAGACTAAACTACCAAGAGCCCTTAAAAGGGACTATTTTTAGAGCATTGCCCTGAACCGATCAGCTCTTTTTTACCTGAAAATAAATACAAATTAACCCCTAACAGTAAACCCCCCCAACCTCGCAACCCTACAAAATAAAAGGGATATTTGTATGGGCATTGCCCCAAAAGGGACATTTGTATTGGCATTGCCCTTAAAAGGGCAATCAGCTCTTTTGCTGCCCATTAAAAAAATCCCTAATCTAAAAAAAAGCCCACCCCAAAGAATACAATAAAAAACCTAACACTAACCCCCAAAAATGTACTCACATTTCCTGAAGTGTGGACATCAATCTTCATCCAGGTGGTGACAAGTCTTCATCCAGGCGGTGACATCTTCAGCCATCGTGGGGATATTTTCTATCTTCATCCCAGTAGCGCTGAGCTAAGAAGAACTGGCGGCGACGACGACATCCATCGCGGAGCATCCTCTTCATGCACACTTCACCACAAACTGAAGCTTGAATGCAAGGCACTCGATTTTTTATTTGGGGTACCTTGCATTCCTATTGGCTGAAATATTCAAATCAGCCAATAGGATGAGAGCTGCTTAAATCCTATTATTAACTGTTAGGGGTTAATTTGTATTTCTTTTTAGGTAAAACAGATGATTTCTTCAGGGCAATGCCTTACAAAAGGCCTTTTAAGGTCTATTGGTAGTTTAGTTTTAGATTAGGGGGTGTTTTTCTTCGGGGGGGGTGGCTTTTTTGTTTTTATAGGGGTATTAGATTAGGTTTTAAAAAAAAATTTGGATAATTTTGTTTATTTTTTATGTAATCTTAGATTATTTTATTTTTTGTAATTTTAGATTTTTTTTATTTTATGTAATCTTAGATTTTCTATTTAAATTAAATCTTAGGTTTTATTTTTTATAAAACCTGATACATTACACCCCCTGATCCCTCCCAAACAGCTCTCTTCCCTCCCCCACCCCACAATTGTCCCCGCCATGTTAAGTACTGGCAGAAAGTTTGCCAGTACTATAATAAAAGCTATCTTTGATTTTTTTTAATTAAGCATATTTACATATGCTGCTCTGTAGGATCTGTTAGCCCCCAACCTCCCTGCCCCCCCCCCCCAAACAGCTCTCTAACCCTCCCCCTCTAACTTATTGGTAGCCATCTTGGGTACTGGAAGCTGTCTGCCAATACCCAGTTTACAATAAAATATATATTTTTTATTTTAATTTTATTTTTTCTGTAGTGTAGCTTGCCCCCCCCCCACAAAGACCAACCCCCCACCCCTCCCAGATACCGTAGATCATTTCTATTATAATTTTATTTCCCCCTCTCTGCCACTTTTTCTTCACTATTTTTCTGCAGTGTAGCGGTTCCCACCCACTCCCTACCCGTGCATGCGAGTGCATTTGTGCACGCCCCCTGGTACTTCACCCACGATCCCACCCCCCCCACCTAGATCAAAGAAGGCATCGATGGTCGCCAACCCGCCTCCAATGCCGGCTCCCACCTACCAACGATTGCGGTCATCGATGGTCGATGCAGAGAGGGCTAAGTGGCTCTCTCTGCATCAGACTGCTAAAACATTTTATTGCAGGATGCCTGGATATCGAGGCATCACTGCAATAACTGGAAAGCGGCTGGAAGCGATTAGGATCACTTCCCCCGTTTCAGTGACTGAGGACGTGCATTAGATGTTTGCTTTTATCATAACTTCGAGCGACGGGTAAAATATACGTGCCGCATTTGTATGCAGTGCCGTATATGTGATCAAGTGTAGTGTAAGGTCTGGTTACAATAGTAACCAATTAATTTTCAAGAAATCCAGCATTGCGTGGAAGTGTTAACACAACGCTAACTTACACCTACACAAAAATGGCGACTGCACGCAATATATTTTAATGGAAACCTGGTACTAAAATGGAGCCATAAATTACTTTTAGCTGCCGGTAACTTTGGTAGCTTACGGCTCCATTTTAAATGGCTCAATGGAAACGAGCCCATAGTTGGCATTAGAACCTCGCACAGCAAAGGGGTAAGTAGCGCACTGATTGCAGCATTTGAAAATATATATGTATATGACTATATACATATATATTTATGTGTTAATATGTGTATATACACATATTAACCCATAAATATATATATATGTATATTGTCATATACATATATATTTACTGGAAACACACAGTTCCCATAGACTGCAACGAAAAGGCACGTTTCAGTTTTCAGCCCTTCTTTTTTTAACACCCCACTACTCCCTCTAACTTTAGACCTCAAAAACTGCCTAGTGCCTAGATCAGATCTCTAATTTTCTGAGTGGTAGCAATAACCAGCCACTTGTAATTTGCCCGTTTGCGGGTGCGCAATAATTTAGCGCTCCACTTGTAATCTGGCCCATCATTTTTTATCAAAGAGATGTAGGGAAAATACAGTGGTATTTTAACCTTGCAGATCATGGATGCTTTGCTCAGCTTGGATAAATCTGTTATTAAGGGAGCCTTTTCTATTGGTAATTCGATGGTTACTCTCATTGTACTTTGACACAATTTAAGCATTGTGTCCACAATGATGGTTGCTCCATTTAATTTTTGCACCCTTTTTGATAATATAAGACAACAGCATCATTATCCTTTCAGTGCCCATGTATTGGTTCTCTAGTAGATCCCTAAAGGTGATTCCTTATTGAAATTTGTATTGCTTTTTTCCCACTTTTGCTTTGTCTCCTTATTCTGAGTATTTTGCCTGACCTGTGTTGACCTCTGCCCATATAAGCTTATTTGCTACTGTTACAGCTTGTTCTTTTGTTTCTGATTTCTGCCTGACTTTACCATGTCTTTGCTCTACCCTTGACTACTGTTGGGCTGGTTTTCTGTTGTCGACCCTTGCTTGTTCTGACCCTGCCTGCTTAAATGTTCTGAACTACGTTCTAGTACATACCATGGCTTTGCTGACTATTATTCAGGTATGATACTTTGTGTACATTTGCTTCTCTTCCATCAAGTTTTGCTGGTATCGGTTTGCACTGCTGGTGGGTCACAACCCAAAGCACATGCAGAAAGATCTGATCATATTTATATACCTTCCCTTCTCAGCATCTGTGTCCTCTTTGGGGTTGATATAACTTCAGTGACAGAGAGTGATACATGGGGCAAGATCGATCAGCCAATAGGATTTCAGTAGCTCTCATTCTATTGGCTGATTTGAATTTGAAGAATTAAATCAGCCAATAGGAATGCAAGGGACGCCATATTTAAACGCGTACCTTGAATTCACTATTCAGTGTACAGCGGTGATCGTACGAAGAGGATCCTCCATGCTCCATGACTCTGCGGTCGTCGGCCCTGCTTCGCGCTCATCTCCGCTCCCCGCTGGCTTGGTTCTGGATGAAGAAGGAAGAGGTCTCGCTTGGGAGAAGATGTTGCACGCTTGGAAGAAGACTTCACCGCCTAGAACAGGACCTTCCCTGCCGGACTTCAGAAACAGTGAGTAGCTATTTGAGGGGTTAGACTTAGGCATTTTTTATTTTTTGGGGGGGGGGGTTTAGATTAGAGATTTATTGGGCACTCTTAAAAGAGCTGAATGCCCTTTTAAAGGAAATAAAAGAGCTGAATGCCCATACAAATTCTCCTTTAGTGGCAATGGGTAGTTTAGGATTTTTCAGTGTTAGGTTTTTTTATTTTGGGGTTTTGGTGGGTGGGGGTTTTTACTGTTAGAGGGGGGGACATAGTATTTTTTAAGGAAAAGAGCTGTTTGACTTAGGGCAATGCCCTACAAAAGGCCCTTTAAAGGGCTATTGGTAGTTTAGTATTCGATTAGGGGGTGTTTTTATTTTGGGGGGGCTTTTTTATTTTCATAGGGATTAGGTTTAATTTTTTTATTTTTTAAAGTTTGGTTTAGTATTTTACATAATGTTAGACTTTTTTTATTTTTTATAATCTTAGATTAATGTTTTTTTTAATTTTAAGTAATGTTAGCTTTTTTATTTTAATGGTTTGTAAGTAAGTAATTTTTAATTTAGGTAATTGGGGTTAATTTAGGATGTGTTCGGTTAGGGGGTATTAGGTTAGGTGGTTTAGTAATTTAATTAGCTATTTACATTGTGGGGTTTGGCAGATTAGGGGTTAATAGTTTTATTAAGATTATTGTGTTGTGTGGGTTTGGTGGATTAGGGGTTAATAGATTTATAAGGTTTGTTGCAATATGGGTTAATGGTAGATTAGGGGTTAATAGTTTTAATAGGTACTTGCAATGTGGGTTATTGGCAGATTAGGGGTTAATAGTTTTAATAGGGACTTTGCAATGTGGGTAAATGGCAGATTAAGGGTTAATACTTTTATTAGTTAGTTTGCGATGTTGGGGTTGGGGGATTTAGGGGTAAATACTTTTATTAGGAAGATCGAGATGTGTGTGAATCGCGGATTAGAGGTTAATAGTTTAATTAGGCATATTGCGTTGTGGGGGGTTGTCGGTTTCTCGGTTAATACTTTTATTATTAGTTGCAATGTGGGTTTAATGGCAGATATAGGGGGTTTGACGTGTCAGGTTTATTTTTGGTAGGCGGGTTAGACGTTTACTGGAAATTTTACTTTTTTTTTATTTTCTTAGGCGCCGGCAGTTTCTAAAGTGCCGTACGGCACTTTATGAACTGCCAGCAACTGCTGAAATCTGCGCCGCCCGTTTATGTAGTATCACATAAACCCCGATGTGCGAGGTGAAATTACGGGCGGCGCAGGTTTCAGCAGTTGCGCTGAAGCTTGTAATCGCATATGTAATCTCACCCACAGAGCACAAGAGTGTAAAAATTAAAGAAGTGTATGTACAAATTAAAATATCAAGTATAAGGCACATCCAGATATCCCATTTTCAATGGGGTGGGGGGGATAAGCTGCTATTTGTTAACAAAACTGACATAGAAAGGGATATAATGGTACATGTTCAGAGGATACTGTATCTAATGGTTGGGGTTCCTCAAATTTGTTAAAAAGGTGGTATTGATAATTTTTGAAATACATCTGAATGCTTTTAATGAAGAACTTAAGTATGTGCTTATGTCACAGATTTTTCTCTTTGATATCAATACAAGTATGTATATTAGACCCAGAGAAAAGTAATTATACAATGATCAAATTTTCTTCAGCATGGAGAGAAATTACACAAAATTTTAGAGGAACTTATTTTGGAGCATTATATTGCAACTATGGCACCTATTTATCAAACCGTCAACTGAAAATGCGCCTGAATTCCGCGTTATAGTTGTCGCGAGATTGATGCACCATAGTTATCAAAGCCTTAAGATCACAAGAATTTGAAATGTATGACGTAACATATACGATCCGACGGTCTCAATTCGACGTAGATCGATGCGAATAGAAATCACACGTAATTCAAGCGTAAGTCTGTGTATTTGCCGTGACATTTGACACAATTTGAAGCTTTTCAAAAGTTATCAAAAAATTAACAGTTACGCTTGTGTCTCATATGACACAGCATACCTAGTTTTCAATCCGCCGCCTTAGAGGTCGCGGATGCTATAGTAGTCAATGGGAATCGGAAAACAGAAATCTTATGTTCGATGCTGCTAGAGTGAAGCATATCACCTAATAAAACTCAATGGAAAGCATTATTAAATATGTATACCCTTTTATAAATAGCATTCCCTTCCTCTAATTCAAAGATTGAAAAAAGAAAAACACAATAACACAAAGGATTGCAAGAGAAAGAAAACACTGCACAGCAAATCAAAGATTGAAAAAAGAAAAACACATTGACACAAAGGATAGCAAGAGAATGAAAACACTGCACAGCAAATCAAAGATTGAAAAAAGAAAAACACATTGACACAAAGGATAGAAAGAGAATGAAAACACTGCACAACAATTATGCTATCAATTAATTATGCACAACGCAAATTATGCTGATCATTTAATTATGCACAAAACCTGCATATTTACATAGGCATGACATGAACTCTGATCTTCTGTTTGTATGGCAGCGTCGTTGAAGCTTAAAAGGCCAGTCACCCATATAACTTCAAATAAACAATGTCACAGTTTTCATTCTGTTGCTATGATGCTTTTTTTGGAGTTAGAATGCCATTTAAAATTTGTCCTTTTTTGTCACTGTTAACTTTGCGCCTTCAAAATACATTGAAATGATTTGAAAATGGTATTATGAATCACATAAAGTATATCAAACAATATTTCATATTAAAATGACCATATCAGGGCGGAGCCAACCACCTTACAGAGCAGACGACATTTCTTTGAGCTCCCACATTCTATTAAAAAAAAACCCACAAAACTTTGCTAAATAAGTGAATTCCACTATCAAACTGTAGTGCTATCACTCGAGATCTTTTGGGACTATTGTATTCAGGAACCTGATCTAATCCGGGATAGCCTGTGACAGTGGTGAGCTGATCCGGACTCAGAAGATTTACTATCTTCGCATACCACAGGCCTTGGGGAATAATTCAGACGAACAGATCATACATCCAATACAACAGCAGCTGCAACTCACCACCGTTAGCCCCGGAGGGTCGGGGATCTGCTCCGGAGCTCTGCTAAGCCGTTTACATCAACGAGTTGTGCTGCACCTGAGACGCCGGGCTAAGATTTTCACCCGATCTGGCTCATCACCTTCAATAGCAGTGAGTAACAGCTGGTCAGGCTCTGGCCATTCCTTATATAACCCAAAGTTCCTAAAGTTGATTACACACACACTCTACGACACAAACCTTAAGTGGGGATCAGGGTTTCAGTATAAAGTGACAAACAGCCTCTAGTTGTGGTGTGAAATGCTATTTTCAGTGTCTTTATCTTCAGATGCGCAGCACTGCACTAAGAACCGATAGCGCTCAATAGAATCTTTTACTCTTCACCCTCAGCTTTATTAACAGCAGGAGCTCCCTATAAACAAAATTAAGACCTTATTTAAACGCAACTGACTATTGTAGTTCAGAAAACCTGCTATTTTTTCTACGCTCATCTGCCCACTCATTTGTGGGCTAGTATAATACTATCAGACACGTGGAACTTGCACTTATCCTACACTTACTGTGGACACTCATTAAATCCTTGTAAATAATTGAGCTGCAAAGAGGGGGCACTTGTGAACCTTTATGAACTGTTGAGGGGGAAAAATAACAAGAGAGCAATGACTGAACAAGCAAATACTTGCATATATTGTAAACAGAACACTTCCATGTCATCTTAACAAGTGTTCCTGATCACTATATCTAACTTTGGAGTGCACAATCACAAATGTAGGGTCATTATAATATTGCTGCTCATATGGAACATACATGTATTGTGGGCATACATTAAACAGTTGAAAAATAACTGAGCTGTAAACAGTGGGGAACAGTGTCATTTTCTGGACTTTGGAAGAAAAAGATTGGTAGGAGAACAAAGATTAAACAAACAACTACTTGTATATATTGCAAGCAGAGCATATCCATGCCATTCTAACAAGTTTCCCTGATCACTATACCTAACCTTGGTGTTAGTGGGCCACTATAGTTCTGAAGGATAAGTGGAGCTAACATCTATTGTGGACATTTGTTAAATACTTAAACACTAACTGAGACGTAAGCAATAGGTACTGGTGAGACTCTATGGACTGTAGAGGCTAAAGAAAGAGGGGAAAGGAAGAAGAAAAAAAAGAGGAAAAAAACCCAGGAAAATAAAGATTAAACCAAGCAAATAATTGCATATACTGCAAACTGAACACACTCATTCCATTCTAATAAGCCTCCCTGATCACTATACCTATCTCTGATGTGCTCATTTACAAATATATTTTGTTGACTTTTATGTGCTGACTCACTATCTTAAATCTCTTACCAAAGTGAAGTGCAACAGACAATCACTATAAAACACACTCTCCTCCCTTTCCTGCTGTACACAGTTGCAGCAGGTCATATCCTAACTCCTTTTTCCGTCCTGGTCCAGTGGAGACAAATCCCCTGGGGAGTGTGTTTAACATTATTGTCCTCATACATCTAAATCCCTGGTTATCCTACACCTAAATATTAGACCACATAGCGGGCTAGATATGTCCGGCTGAACATCCACACATGATAGGGGGGGCTTAGGGGATGCCCATAATGCCACTTCCTTAAGCGTGTTTTAACAAGGTACAACCCTACTCTATGCTGGGAGCTAACTCTTGCCTACTTTAGCGATTATAAGAAAACATTTTAACCTGCACTCTGTGTATGCCATTTACTTTAAGTGAGATTTGAAGATGTCTCATTCACAAAGGAAGAAAAATTATAACAAAGCCAGGTCTGGGATTAAACG
The DNA here is from genome assembly GCF_027579735.1 of Bombina bombina. Lineage (NCBI taxonomy): Eukaryota > Metazoa > Chordata > Amphibia > Anura > Bombinatoridae > Bombina > Bombina bombina. The sequence goes on along the minus strand of NC_069500.1, from coordinate 721,854,014 downwards.
GACTGTTGCTGACCACTTTGGTGCTTCAGGTGACTCTCTTCAAGCTCATTCAATGGTGGTAATGGAATCCATTTCCTCTCCTCCTTCTAGCCCTGAATCATCATCTCTATCTATGGCAGCTATACAAAATCTGCAAACTGGGGACCAATCTCAGGCATCTCCATCCTTCATCTTACAGTCTTTGAAAACTCTACTGGACAATCATCATGCCTCATTCTCAGAAAAGCTGACCTCCACTATTGCTGATTGAGAAAAAAAGACTTGCACTCCACCACCGAGAGGCTTGACACTGTCGAGCGAAAACAAGAAGATCTTGTAGTGGATCAATCAAATCTACTCAATTATACACAGATCCTAGCAGGTAATATAGCTGAATTAGAAGATATGATGGCGGACCTAGAGAATAGGTCCTGCAGGAACAATCTTCGCATTAGAGGCATACCTGAGGAGATCACCAATTCAGAATTACTGCCGTTTCTAATGGAATACTTTACTCTTTTAGCCAAACCTCAATCCCCCACGGAAAATATGGTTGACAGAGCCCATAGATCTCTGAGACCTTGGGGATTGCCTTCTGAACAGCCGAGGGATGTCATTGTGAGATTACATTTCTACAGGGAGTGCAGAATTATTAGGCAAATGAGTATTTTGACCACATCATCCTCTTTATGCATGTTGTCTTACTCCAAGCTGTATAGGCTCGAAAGCCTACTACCAATTAAGCATATTAGGTGATGTGCATCTCTGTAATGAGAAGGGGTGTGGTCTAATGACATCAACACCCTATATCAGGTGTGCATAATTATTAGGCAACTTCCTTTCCTTTGGCAAAATGGGTCAAAAGAAGGACTTGACAGGCTCAGAAAAGTCAAAAATAGTGAGATATCTTGCAGAGGGATGCAGCACTCTTAAAATTGCAAAGCTTCTGAAGCGTGATCATCGAAAAATCAAGCGTTTCATTCAAAATAGTCAACAGGGTTGCAAGAAGCGTGTGGAAAAACCAAGGCGCAAAATAACTGCCCATGAACTGAGAAAAGTCAAGCGTGCAGCTGCCAAGATGCCACTTGCCACCAGTTTGGCCATATTTCAGAGCTGCAACATCACTGGAGTGCCCAAAAGCACAAGGTGTGCAATACTCAGAGACATGGCCAAGGTAAGAAAGGCTAAAAGACGACCACCACTGAACAAGACACACAAGCTGAAACGTCAAGACTGGGCCAAGAAATATCTCAAGACTGATTTTTCTAAGGTTTTATGGACTGATGAAATGAGAGTGAGTCTTGATGGGCCAGATGGATGGGCCCGTGGCTGGATTGGTAAAGGGCAGAGAGCTCCAGTCCGACTCAGACGCCAGCAAGGTGGAGGTGGAGTACTGGTTTGGGCTGGTATCATCAAAGATGAGCTTGTGGGGCCTTTTCGGGTTGAGGATGGAGTCAAGCTCAACTCCCAGTCCTACTGCCAGTTTCTGGAAGACACCTTCTTCAAGTAGTGGTACAGGAAGAAGTCTGCATCCTTCAAGAAAAACATGATTTTCATGCAGGACAATGCTCCATCACACGCGTCCAAGTACTCCACAGCGTGGCTGGCAAGAAAGGGTATAAAAGAAGAAAATCTAATAACATGGCCTCCTTGTTCACCTGATCTGAACCCCATTGAGAACCTGTGGTCCATCATCAAATGTGAGATTTACAAGGAGGGAAAACAGTACACCTCTCTGAACAGTGTCTGGGAGGCTGTGGTTGCTGCTGCACGCAATGTTGATGGTGAACAGATCAAAACACTGACAGAATCCATGGATGGCAGGCTTTTGAGTGTCCTTGCAAAGAAAGGTGGCTATATTGGTCACTGATTTGTTTTTGTTTTGTTTTTGAATGTCAGAAATGTATATTTGTGAATGTTGAGATGTTATATTGGTTTCACTGGTAAAAATAAATAATTGAAATGGGTATATATTTGTTTTTTGTTAAGTTGCCTAATAATTATGCACAGTAATAGTCACCTGCGCACACAGATATCCCCCTAAAATAGCTATAACTAAAAACAAACTAAAAACTACTTCCAAAACTATTCAGCTTTGATATTAATGAGTTTTTTGGGTTCATTGAGAACATGGTTGTTGTTCAATAATAAAGTTAATCCTCAAAAATACAACTTGCCTAATAATTCTGCACTCCCTGTACACCTACAAAGAGCGCCTACAAAGAGCCAACTTTCGTAATATTGAAATGCCTGAAGAGTTCACCAACATTAAAGTGTTTGCGGATTTCTCTCCCAGAACTCTTCAACAGAGGAAAACTTTCAGCGACATAAGAAAAAGTCTTCGACAGAATAACATCAGATACAGATGGGGGTTCCCCACGAAATTACATGTCTCTAAAAATGACCGCACTTTCACCATCACTTCTGTTTCCCAAGGCCTCGCTCTGATCAAATCTTGGGACCTGGGTTCTACCTCTGCGGAGGCTGAAGATGAAGCGGTACATAAAGATAACAGAAAGAATCAACCCCTTCCTCTGGTTGGAACTCCAGTCTCACCTCCCACTCAATCTTCTCAAGCTACACTGAGGCCTTCTGCTTCAGTCTGGAATCATATGCCTCAATGCAAGAAGCGTTACTTTGATCCTTCCCTCCTTGAGGGAGACACTTGAAAAACTGTGGGATAGGTGGATCATATCTGGTAACGTAACAGAGACACTGTTTAAAATTGTCTTCATGCATCAAAGTTTTTAGGTTGAAATGTTTGAATTGTTTACGCATATACTATATTTTCTTCATAATAACGATGAGAAGTATGTCAAAACTTAAATTTATAGGTTGAAATGTTTGACTTGGTTAGGCATATATTATATGTTCTTCATAATAATTAAGAGAAGTAGGTCAGTATCATGGCAAATTGGCTGCTTGGGGTTTGTGCTGACTTAAAACTTTCAGGTACATCTATTAATATAGGCTACAAAACATGCTGTGAGAATATATGTGGAGGTCTTAAGGGGGGCGAATGGGGGTGTTATTGTGTGTGTGAAAGGTAGGAGGGGTTACCTTTTTTTTTTTTTCCTCTCTGAGATCATCTGCACAAAAAGTTTAAAGTAGCCAACGTTTCCTATATATATGTTCCTTTTCAATGTACCTACAATGTTTATCTTGAACCTTGGATCATTATTTATTACTTTAGTTAACTCTTTTATAAGGTTTATGAAGTTAATTAGGCTAATATTCATGATAATTGGGCTAAATGTTGTGGCCTTTATTATAATTTAATAGCATTACTAACCTAACAAGATAGACAGTGGTAGATGTACTATGATACTTTTTTGTATTTTCTCAACTTCAATCATAGAGAGAACTGTAAACACCACTGTGTATCTAACTAGAAGATTAGGGTTCATTGCTATTTCAACACGTCCTAATTCTTGTTGTAACTAGAAATAATGGCCTAGATTTAGAGTTCGGCGGTAGCCGTCAAAACCAGCGTTAGAGGCTCCTAACGCTGGTTTTGGCCGCCCGCTGGTATTTGGAGTCAGTCAGGAAAGGGTCTAACGCTCACTTTTCAGCCGCGACTTTTCCATACCGCAGATCCCCCTACGCCATTTGCGTAGCCTATCTTTTCAATGGGATCTTCCTAACGCTGGTATTTAGAGTCGTTTCTGCAGTGAGCGTTAGAGCTCTAACGACAAAATTCCAGCCGCCTGAAAATAGCAGGAGTTAAGAGCTTTCTGGCTAACGCCGGTTTATAAAGCTCTTAACTACTGTACCCTAAAGTACACTAACACCCATAAACTACCTATGTACCCCTAAACCGAGGTCCCCCCACATCGCCGCCACTCGATTAAAATTTTTAACCCCTAATCTGCCGACCGCCACCTACGTTATCCTTATGTACCCCTAATCTGCTGCCCCTAACCCCGCCGACCCCTATATTATATTTATTAACCCCTAACTTGCCCCACACAACGTCGCCGCAAGCTACTTAAAATAATTAACCCCTAATCTTCCGACCGCAAATCGCCGCCACCTACGTTATCCCTATGTACCCCTAATCTGATACCCCTAACATCACCGACCCCTATATTATATTTATTAACCCCTAATCTGCCCCCCTCAACGTCGCCGACACCTAACTTCAATTAATAACCCCTAATCTGCCGACCGGAGCTCACCGCTATTCTAATAAATGTATTAACCCCTAAAGCTAAGTCTAACCCTAACACTAACACCCCCCTAAGTTAAATATAAGTTTTATCTAACGAAATTAATTAACTCTTATTAAATAACTTATTCCTATTTAAAGCTAAATACTTACCTGTAAAATAAATCCTAATATAGCTACAATATAAATTATAATTATATTATAGCTATTTTAGGATTAATATTTATTTTACAGGCAACTTTGTAATTATTTTAACCAGGTACAATAGCTATTAAATAGTTAAGAACTATTTAATAGTTACCTAGTTAAAATAATAACAAATTTACCTGTAAAATAAATCCTAACCTAAGATATAATTAAACCTAACACTACCCTATCAATAAAATAATTAAATAAACTACCTACAATTACCTACAATTAACCTAACACTACACTATCAATAAATTAATTAAACACAATTCCTACAAATAAATACAATTAAATAAACTAGCTAAAGTACAAAAAATAAAAAAGAACTAAGTTAAAGAAAATAAAAAAATATTTACAAACATAATAAAAATATTACAATTTTAAACTAATTACACCTACTCTAAGCCCCCTAATAAAATAACAAAGCCCCCCAAAATAAAAAATTCCCTACCCTATTCTAAATTAAAAAAGTTACAAGCTCTTTTACCTTACCAGCCCTGAACAGGGCCCTTTGCGGGGCATGCCCCAAGAATTTCAGCTCTTTTGCCTGTAAAAAAAAACATACATTACCCCCCCCCCAACATTACAACCCACCACCCACATACCCCTAATCTAACCCAAACCCCCCTTAAATAAACCTAACACTAATCCCCTGAAGATCTTCCTACCTTGTCTTCACCATCCAGGTATCACCGATCCGTCCTGGCTCCAAGATCTTCATCCAACCCAAGCGGGGGTTGGCGATCCATAATCCGGTGCTCCAAAGTCTTCCTCCTATCCGGCAAGAAGAGGACATCCGGACCGGCAAACATCTTCTCCAAGCGGCATCTTCGATCTTCTTCCATCCGGTGCGGAGCGGGTCCATCTTGAAGCAGGCGACGCGGATCCATCCTCTTCTTCCGATGTCTCCCGACTAATGACGGTTCCTTTAAGGGACGTCATCCAAGATGGCGTCCCTCGAATTCCGATTGGCTGATAGGATTCTATCAGCCAATCGGAATTAAGGTAGGAATTTTCTGATTGGCTGATGGAATCAGCCAATCAGAATCAAGTTCAATCCGATTGGCTGAATTTACCCATTTAATTAGGGGGCAGGGCTCCCTTTTTGTTATTACTTATACACCATATTTTAACAACCCAGGGCTCAGTTAGTCTCTCCTTCCATTTACTCATTCACTCATCGATTTATTCATATAACCAATCACTCATCCACTCAGTCTTTTACCTATTCATTTACTCTAATCAATTTACTCATACATTTACCCACCGAACCATTTACCCATCTACTCATCCACTCTCTCACCCATTAACTCAGCATCTTAATCTTTTCTTTAGTACAACAGTAAAGCTCTGAGTTAACTTTCATTAAACCATTGTTCACCATGTACTGCTATAGTTCTCTGGTAAATTGTGTACCAGTGACTTTTAGCGCGGTTTATCCTCGTATATACCGCAAAACTAATCACAAAATTCTAACCCTCCCCTTTTTTCCCTTGTAGCCTTGTAATCTCTCAGTGTACAGTATAAAAAAAAATTCTCTCCCTCCCCTTCCCATTATGTCTGTTACTTGTATCTCAAAAAACGCTAGGGGACTTAACTCCCCCACTAAATGTAGCTTATTATTTTGCTCATTAAAATTCTTGAAAGCAAAGGTTGTCTTTCTGCAGGAGACCCACTGGCGAATCAATGACCCGATACCCATTCGTTCCTCCCAATTCCCGGTTGTAGAGGCAGCCTCCTTTACAAAAAAAAAAAAAAAACAGAGATACGGCCATCCTGATTCACAAGGATATCACTTATGAGAAATTATGTGTAGAGGCTGACCCCCAAGAGAGATTCATTGTAATGGTATGTAAATTGGTCGGTAATATTTATACACTAGCATCTTACTATGGACCCAACTCGTCCCAGGTCAGACATCTTAAGAAGTTTTTAACTCATCTACAAAAAATAAAACAGGACCTTTTATTACTTGCTGGCGATTTCAATATGGTTATAGACCCTACAATAGATAAGAAACTTTCCAATAACAAATTATTAGATAAAGCCACTATTGATATGTCCAAAAATATTTTCACCCTACTTACTCAGGCTAATCTCTTTGACGTGTGGCGTTCCTTTAACTCTACAAGTAAAGATTATACATATTATTCCAGAGTACATGATTCTTATTCTAGAATTGATTTTTTCTTTAGTAATCCTTGGCTTTTAGATAAGATAAAGGGTTCATCAATTGGGGAGGTAACTTGGTCTGATCACAGCCCAGTTTCTGTTCAATTATCTGGACTATCAGAAATAACTACTAGACCCCCTTGGTGCTTGATAGACTCATTGTTATCGATACCGGGAAAAAGTTTTGAATCAGAGATAAAAACGTTTCTTGAACTAAATGATAGAGGGGATGTTGATGATTTTCTCCTGTGGGGAGCGCTCAAAGCTTATTTACAAGGACTTTTTATCAAACTTCAAGCACAAACTCGTAAAGAGACCTCGGTATCTTTAGCTCAACTACATATGGAATTAAGATCTTTAAAAGAAATGCATAAGCTATCTTTAGACTCATCCCTTTTACCAAAAATATCTTTGGTACAACAAAAACTTGGCATGTTAGAAAAATCAGAGAGTACAGGACAGGCTGCGAGAAAACAAGAAATTGTTTTATTCTAAAGGGAACAAACCTGACTATTTACTAGCCAGGAAGTTGCGAGAGAGGACGGCCCAATCCAGGATACCCTACTTGATATCTGGTAATCCCAAGGTGACCAATCCTAAAGATATAGGCTTAGAGTTCACCCAATATTACGCTAAACTATATAATTTGCAACTCTTAGGAGGTCAAGTAGCCCCCAAGGCAAGGGATATTAAAACCTTTTTGTCAACCTTGCCCCTGAACAAATTTACCCCCGAGCATATTGCAGCATTGGAAACCCTGATGTTGACAGAAGAAGTTAAAACTGCTATTCTATCCCTAAAACCACGTAAAACTCCGGGACCAGACGGTTACTCGGATGTCTTTTACAAAACCTTCAGTGGTTGCTTGACACCTATACTAACACAAGTTTTTAACTCAGCTGAAAGACTGGGATACTTTCCAAATGAATTCCTTCAGGCATCCATAATAACTTTGCCTAAACCTGGAAAATCTCCAGACGTTTGTCCTAACTTCAGACCAATCTCCCTTTTGAATTTGGACGCCAAGCTCCATGCCAAAATCTTGGCTGTGCGTCTTAATAAATTGATTCCATGTTTGTGGCCCCAGACAAAGTGGGTTTTACATTGGGACGGAAGAGCCCCGATAATACAAGGAGACTGTTGAGTATATTTTTTGAAGCCGGTCGGCTCGATCGGGAGTGCGTCGCGGTATCGCTAGATGCCGAGAAGGCGTTTAACCGGGTCGAATGGCTATATATGAAAGAAGTGCTACTTCATTTCGGGTTCACACCTTCTATTTGTACTAAGATTTTAGCTTTGTATTCCAGTTCTTCAGCCAGGGTGAGAGGTCTTGACTTTTTGTCTCCCGAATTCAAAATTACAAATGGGACCCTGCAGGGGTGTCCTCTCTCCCCATTGCTTTTTGCCCTTATGATGGAGCCGCTGGCGGAGGCCATCAGGGGGTCCTCTGAGATCCTGGGGGTTCCAATTTATAATACCACCCAAAAGGTAGTTTTGTTCGCGGATGACTTAACTGTTCTGGTCACCAGCCCTCTGAAGTCATTGCCGAGACTGTTCGATTTGCTGGAAACATTCTCTACCATAAGTATGTATAAACTAATTTACTCTAAGACTGAAGCATTTGCTTTAAATGTCTCAAGTTCAGATCTCCATACCTTAAAAACGACAATTCCCCTTTGCCTGGTCCACCAAACAGATAAAACATCTAGGGGTCATACTATCGCATGATGTCCCAACTATTATAAATTCTAATTTTCAGCCCTTACTACGCAAATTCAAAGACTACTTTACGCGATGGGATTCACCAAATTTGTCCTGGTGGGGCAGAGTGGCTGCTATCAAAATGAATCTATTACCAAAATTGACTTACTTATTTCGATGTCTCCCTCTTCCTATACCCAAAAGTATTATTTCGCACTTTCAAAGACTGTGTAATGATTTCATTTGGAAGCGCCCTAGAGTGGCAATGAAGATCATGTCCTACCCAATATTAGCTGGGGGAGCAGCTGCTCCTAATATAGAGGCATACCATGAAGCATCACGGTTGGCCCATATCTCGGCTTGGGGCAAGGCCCCACCCAATAGTAGATGGGCGTAAATAGAACAGGCATCTTTGCCACAGGGAGTTAATCTTCGGGATTTGATATGGATCCCAAGACATTCCAGAAAACCAGAAATAGGCACGAACTTTATTATAGCTTATAATTTGAGATTTTGGGATAGAATCCACCACAAAGATAGAATTGCACCGCATCCCTCTCCAATTCATTCTATCTCTGGCTTCTTACATGATATAGTGGGAAATTTTAGGGATCGGATCAATAGGAGATCTTTTTACAGATTCGGGTCTACTTACAGCTACTCAATTTCAACTTTGGTATCCCTCCTCTCCTCTGATGAACTTTGAATTCTTCAGATTTAGAAATTTTTTAAGATCTTGGGGGTTCGCCACCGACCCTTTGAGGCCCCAAACCGTGTGGGAAAAACGCTGGGAGACTAAGACTCTTACTCCAAGGGTATTCTCTTATGCCTACACTGCAATCATACAAGCACCTTTGTATAATAAATCTTTCTATATAAGAAATTTGGAAAAAGCTTTGCTCTTTGAGGCTCCAGAAAAATCCTGGAGATCTGAGACTCTACTGACTAAATGCGCTGTTCATGGTATCACGTACTTTGAACTTTACTTCAAGATTGAAATGTTTGAATTGTTTATCAGTTTGAAATGTATGTGTACAGATACAAATTGTTTACTTTGCAAACAATGTTGTTTGTTATGTCATATTATGATTCTATAGGTTTATGTGTGTATATATTTTTGTTTGGTAATACATTGTATAACTTTGTGGATATGCACTTTTCAGATTATAGTCAAGCAATGAAGCTTTTCATTAAAAAGGCAAATGCACCTGTTAACTATTAGGTTTTGAATCAATGCTGTATATCACCAAGTAAACTATCAGTTTGAAATGTATGTGTACAGATACAAATTGTTTAGTTTGCAAACAATGTTGTTTGATATGTCATATTATGTTTCTATATGTTTATGTGTAAATATATTTTTGTTTGGTAATACATTGTATAACTTTGTGGATATGCACTTTTCAGATTATAGCTAAGCAATGCAGCTTTTCATTAAAAAAGGCAAATGCACCTGTGAGAATAGAGAAAGGGTGTGCACTGGGTGTAACCCATACCCTAATTGGTTCTAGGTTACATAAATAGGAGACTTCAGCTATTGATCAGTATTACTTGCCTGAGGAAACAGAGTGGTTAACTCTGAGAAACGCGTAGCGTGTTTTACTGACTGTTTTTATATGATATATTGATTTTTATAAAGTTCCTTTTATCCACTGAAGTCTCCTGTTGTTTTATTGGACAATCCTGCAAAAAAACCTTGGAACTGTTCATTACCAGAGTGTATATGTGCGCTGGGCCACTGCAATATACCCAGCAGGCTGCATTAGCACTATAGTGTGCTTCCCACTGTGTGAGTATTCTTCCAAGGGGAGTTGTTAGTGGGAGAATTTAAAGCTAACTGATTTGCACTAGGAGTCGCCCTCTATATATCTTCCATTTCTACAGATTCATTTGGACATCCCATCGTGCTCATCAAATGACGCCAGGAATAACGAAAATACAACTTTTTTAATAAATTATTCAATTAATTGCTCGTAAAATGACGCGAGAATAATCAAAATGTGCAAGTCATTTGTTGGGTAATATTTGGCGCATCATTTATAAAATTACTGAAATCATTCACAGCTGTGAAACTAGGCGTTATAAAAGGGGCTCTTCAATCACTTTATTTCATTATTACTTTGAGCTTTGAGCATGGACATACTCAATGCAGTCCAGTTTTTACTTTTATTAAGGAGACGCAGAGAAAGACGGGTATTTATGGCTGCGGTGCGACAACGAAGACGCCAGCGAGTACCAAGGGTTTTCTTTCCAAGGATTGGACTCCATGCCCTCAGTGACCGGGAGGTGATCCATCGATTTAGACTAGATAGGGCCTCTATTGAGAGGCTCTATGTCGAAATCAAGGACTCTCTCGAGCCACTCACTGCAAGAACTAGGGCAATCCCTGGGATGTTGAAATTGCTATTGGTCCTCTATTTCTTGGCACCTGGGTCATTCCACGCTGTGACAGCTCTAGGCATTGGTATGAGCCAGGCAACCTTCTCACATCAACTGAAGGTTGTCCTGAATGCTTTGCACCAATGCCTAGTCCATCATGTCCACTTCCAAAATACACCTGAGGAGTGGCATGCTGTGAAGCTCCAGTTCTACCTAAGGGCTGGATTGCCAAGGGTATTGGGGGCCATAGACTGCACCCATGTCTTGGTACAGCCTCCCAGGGGTACAGAGGAGCCATACCAGGAAAGGGAAATTCAACCACTCACTGAATATTCAGGCCATATGTGACGCCAGGTTGAGGATAATGAGTGTACGCTCTGGACTCCCTGGCTGCAACCATGATTCCTTCATCCTCCAGAATTCTGCCATCTACCATCGGTTCCAGGAGGGCCAAATGTCAGAGGGAATCCTGATAGGTAAATATCTCTTAGATACGCTAACATATGTATATGAAATATTTTAATCATTCTGATTGCTAATGTCAATTATCTATTTTGTTTAGGCAGGTGATTCTGGATATTCGTGTCTTCCGTGGCTGTTCACACCCGTCAAAAACCTCAACAGAGTGGAAGAGGAGCGCTACAACCAGGTACACATCGCCACAAGATCGGTGATTGAGCGCACCTTTGGCGTATTGAAGAGCCGTTTCCGCTGCTTGGACATCTCTGGTGGGGTTCTTCAGTACGCCCCCTCCAAATTCTCCTTAATTTTTATGATTTGCTGTATGTTGCATAACATTGCTCTAAAAATCTGTGATATAGAGCTGGAGAGCTTGGATAACCAAGAGTATTGATCCATAGCTGGAGTATGATGCTCTGGGAGTCCAAGCTCGAACAGACTATATTCAGGTGGTTTTTGGGCAATAATGTTGTCTGTGCAACATAGTTTTTATTTGTGTTTTTATTTACTTTACAGTATTATTTATAATCCAAAAGATGATATATTTTGGAATAAGTTTGAGCAAATATTGTCAATTCAATATAGACCACATTATATTGTATATCATTATAAAGCCATTGATTGAAAGTGGTTAATTTTGGCAAATGTTGCAATTGTTCAATGTAAAGTTGATGAAACACATGTTTAATAAAATCTTTTTAAACAAAAAAATTTGAGATGTACACTTGACTCTGTTGTTATTTTTAAAGCCGTAAGAAGATATATTTTAGAATATGGTTTTAGCTTCTTGATTTTTAAAACTGCCCCCTTATTTCAGTTATTTAGGCATACTTGCATTTTAGACAATCAATGTTATCTTCAGGATAACTTAACGTGCATGAGCTCAATGTTATCTATATTAAGTTCAAACAATTATTTATAAATATTCCTTTATTTTTTATTTCACTGTCACATTAAACTAATATAAAATATATATATAAAACAAAAAAAATATTGTTCTCATTTCTGGAATTAGCAGCAATGTACTACAGGTTCATAAATGAATACATGTGTTTCTCTCCCTCTCTGTCTGTCTCTCTCTCTTTCTCTCTCTCTCTTTGTCTCTCTCTCTCTCTCTCTCTCTCGATATATATATATAAATATATAAATTAGTTATATATCTATAAATATCTATCTATCTATACTTAGAGAGAGAATATTTCTCTCTCTCAATATCTATATATAGATATCTATATTTATATCTATGTATATATTTATATAGATATATTTCTATTTCTATATCTATCTATCTTTCTATCTATCTATCTATCTATCTATCTATCTAAAATGTATCTAGCAAAAATATATGGATAAAGAATATATCATTATAAAATAAATCTATCTAAAAAGTATCAATATATATATATATATATATATATATATATATATATATATATATAAAGATATATAGCTATATAGATATATATATATATGTGTGTAAATATAAAGATCTATAGATATATATGAATAGATTTGCAATAAGATTATTAACAAATTATTCTATAATAAACATGTTTAAAAGTTAGATATGCAGGGAAATGCGCGACGTTGAATACTCTACGCTGCTCAGTACGCTGCTCAGTCTGATGCTCATCGCGCCGTACTTGACGCGCGTGTTTTTGAAGACTTTTTGATAACTTTGGAGAGCGTATTGAGATTCGCGGCGGCAATGTTTGGCAAAGTTTGGTGAGCGTATTGACGCCCGCGAATGCAACATAGTTGACGCTTTGATAAATAGGCCTCTATGTGTCTCTCCTCCATATTCAGAAACTTGCATAGCTAAATAAACAGCTTTTAAGCAAAAAAAATGCCTTTCTAAAATTCTTTGAGGGACATCACAGTACCGACCAAACTTCTTTATTCATCTCGCAGAGAGGAGAGCTTTATATCATTAGCCCCTTGATGAGAAGTAGGGCATAGTTGAGGCATTGGGGCATATTTATCAAGCTCTGTAAGGAGCTTGATGCCCCTTGTTTCCGGCGAACCTTCAGGCTCGCTGGAAACAGAAGTTATGAAGCAACGGTCTAAAGACCGCTGCTCCATAACTTGTCAGCCTGCTCTGAGGCGTCGGACAGAAATCAACCCGATCGAAAACTATCGGGTTGATTGACACCCCCTGCTAGTGGCCGATTGGCCGCGAATCTGCAGGGGGCGGCATTGCACCAGCAGCTCACAAGAACAGCTGGTGCAATGATAAATGCCGACAGCGTATGCTGTCGGCATTTATCGATGTGCGGAGGACATGATACACTACTTCGTGCCATGTCCGCCCGCACATTGATAAAATGCCCCATTGTCAAGATGTATATAAGGTCTGATAATAATAATTTACATATTTTGTAATATTATCTAATATAATAACAAAACAATGTCACATGTTTCACGTATATTGCTAAATTACATGGAAAGCTATAAGGAAAATAAAGTACATTAAAAGTGACTTTCTAACTAGCTTTGAAATCAATATTCTCTTTGTTATTTTGTCATGGTAGTTTAAGCATCTAAGATGACATTATCAGGTAAATCTGTTATGCGAGTTATGCTTTGTGGGAAGAATTTCATTTCACACCCTTCTTTGTTTCAATGTTTGTTTTTGGTGGAACTCTTTCGTTATATTTGCAGTACAGCTTGTCTTGGATATTTGATGGCTCAAATATTTATATAAACTGTATGTATATATATATATAAATATTTTCAAGAATTTAAAAAACAATATATGTAAACTATACTGTTGTCAAGAAAATTAAATAGAGAGATATGTATATAAACACGTACACTGGAAGTCTATACAGTATATCGAAAAAAAATGTTCTGCAACTAGAATGCAACACCTAGATTACGAGTTTTGTGTTGCGGCTTTTAACACTGACAAAATGTCAATTTCAGCGTAAAAACAGGAACACACTATTCGGAGTCGTGTCGGTATAGTTATACCGCAAGCACTTTAGCCTGTAACGCAACGTCAATCCCGCACTCAAAAAAATTAAGTTTTTGCATAAGATTTTCATAGCCCCAGTATTACAGGTTGTACGGTGAGGCTAAAATGCTTGCATTACAGCCTATACCAACACGATCCATACAGCCATCTAAGAGCAGTAGTTATGGATTTTGTGTAACATAAATGTTTCACAAAACTCATAACTAAACTGTTACAAAGTGCACTAACACCCATAAACTACCTATTAACCCTTAAACCGCCACCCTCCCACATCGCAAACACTGGCCTAGATTTAGAGTTGGGTGGTAGCCATCAAAACCAGCGTTAGAGGCTCCTAACGCTGGTTTTTACCACCCTCTGGTATTTGGAGCCAGTCATTAAAGGGTCTAACGCTCACTTTCCAGCCGCGACTTTTCCATACCGCAGATATCATTTGCATATCCTATCTTTTCAATGGGATCTTTCGAACGCTGGTATTTAGAGTCGTGGCTGAAGTGAGCGTTAGAAATCTAACAACAAAACTCCAGCCGCAGAAAAAAGTCAGTAGTTAAGAGCTTTCTGGGCTAACGCCGGTTTATAAAGCTCTTAACTACTGTGCTCTAAAGTACACTAACACCCATAAACTACCTATGTACCCCTAAACCGAGGTCCCCCCACATCGCCGCCACTTGATTAAATTTTTTTAACCCCTAATCTGCCGACGGCCACCTACGTTATACTTATGTACCCCTAATCTGCTGCCCCTAACACTGCCGACCCCTATATTATATTTATTAACCCCTAATCTGCCCCCCACAACGTCACCGCCACCTACCTACAATTATTAACCCCTAATCTGCCGACCGAAGCTCACCGCTAGTATAATAAATGTATTAACCCCTAATCCGCCTCACTCCCGCCTCAATAACCCTATAATAAATAGTATTAACCCCTAATCTGCCCTCCCTAACATCGCCGACAGCTAACTTCAAGTATTAACCCCTAAAGCTAACTTCAAGTATTAACCCCTAATCTGCCGATCGGAGCTCACCGCTACTCTAATAAATTGTTTAACCCCTTAAGCTAATTCTAACCCTAACACTAACACCCCCCTAAGTATAATTTTTATCTAACAAAATAAATTAAATCTTATTAAATAAATTATTCCTATTTAAATCTAAATACTTACCTGTAAAATAAACCCTAATATAGCTACAATATAAATTATAATTATATTATAGCTATTTTAGGATTTATATTTATGTTACAGGTAACTTTGTATTTATTTTAACCAGGTACAATAGCTATTAAATAGTTAAGAACTATTTAATAGCTAAAATAGTTAAAATAATTACAAAATTACCTGTAAAATAAATCTTTACCTAAGTTACAATTAAACCTAACACTACACTATCAATAAATAAATTAAATTAAATGCTAATAAACAAGATAATAATGTCAGATGCGCCTATATAAATTGTGATAACAATAAAACAATAGTGTTGGCAGTAATAAACCAAATGCCTAATGGGTTAAAAAATCCATATTGGTGTAAAAAATGATATGTGATAACACAAAACCAAAATAAAAATGTGATATAACCCTCAGAGCTGGTAAAAATAAAAATATATCAATCACACAAATAATACAGGTATATAAACCTAAAAGTCCAAAGCTGTAATGGAGTTTATATGGCTGCAAAGCACTTCTTCCAGAAGTTGAAGGCAATTCAAACGAAACAAATCTGTAAAAAGGACAAAAAAGAAGAAGGCGCCAACATAGTGTGATTCAGTATTGAAAGGTGTTCACTCCCCACGCATTCATTAATCATACTTACAAGAAGTAAGGCACTTGAGAAGTGCTACAATGGCCTTCTGGAACATTAACAGCTGTCCAGGTAGCTGCTCACTCGTAATATAGGTGAATCCCTTGATGCAGTGGCTCTCCTGTTCGTTAAAGATGTGCAAGATCCTTGCAGCTTCTTTGTCTTGCGGTGCTTCTATTTCTCGTAGTGACCGCCCTCAGGAGATATACCCAACCAGGTGGGCTTACAGCGGGACACCGTGTAGTAAAAAAATATATATTTTTCGGGCATAAAATATCACTCAAGCCGTGATAGAGATATAGTCTAACACATATGAGTTCATGCTGATAATAGGCTCCAATGTCTGTGCTCAGGAAGAAGGTTCCCTTATTCACTCCAGTTACATCAATACCTGATATCTCTCAGTGCTCTGGCTTTGTAGGATGGAAAGCTCTTCCAGGTGCAGTACAGACAAACGGACTTCACAGCCACCCAGCTGACTGAACTCCACAGCAAACAGTTGGAAACACTCCAAAGAATCTCAAAATTGGTGTAGCAAAAATCCACCACAGCCAGCAGCAGCGTGCACACAGGAAGTAAATAAATTAAATTAAATACCTGCAATTATCTACAATTAAACCTAACACTACACTATCAATAAATTAATTAAATACAATATCTACAAATAAATGCAATTAAATAAACTAACTAAAGTAAAAAAATAAAAAAGAACTAAGTTACAAAAAAATAAAAAAATATTTACAAACATTAGAAAAATATTACAACAATTTTAAACTAATTACACCTACTCTAAGCCCCCTAATAAAATAACAAAGCCACTCAAAATAAAAAAATGCCCTACCCTATTCTAAATTAAAAAAGTTCAAAGCTCTTTTACCTTACCAGCCCCACATACCCCTAATCTAACCCAAACCCCCCTTAAATAAACCTAACACTAAGCCCCTGAAGATCTTCCTACCTTATCTTCACCTCGCCGGGTATCACCACCGATCGGTCCTGGCTCCTAAATCTTCATCCAACCCAAGCGGGGGCTGGCGATCCATAATCCTGCGGCTGAAGAGGTCCAGAAGAGGCTCCAAAGTCTTTATCCTATCCGGGAAGAAGAGGCGATCCCGACCGGCAACCATCTTGATTCAAGCGGCATCTTCTATCTTCATCCGATGAGGAACGGCTCCATCGTGAAGACCTCCAGCGCGGATCAATCTTCTTCCTCCGACGTCCAACTGAAGAATGATGGTTCCTTTAAGGGACGTCATCCAAGATGGCGTCCCTCGAATTCCGATTGGCTGATAGGATTCTATCAGCCAATCGGAATTAAGGTAGGAAAATTCTGATTGGCTGATGGAATCAGCCAATCAGAATCAAGTTCAATCCGATTGGCTGATCCAATCAGCCAATCAGATTGAGCTCGCATTCTATTGGCTGTTCCGACCAGCTAATAGAATGCGAGCTCAATCTGATTGGCTGATCGGATCAGCCAATCGGATTGAACTCGATTCTGATTGGCTGATTCCATCAGCCAATCAGAATTTTCCTACCTTAATTCCGATTGGCTGATAGAATCCTATCAGCCAATCGGAATTCGAGGGACGCCATCTTGGATGACGTCCCTTAAAGGAACCGTCATTCTTCAGTTGGACGTCGGAGGAAGAAGATTGATCCGTGCTGGAGGTCTTCACGATGGAGCCGTTCCTCATCGGATGAAGATAGAAGATGCCGCTTGGATCAAGATGGTTGCCGGTCGGGATCGCCTCTTCTTCCCGGATAGGATGAAGACTTTGGAGCCTCTTCTGGACCTCTTCAGCCGCAGGATTATGGATCACCAGCCCCCGCTTGGGTTGGATGAAGATTTAGGAGCCAGGACCGATCGGTGGTGATACCCAGCGAGGTGAAGATAAGGTAGGAAGATCTTCAGGGGCTTAGTGTTAGGTTTATTTAAGGGGGGTTTGGGTTAGATTAGGGGTATGTGGGTGGTGGGTTGTAATGTTGGGGGGGGTATTGTATGTTTTTTTTTACAGGCAAAAGAGCTGAATTCTTTGGGACATGCCCCACAAAAGGTCCTTTTAAGGGCTGGTAAGGTAAAAGAGCTTTGAACTTTTTTTTTTTTTTTTCAAAAAAGCTTTATTAAACATCTTGCATACAAACAGCATAATTTTCAAATTTTTCCAGTTTGAACATAGTGTACAGAAACGGCAACTGTTCTGGTGGTTTTGAAATGTCCAGTCTTAAAAGCTTCTTCTGTTCTCAGCAGATTAGTGTCCTTATATATGTAATGTACCTTAAGGTACAAATTGTATACACAAACATTAACTTATAACAAAAAGTGCTCATACAGTACTGTTCACACTCATCTCATTTACCTACTCAAGGAGTAGCTCTAGAATCTATGGTAATCTACTGTAATCTATAGTCGCCGCCCGCCGCCCCGACCCTACATACTCCGGCTCTATATACCTGTTTTGCTTGTCTCTTCATAGAATCGCCCATAGTTTGTTCCCTCATTCAACCCTGACTCATGATGCTTTCCTTCCACTGCATTAGCATTCATGTGTGTCTAAAGTTTCACTCTGCATGTGGTGGTATCTTTCTAAGTGTAATAAGTTGTCTACTTGATTCCTCCATTCTTCCACTGTGGGAAGTATTTTGGTTTTCCAGTGTTTGGGGATCAACATCTTTGCGCCATTCAACATGACCAGCCTTAGTGCCCTACTCACTTTGCTCTCAAGTTTAGGTAACAATATGAATAGTAGTGTCTGTGGGTTGTTTGTTAATGTTTTCCCGGTGGCTCTTCTAATGTGATCTAAAACTTCTATCCAAAATTTGTCCAGCCCGGGGCAATCCCACCATAGATGTGTTAGTGTGCCCTCCCCCCCAAATCCCCTCCAGCACTTCCCTGAGGTTGTTTTGTATATGTGTTTTATCCTATTGGGGGTAAGGTACCACCTGGATAGGAATTTGTAACTTGATTCCTGGACTCTGCTTGAGATGGATGCACGCTTTGTTGTGTGAAAAGCTCTAAGCCAGTCTTGCTGTTCTATGTCTGCGTTTAGCTCCTTCTCCCAAGATTTTATGTATGAGGGCAATGTCTGTGTTTCTCCCGCTATTAACAGCTTGTACAAGATAGATATTGCGTGTTTTGTCAGTGTCTCCCGTAAACACAGCGTCTCGAACGTGGTTAACTGTCGGAAAAAGTCAGATTTCTGTTTGTGTGTTAACAGAAAGTGGCTCAGCTGTGAGTGGGTTAGCCAGTCTATACCTAAATCTGGTCTGCTCTCTTTTAGTTGCTCTAGATGTGTCATTGAATTGCCCTCAAGCAAGGCGGATAGTGTCCATGCCCTGTATGTTGTGTTGTCTTCTCGGCAAATGTCTCTGTGGTTCCATGGTATTGCTGCATTCTGATATATGGGTATTAAAGGGGATAGCCTTGTGGATATGTGTGTAGTGGTGTTTAGGAGCCTGTCCCATGTATAGAAAAAGTCCATTAGTAGTGGCTGTGCGAGTGCAGCTGTTGGCCTGTCCTTTCCTGATATCCACGCCATGCCCCCTGCATTCCTTGTACCTAATATTGAGCAATCTAGTTGCACCCATAGCTTAGTAGGTTCGTTGCTGCACCAATCTAATAGTTTGTGTAGTGTTATGGCTTGCTTGTATGCGCTTATATTAGGTAGCCCAAGGCCACCTCTGTCTCTGGGCATATAAAGAGTATTCCTTGCAACTCTGGGTTTAATTCCCCCTAGATATATTGCTCTAATGTTCCTTGTATTTTTGGTATGAAGTTTGAAGGAAGGGGTATAGGTGCGGTCTGCAGCACGTAAAGGAGTCTGGGTAAAATGTTCATTTTAATCATGTTCACCCTCCCTAGCCAAGAAATTGGTTTGTTCTTCCAATTGGATAGGTTTGCTACTAGTTCTGTCTCTGATCTCTTGTAATTAGCTGTGAAAATCTCCTGCTGGTCTGGGGATAGATAAATACCGAGGTATTTCATCCTAGTGCCCTGGATCTTGAGTTGGCAATTCTGTGTAATCTGGCCAAAAAGGTCAGGATCGTATGTGACGTTTAGTATCTCAGATTTTGTGAGGTTTAACTGGAAGTTTGAGACTGCGCCAAAGGCATTCAGGATCTCTAAGGCTCTAAATATGGATGTATTAATGTTTGTCAGCGTGAGCAGAATGTCGTCCGCGTATAAAGCTAATTTGTAACTATTGGTGTTGATTACCAGACCTTGTACTTGATTATCACTTCTCATTTTTTGGGCTAGGGCTTCTATGCTAATAGCAAAAAGGATGGGCGATAAAGGGCATCCCTGCTTCGTACCGTTTCTGATGCTAAAACTGTCTGAGAGCAACCCATTTACCTTGACTCGTGCTGTAGGGTTTTAGTAAAGTGTGAAGATTAAATTTCTAAAGGAGTTGCTAAACTTCATCTTGAGTAGGACAGCTTTAAGATATCCCCAATGAAACCTGTCGAATGCTTTTTCTGCATCCGTGGAGATCAGGGCCATAGGTATTTTTCTAGCCTGAGCATACAATATTAGTTGGAACGTCCTTAAAGTGTTGTCCCGTGCCTCTCGTCCGGGTATAAAACCCACCTGGTCCGGGTGAATCAAACCAGGGAGATATTTATTAATTCTTGTGGCCAATATTTTAGCAAATATTTTAATATCCGAGTTTAAGAGGGATATGGGTCGATAATTTTCTGTCTTTTCTGGGTTCCTTCCCTGTTTAGGGAGAACTGTTATGTGTGCTAGCAACATACTGTCTACAAAGCCCTTTTCTGCTAATAGGGAGTTGAATAAAGATGATAGAGGGGATACTATATGGTGTAAGAATGTTTTGTAATATCTCATACTCAGTCCATCTGGTCCTGGGCTCTTGCCATTAGGCATGTCTTTAATGGCTGTCTTAATTTCTTCAGTTGTTATCTGTGAGTCAAGTAGTTCAATGTCTTCCTGTTTTAATGTGGGTAGTTGTATATCTGCTAAGAAGTTGTCAATGTCTTCCTGGCTACAATCATTCTGGATGTTATAAAGCTCACTGTAGTATCGCCTGAAATTCTCTGCTATAGCTACACTATCCCTGTGAACCTGGCCTCTGGAATCAGTCAATGAGTGAATATGTGTGTCCAATTGTTTTCTTTTAAGGGCCTTTGCAAGTGAAGGTCCCATTTTGTCACTCATGTCAAGGTATTTCTGTCGTAGTCTATCAGCTTTGTTCTGGTAGTCTCTCACCATGTGGTTATGAAGTTCCTGTTTGGCTGCTGTTAGTTTTCCTAACGCGTCTGCCGAGTTTGGTGACTCCTTATGTTTTGCTTCCCAATATCTAATTTGGGATGTTATTGAGTTTACAAATTGTCTATTAATTTTAGTTTCCTGTGCTTTAAGCCTTATAAACTCTCCTCGCAAAACACATTTGTGTGCCTCCCATATTGTAGAAGATGTTATATCTTTTGTAAGGTTCTCTTGGAAATAGTGTCCTAGTGCTATGTCGATTTCTGCTTTAGTCAGTGGGTTGTCAAGCATGTGTTTGTCTAGCCTCCACAGAAATGGTTTAATTGGAGTGGTTGGCCAATTTATTGTGCATGTGACCGGGGCATGGTCTGACCATGTTATCGGCAGTATACTGGAGTTCTCTACCAAAGCCAGTCCTATTTGATCTGTAATGAGGTAGTCTATCCTTGTATAGATGTGGTGTGGGTGCGAGTAAAAAGTGTAGTCTCGTGCGTGTGGGTGTTTATCCCTCCATATGTCATGCAATCGAAGTTGCTGTAATTGTGAGTGCATGGCCTTGATAACTTTTTGTTGGGTGCTTGTTGTTCCCTGTGAGGTGTCGTGGGTTGGATCTAGTGGTAGATTAAAATCTCCCCCTAGCAGTATTATCCCCTTTGAGTGCTCCAGCAGCAGTTGTGTGATTTGTTTAAATGTTCTTTGTTGCCCTTGGTTTGGTAAATACACATTCACCAGTGTCACTTGTGTGTTAAATAACAACCCCACGACTACTATATATGATCTGTTTGGGTCTTTAATTAAGTGTGACGGTTTGAAGCTGATATTGTTTTTCAGAAAAATCCCCACCCCCCCCCCCTTTTTGAAGCTGCCTGAGGCTAAGAAGGCTGTTTTATATCTGGTACTCAAAATTTTAGGTTCCCTTCCTTTTTTAAAATGTGTTTCTTGGATATATAGTATATCGCCTGCGTTCTTATGTAGGTGGTTAAAGGCTATGGACCTCTTTTCCGGGCTGTTAAGCCCTTTGGCATTGATGGTTAGTAGTTTTAAGGGTTTCTGCGTCATGTCTTTAGTTTGATTGCTATCACGTTGGGGGGGGGGGGGGGTGAGGTGTATTTGGTAGGCTAAGAGGTGCAACTGCTGCTGAATGTCTATTTGTGTCTTATTCCCCTTCTCGGGAGGAGATCTTAGGGACCAGTCTACTTCGTTATGCTAGTGTAAATTATGTTTGCAAATGTGTCTAGGCTTTATAGTTAATATAGTCTAGAGCGACGCCCGACGTCCAGACCACACAATATAGTGGTCCCTGAGTGCTGCAATGCAAAAATATACTGTAAGAAATTACTGCTACCTGAGCTTAACTGAGATTGATGTAGCTATCAACAAAAATGCAATAACATTTAACAAACAATAATGTAAGTTTAAACAGTAATGCACAATACGGTTCAATACAGTGAGGGCAATATCCCCGGCCCCGAGCCCCATTGCATAATAAGAAAACAGATTGCAAGTTAAAATATCTTTTTACACATATGTATCACAATCATACGACCTGTTCTCTATGTTTTCCTCGTGGAGTCCCCTTGTAGTTTTCTGTAAACAGATTAGTCAGACTCTGAGTCTAAACCTTCAGCGTCTTTTGATTTATTAATGTCAGTTTGGTGGTTTACAATTGTTTTATCTGTTGTTCCTTTATTTATTGATTGAGATCGGTGTCCTCTGCGGTGGTAGATAGTGTCCAGCTGTTCTTCTGACTCTGGAGGCTGTAGATTTAGTTGGAGGGCATCACAAAAAAGTGGCAGGTCTTCCTTGCTTTTAAAAACTGCCGTGGTGTTTCCTCTTGTGGCTATTATGCTGACAGGGAAGCCCCATCTGTACGTTATCTTCTGGTCTCTTAAGGCATTTGTTATATATGACAGTTCTCTCCTTTTTTGAAGCGTGGTTGGACTCAGGTCCTGAAATATTTGGATACAATTTCCGGCATGCATGATGTCTTGTTTCATTCTTGCGTGTTTCATGAGTTCCTCTTTGTCTTTGAAATTGAACAACTTAATTATTACATCCCTTGGGGGAGCTTTAGGTGGTGGCTTCGCCCGCAGGGCCCGGTGTGCTCTTTCAATTATCAGGTCGGGTGCGCTGTTGTTGCCCCTTACTGTCCTGAATAAGTCTTGTAAACAGCCCTCTAGTGCAACTGGTAGGATGGATTCCGGGATGCCTCTTATCCTCAAGTTATTTCTCCTGCCCCTGTTGTCTAGGTCTTCGACCTTTTCCAGGAGGTGTTGTATGGTTTCATCCTGATCATAAACCAGTTTTGACATATGTTGCATATCGTTATCCATGATATTGTGGTTCTCTTCTAACGTGGTGACTCTTTGGGTAACTCGTGATAGGTCCCTTTTCAGGTCCCCATACCATGTCTTAACTTCAGCCATTATTTCTTTGATGTCATTTTTCGTGCAGAGTGGCAGTAGGTCTTCTTTTGTTAGGCCTGTCCCTTGATGTGCCTGTGTTGTTTGATCTAATGTTTCAGCTTGTTGTATGGTTTTACTCGGTGCTGCAGAGTGAGTGTCCTGAGATGGCTCAAGTGGCCTTAGATATTGTTGTAGCATCTTGGAGCGCGATGCGTGTTCTCTTTTGTTAGCTTTGCGCCCTGGCATAATATTTGGGCCTTTATGTAGAATATATAACTATGTTTTTGATAGGTAACAGTTATCTGGGCTTTTATAAAAGTGCTTATTGTCTGGGTGAGTAAAATATTTGAGTGTGTGGCATCCGTCTTGGAATTGCCTGTGTTTATTTTAATTCAGCTTGTCTGGATTCTAAGAGTTCCGTTTGCAGTGTAGATCACTGGATGCCTATACCCTTCTCACCCTTTTCTGCCCCTCTGCTAGTCACCAAGCTTTCTTTTAGGCCTTTGAATAGTACAAAAAAAAAAAAGAGGGGGTACTGTATGCCCAGAGTGTGAGTGTTTGCAACTATAGTGTTTCTCTTTGCATTTGTTTTATATTTAGAGTCCCTGGTAGCCTGAGCTCTTCTTGCTCTTTTTAACGTTGTTGCTGCACGTTCCACTTTTATCTTTTGGGGCCTTGTAAAAATAAAGGCTTTGATTATCCAGCGCCTGTATACATTTATTTATAATGCCCCTGTTCTTGGTTTATGTAGGTGTGTAGCCTTTACCCGGGATAGTCCGCTTAGCCAGGGCCTTTATTTATATATTTCATATATACTGCGTCTTACCCTGTTGTAACGGCTGCTCCTTGTCAGCAGCTGCGTGTCTCCTCTCCGGAACACCACCGAGATGTGCTGAGCACTTCGTCTTCTGTCTGCCGCCAGTCCGTTCAGTTGTATCCTTAACTGGGCAATCCGGTTACGGCTCCCCTTTCACCTTTTTTGCTGTCTTCACGCCTCTTATGCTTTGTGTGTTATGGCGCGTCTGCTGCTGCCTGCCAGTCACTGTCTCCTGTTGCTGCCGCAGTTAAAGCGCGATCAGCCTCTTTTTTTTCCCCCTCTTTTGGAGCTCAGTGGGGTCTGTGATCTATGGGACTCCTTTAGTTATGGGTTCTTACAGGTTAGCCTGCTTTTTATTAGGGCTCGGGTGCCTTGGGCCTAAGAGCTATCAATTCACACGGCCATCTCCCAAACCGGCCAAGCTCCGCCTCCGAACTTTGAACTTTTTAAATTTAGAATAGGGTAGGGCATTTTTTATTTTGGGGGGCTTTGTTATTTTATTAGGGGGCTTAGAGTAGGTGTAATTAGTTTAAAATTGTTGTAATATTTTTCTAATGTTTGTAAATATTTTTTTATTTTTTGTAACTTAGTTCTTTTTTAATTTTTTTACTTTAGTTTATTTAATTGTATTTATTTGTAGATATTGTATTTAATTAATTTATTGATAGTGTAGTGTTGGGTTTAATTGTAGATAATTGTAGGAATTTTATTTAATTTATTTATTGATAGTGTAGTGTTAGGTTTAATTGTAACTTAGGTTCGGATTTATTTTACAGGTAATTTTGTAATTATTTTAACTAGGTAGCTATTAAATAGTTATTAACTATTTAATAGCTATTGTACCTGGTTAAAATAAATACAAAGTTACCTATAAAATAAATATTAATCCTAAAATAGCTATAATATAATTATAATTTATATTGTAGCTATATTAGGGTTTATTTTACAGGTAAGTATTTAGCTTTAAATAGGAATGTTATTTAATAATAGTTAATTTATTTTGTTAGATAAAAATTATATTTAACTTAGGGGCATGTTAGGGTTAGGGTTAGAATTAGCTTTAGGGGTTAATACATTTATTAGAATAGCTGTGAGCTCCAGTCGGCAGATTAGGGGTTAATGTTTGAAGTTAGGTGTCGGCGATGTTAGGGAGGGCAGATTAGGGGTTAATACTATTTATTATAGGGTTATTGAGGTGGGAGTGAGGTGGATTAGGGGTTAATAACTTTATTATAATAGCGGCGCAGTCCGGTCGGCAGATTAGGGGTTAATAAGTGTAGGCAGGTGGAGGCGACATTGTGGGGGGCAGATTAGGGGTTAATTAATATAATATAGGGGTCGGCGGTGTTAGGGGCAGCAGATTAGGGGTACATAGGGATAATGTAAGTAGCGGCGGTTTACGGAGCGGCAGATTAGGGGTTAAAAAAAAAATGCAGGTGTCAGCGATAGCGGGGCGGCAGATTAGGGGTTAATAAGTGTAAGGTTAGGGGTGTGTAGACTCGGGGTACATGTTAGGGTGTTAAGTGCAGACGTAGGAAGTGTTTCCCCATAGAAAACAATGGGGCTGCGTTAGGAGCTGAACGCTGCTTTTTTGCAGGTGTTAGGTTTTTTTTCAGCTCAAACAGCCCCATTGTTTTCTATGGGGGAATCGTGCATGAGCACGTTTTTTAAGCTGGCCGCGTCCGTAAGCACCGCTGGTATCGAGAGTTGAAGTTGCGGTAAATATGCTATACGCTCCTTTTTTGGAGCCTAACGCAGCCCTTCTGTGAACTCTAAATACCAGCGTTATTTAAAAGGTGCGGCCAGAAAAAAAGCACGCGTAGCTAACGCACCCCTTTGGCCGCAAAACTCTAAATCTAGGCGACTATATTAAATATATTAACCCCTAATCTGCCGACCACCTACATTGCGACTATTAAATAAACCTATTAACCCCTAATCTGCTGCCCATCCACATCACCAACACTATTTAAATATATTAACCCCTAAACCGCCACTCCCCGACATCCCAGTCACTATAAAAGCTATTAACCCCTATTCCACCGCTCCCCGACATCGCGTCACTAAATAAAGTTATTAACTCGGAAACATCCGGCCTCCTACTTCTCTGCCACTAAATAAACCTATTAACCCCTATACTGCCGGCCTCCCCACATGGCAAAACACTAAATTAAACTATTAACCCCTAAATCTAACACCCCCCCTAACTTTAAATTAAAATAACAATATAACTCTTTTTATATAAATAAAAACTAAATAAAATAAAAACTAAAATAACTGAAATAAATATAAACATAACATTAAACTATAAATTAACCTAACCTTACTATTCTAATAAAATAAAAAATAATACTACAAATTAAAAATGTCTAAATTAAAAATTTTAAAAAACCGAACACTATGAAAAAATTTAAAAAATCTAAATTACAACTAAAAAAAAACAACCAAATCCTTTAAATTTAAAAAAATCTAAGTTTACCAAAAATAATAAACATTGAAATCACGAAAAATAAAAAACACTAAGATTACAAAAAAATTAACGAAATTAACAAAAATAAAAACTGTTACACCTAATCTAATAGCCCTATAAAAATAAAAAGCCCCCCAAAATAAAAACACCCCCTAGACTGGGGGGCGGAGCCTAGGCTTGGAGTGGCAGGATGTGTCTCAGTGAAGCTCCTGCTCATATTTCTTTAAACTTGGTCTTTTAGATAACAATAAGAAGAGCTAGCCTGCTATAACCTTCATATCTGGAAGTAGAGTTAACTGCACACTTTGTCAAGAGTTTAGGAGCGGATTACTGACAGGCCTGACCTATGCTCTCCAAGTAAGTCAGGGACATCCACTACCTAGGCCATTATTGATCTATGGACGGAACATAGTGTGGCTGAGGCTGCCGCATGCATCTCTCCCCAGATACTGGGGTTACGAAGTACACAGATACTCATTGTTCAATTAATGCTACATTAAGCATAAGGGAAAAGACAAGTAAAAGAGATATAGTGACGCAATAATCTCTGAATCTCTTTGAATATGGCGGCAGTAACTGACTGGGAAGAGGAGATGGCGCAACTCATAGAAAATGGTACTTGAATCTAAAGGCAGCAATAATAGGTCTATTCCTCAATACACAATACATGGAGGTTATCCACTCTGCAGTAAAGGATAGGCATGATTGAGATAATGGTGAGAGCTCGACGACACAGGCAACTAACCTGACTAATACAGTCCATTTTCATCAGTCGGTCTTATGGAGTGGAAGTCGCACATGGAAGGAGGGTCGAGCTGAATCGGAGAAGCTACAAGGAGACCTGTTTGCTACAAGAAGAGTCACCTCCCCCTCACTTGAACCTCGGGTTGTTGTTACAGCCAAATTTAAGGCTCACATCCCCACTGAAGTGATGACCACAACTGTTCGTCCTCATTTTTGGATGTCGGCAGAGACAATGATAAGTATGGGAGACATTTAAGTAATAAGTGGCATTTCGGGTCCTACCGTTGAATACAACAGTACTATTATTGGGTAGAGGTGGCTTGTGAGATTGTTGACAGCACCATCGTATTATTGCAGGGATGTCCCATTCTTGAACAGAGTAAAACTGGGATCGGTTAGACATTAGACATGCTGGAAATTTCTGAGCCACGCAACTAAATGGTTAGGCGCCCTTGTGTGGCAAACTGTGGATGCATCCATCTTCCATGTTCAAACTCTGTGCATTCCATGGCAAGCATAGGACTTTGTGATAGTTAATAGTTTTACAGTTTGGTTTCCATTTATGTTAAAGCTTTATTATGGATTTGACTCTCCCAATTGACAGTGTTTGTTGCTGCCTCTGTTTACGCAATCTGCACTGTTAACAGTATCCCGCTCTGTATCTTTATGTGTACTATTATGTCTTTTGGACAGATCTAAGAGTACTAGTTTTCACTAACCTGTAATCTATTTATCTCTTTTCATTATATAATATTGCATAGTTTATTGGTGGTTATGTGCTAATGACAACTAAATGTTGTTTCTAAAACGGTGCCGGTTTATTGTGTGTACCATTTAATACTCTTCTATATAGGAATTGCCTAATTTACCTATTGACAATGTAATGTTTTCCTGTATGTACGCTCTCTAAGTTGTACCTGCTAGTAATGACATGCGGCTTGATATAACCCATTCATCTGTTGATTGTGGGGTTAACAAGTAAGATGTGTTAGGTGGGATAGTGGGTTAGATCTAGCTAGGTAGCCATACACTGTCTATAATTAGTTTTAAATAGTTGTAATAAACGCCTCTTGGGCCGCCTGCGGCCGGGGTGGCAAAAGAGGCCCTATTTATACACATTAGATATTTAATTCTGTTTGGAGGATGGAGCCCATGTTCACGCATTGCAATAGGCGCCACAGACTGGATTATAGCAGTAATCTGCGTTAAGTTTTCTCTAAAGCCACAAATTACCACACAGTAATATGTTATCTATTAGTCAATATTTTAATTGTTTGAAGATTTATACATATTTACAGTTCTTAAGCTGCACAGGATGGTTTATGTTTATATTACTACTATTTAGTTGAGTAATAGTGCTCTAGAGTTCCTAAACTTTTCACTCGGATGTAGACATCAGACTTTATTTAGCTGTATGTGTTTATGAGTTTGATCTATTGAGTCATCTCTATTTCCCAGGTATAATAGCCATTTTACAATGGATTGATCCCCCACTACTTAAGTTTATTTTATAAACAAATGGATCCTTTATTCTTAGTCCAGTTTCTCTGTACTACTATATTTTTGTTAAGTCTTCTGTACTCTGTTTAGCTCCGTTTACCCCCCACTATCTAGCTTACTGGTTAAGCTTAGGGGCACAGACCCATATGTATTTCCCTAAACTGAGATTCAGTGTGATTATTCATAGAAGCTATTGATATGCCCCCCTACTTTTTAAGATGAGGTATTGTTTCTATAGGCTCTTTCCCCCAAATTATGGCAACTGTATGAGTAAAGTCAACAATTGTGATTTGATATTATAATATATTATAGGTTGTTTAGCTATGATTATTGCAATGTTTAGTTCTGGGACTGGGCTAAATAATTATTTAATTATTTTATTCGGTTGTTTATAAATGTCATACAGATGCCAAAATGACTTATTGATATGAAGAATTCTATACTGCATGTAATTTGTTTGCAATTACCTCAATAAAAATATTTTATAAAAAAAACACCCCTAGCCTATAATAAACTACCAATTGCCCCTAAAAGGGCCTTGTGTAGGGCATTGCCCTAAAGAAATCTACTCTTTTACCTGTAAAAAAAAAAAATATAAAGTCCCCCAACAGTAAAACCCACCACCCAACCAACCCCCCAAAATAAAAAAAACCTAAGCTACCCATTGCCCATAAAGAGGCATTTGTATGGGCATTGCCCATCCCTAATCTAAAAAAGAAACCCACCCAAAGTAAAATAAAAAAAACTAACACTAACCCCAGAAGATCTACTCACGCTTTCTGAAGTCCGGACATCCATCATCATCCAGGCGGCAAGGTCTTCATCCAGGCGGCAAGGTCTTCATCCATCCCGGGGCGTCTTCTATCTTCATCCCTGCGGGGCAGAGTAGAGCCACCCTGGAAGCTGATCCCATCCTGCGCGGAGCATCCCATCCTCTTCATTTAGTCGCCACCGTAGACTGAAGTTGAATGCAAGGTAGCCATTTTCATTTTTCAAATTCAAATCAGCCAATAGGATGAGAACTTCTAAAATCCTATTAGTTGTTTAAAACAGCCAATAGGATGAGAGCTACTGAAATCCTATTGGCTGATTTGAACAACCAATAGGATTTCAGTAGCTCTCATCCTATTGACTGTTTTCAACAGTCAATAAGATTTCAGAAGCTCTCATCCTATTGGCTGATTTGAATTTGAAGAATCAAATCAGCCAATAGGAATGCAAGGGACGCCATTTTGAAATGGCTACCTTGCATTCAACTTCAGTGTACGGAGGTGACCGTATGAAGAGGGCGCTCCGTGCAAGATGGGGACAGCTTCCAGGATGGCTCCGCTCCATGCTGCTGGGATGAAGACCATGGAGATGGATGTCCGGACTTCAGAAACCGTGAGTAGATCTTATGGGGTTAGTGTTAGTTTTATTTTTTTTAAAAAAATTTGGGTGGGTTTTTTTAGATTAGGGTTTGGGCTTTGAAAAAGAGCTAAATGCCCTTTTAAGGGAATGCAAAAGAGCTAAACGCCCTTTTAACGGCAAGGGGGTGTAGGCAAGGGGGTGTTTTTATTTTGGGGGGCTTTTTTATTTTTATAGGGCTATTAGTTAGGTGTAATTGTTTTTATTTTTGAATTTTTTTTTGTAATCTTAGACCTAGATTTGGAGTTTGGCGTTAGCCGTGAAAACCAGCGTTAGAGGCTCCTAACGCTGGTTTTAGGCTACCGCCGGTATTTGGAGTCACTCAAAATAGGGTCTAACGCTCACTTTTCAGCCGCGACTTTTCCATACCGCAGATCCCCTTACGTCAATTGCGTATCCTATCTTTTCAATGGGATTTTTCTAACTCCGGTATTTAGAGTCGTTTCTGAAGTGAGCGTTAGACATCTAACGACAAAACTCCAGCCGCAGGAAAAAAGTCAGTAGTTAAGAGCTTTCTGGGCTAACGCCAGTTTCTAAAGCTCTTAACTACTGTACTCTAAAGTACACTAACACCCATAAACTACCTATGTACCCCTAAACCGAGGTCCCCCCCACATCGCCGACACTCGAATACATTTTTTTAACCCCTAATCTGCCGACCGGCTCCATCCTGAAGACCTCCACCGAGGACCCATCTTCTTCCGGCGACGTCCAACTGAAGAATGACGGTTCCTTTAAGGGACGTCATCCAAGATGGCGTCCCTCGAATTCCGATTGGCTGATAGGATTCTATCAGCCAATCGGAATTAAGGTAGGAATATTCTGATTGGCTGATGGAATCAGCCAATCAGAATAAAGTTCAATCCGATTGGCTGATCCAATCAGCCAATCAGATTGAGCTTGCATTCTATTGGCTTATTAGGGGTTAATAAGTGTAAGGTTAGGGGTGTTTAGACTCGGGGTACATGTTAGAGTGTTAGGTGCAGACGTAGGAAGTGTTTCCCCATAGCAAACAATGGGGCTGCGTTAAGAGCTGAACGCGGCTTTTTTGCAGGTGTTAGGTTTTTTTTCAGCTCAAACAGCCCCATTGTTTCCTATGGGGGAATCGTGCACGAGCACGTTTTTGAGGCTGGCCGCTTGCGTAAGCAACTCTGGTATTGAGAGTTGAAGCTGCGTTAAAAATGCTCTACGCTCCTTTTTTGGAGCCTAACGCAGCCTTTATGTGGACTCTCAATACCAGAGTTATTTTTATGGTGCGGCCAGAAAAAAGCCGGCGTTAGTTTTTCGGGTCGTTACCGACAAAACTCCAAATCTAGCCGTTAGTGTTTTTTATTTTTCGTGATTTAGTGTTTATTATTTTTGGTATACTTAGATTTTTTTAAAATTTTCGTAGGATTTTTTTTTTTTTTTTAGTTGTAAATTAGATTTTTTAAAAATTTTCATAGTGTTAGTTTTTTTAAATTTGTTATTTAGATATATTTTTTTTAAATATTTTTATTGAGGACAAAAAGTATACAACATTTATAGACAATGTACAAGATAATATCTTCCAATCATAACAAGAGTAAATATTTTTATTTAAAGTCCTCGTTTTTCTTCCCCATATTTGATATAGGTCACTCTTGGACCTTTCAAGTGATTTTGTTAAAGTGCAGGGGATGTTATAACACAAGAACAAAGGAAATCAGTATCTTACATAAAGGAGATCATTTCAGGTGTGATATAAGCACGTTATGGTCCAGATACTGAGACCAGAGCTAAACATAGTATATATACATAACGTATTCACACAGTCTATTAACCATGGAACAATTGTAATATAGATTAATAAAGCTCACTGTTATTGTTCCATTATCATTGAAGTTTTTTTTTTTGTAGCTGGCTCCGAATCCCCTTTGTGCTACATCGTTTTGCGGGATCCAAATCTTGCCAAGCAAAGTTCAAGGAGATTTCTGGAGGATCGCCAAAAAGGAGGGAACTTGAGACATCGGAGATCACGGGCCCCCCGGAGCTCCCCCCCCCCAGGCCCCAAGGCAGTACCACTGGCTCCGACTTGAGCCCGCTCTGGTGAAGCAGGCGTTGTCCATGTGTTTCCTTTGCTTCCATTATTTCGGGCGCCATGTTAGTTTGATGGTTACACTGCTGCAGCACATCTCTCTGCATTGGGAAAAGACACGCTATATTTGGAGTATTCTGGTAAGCGCCGTCTGCCAGCTTGTTCTGTTCAGTTAGTATGGG
Organism: Bombina bombina; assembly: GCF_027579735.1. Classification (NCBI taxonomy): domain Eukaryota; kingdom Metazoa; phylum Chordata; class Amphibia; order Anura; family Bombinatoridae; genus Bombina; species Bombina bombina. The sequence continues at coordinate 721,821,378 of NC_069500.1, read as the reverse complement.
CATAGGTAATAGGGTATAAACTCGCTGCGGAGACACTCAATTTATCTGTGTGTTGAGGGTTGCAACCTTCATGGGCTCAGTGTATATTTCGGATCTCTGGCCCATAGTTTGCTGCGTAGTTTGCGCCGGAGTTGTAACTATAGGTATTCTAATTTTAAGAAGTTGTAATTCACTCTCAGACAGCACTTTCTCTATTAGTAGTTGAAATAGTACCTCTAGTCTGATGAGAAACACGTCCCATTCACGAATCCAGTCGTGTGAGTCCTTGATGCTGTGTATATCAGGCAATAACCGGTGGGTTATAAGCTCTTCTCCCGGAGCTTTAGAAAAATGCGACCACTTAGAGTTGCTACTTGGACACGCCCTCCGTAATTTAGATATTTTTAATTGGTAGTATTTTTTATTTTATTAGAATAGTAAGGTTAGGTTAATTTATAGTTTAATGTTAGGTTTATATTTATTTCACAGTTAAGTTTTTATTTATTTAGGGTTTAGGGGTTAACAGTTTAATTTAGTGTTTTGCCATGTAGGGGGGCCAGCAGTTTAGGGGTTAATGGGTTTATTTAGTGGCGGAGATGTGGGAGGCCGGATGTTTACGGGTTAATAACTTTATTTAATGGCGGCAATGTCGGGGAGCGGCGGAATAGGGGTTTATAACTTTTTATAGTGGCAGCGATGTCGGGGAGCAGCGGTTTAGGGGTTAATATATTTTAAATAGTGTTGGCTATGACTAAATTAAAGATACCAAGAGAACAAAGCAAATTTGATAATAGAAGTAAATTGGAAAGTTGTTTAAAATTGCATGCTCTATCGGAATCATGAAAGTTTAATTTTGACTTTACTGTCCCTTTAAAAGGACAGTCTACCATAGAATTGTTATAGTTTTAAAAGATAGATAATCCCTTCATTACCCATTCCCCAGTTTTGCATTACCAACACAGTTATATTAATATACTTTTTACCTCTGTGACTACCTTGTATCTAGGAACCTTCTTCCAGCCCCCTGATCACATGACTGTGACTGTTTATTATCTATTGTCTTAAATTTAGCATTGTTTTGTGCTAAATCTTAAATAACCCCCTGTGCCTGAACACAGTGTTATCTATATGGCCCATGTGTACTTTCTGTCTCTTTGTGTTGAAAAGAGATTTAGAAAGCATGTGATAAGAGGCAGCCCTCAGAGGCTTAGAAATTAGCATATGAACCTACCTATGTTTAGTTTAAACTAAGAATACCAAGAGAAAAAAACAAATTTGATGATAAAAGTAAATTGGAAAGTTGATTATAATTAAAACTCCTATCTGAATAATGAAAGTTTAATTTATACCAGACTGTCCCTTTAAGTACATATTTATATATATGGACATACTGTTCCGATCATCCCTGGTCCAGTGCTATGAAGAATGGTGCAATAGGACATAGCACATGAGAGTCCAGCTCCTCATGATGAGAGCTCTGATTCATTCATTATTGTGGTATTATGTATGCCCTTAAAACAAGTTTACTCCCCATAAGCTGTCTCAAATGAAGTTTTCTAACCCTTTGATTGACCTCCCCCTTTCCCTCTTTTGTGTTTCTTCCCCCTTCCTCCCTCCCTCCCCCCTCTTCTCTTCCCTTTCCCCCTCTTTTTCCCTCCCTCCCCATTTCTTTTTTTTCTTCTTTTTTTTTTCTTCCCCCCTTTTTTCCACTCCCGCCTCCCCTCTTGTTGATCATTTCTTGATCTTTTGTCTTTTTTTAGTGACTACCATGTTGCTAATTGTCATATATCAGTCTGTTTTTTAATAATGATTTTTTAATAATGTTTTTATATTTATCTTATGCACAGGTGCTATCTCATATTTGTATACACCCATTGTTCCAGCGGATGTGTAACTGCACCCTCACTTGTCCCTTCACTAGTGATATATGTGGGCACTCACTATTATTAACTAGTAGGTAGTGTTATTAGTAGGCATTTCATTGTGTTTATTATGTTTATGCGCTTGCGCAGGAAGGTGAGCGCTGCCTTGACTGTGTGATTCTTTTGTATATACACGTTGCCATATTTATGGCTCCAATAAAGGGCGTGACTCTGCCTGTTTATTCGCCGCTTTTTTCCCTTCTATTCCACCAATAGGGATATGAGTTTTATGGCTTTTGTTTTTTCAATACTTTATGTATTTTTGGCTCATAGCCACTTAATTCTGTGTGATCCATTTTTTGCACTGTGGGGGTGACTTGGGGGGTGCAGCTTGCAGCCGCTGGCTTTTCTATTTTCACTTGTTATTTTTACATAATATATATATATATAATTTTTGTTAGTTGTGCAGCTGATTAGCTAGCCATGGTCACATGTTTGTTTTTACACGCTGCTTGTTCATTGGCAGACTGATAGAAGAGGGTTTTTTTTTATATATATCATTTTTTTATTGTTTTATACAAGATTTACAGGTGGGTGTAATTAGTTAAACGTACCTATACATTATTCTTCTGTATATTGTACAGTTTACAATTATAACATTCTAAATTCCTTACTCCTTACAGGTTCCACGACAAACCCATAAGACCTAACAATCAAAGCCATCTACTAAGCCATCATCTTAAACTATTGCAGAATACCTAGGCGGCTCCTTCAGTATCAACCAGTTGTTAATATATACTAGCATGAGTCCAATACAAATTTCCTTTTGATGCACGGGGGGGGGGGGTAGGAGTAGATGAAATTGTTGCAGCATAGGAAATCCCTTTTACAGTAGGATACTCCATTCATTGGGAAGTTCATGCATACTTATCCAGTATTTACCAGCTCAGACTTTACTAGGGGCTTAATAATTTGTAGCTGAGTATTTACTGGCTGTGCCTCTATTACCTTCAGCCATTTATAAAAAAAACTTTTTTAATGCTTTCTCCGAATCCAGGGGTATATTATATTGTTCCATATTCATTTGATTTATCATCTCAGCTCCAAATTGTACTATAATAGGTGCTTGTGTCGCTTTCCATTTAGCTAGTATTAACATACACCCCAATAGGATCACCATATTGATTAATTTTGGATTATCTCGCCACTCTATATCGGAATGGAGGAAAAGAACAATTCTACTACTAAGTTGTAGGTTATGGTCTAACATTCTGTTTAACCAATATTGGATTTTTGCCTAGAACTGTCTGACTTTTGGACATGTCTAAAGACAGTGTTCTAAATCTGCTTCTCTGAATCTACACTTAAAACATACTATATCCTTATTCCTATACCATTTTGCTAGTTTATTTGGTGTAATATATAATTGATTTATTATTTTAAAGTGTGATTCCCTCCATGTCGATATGCTGGAAGTCTTAACTACTGTAAGAAGACTGTCTGTTATCTCGGCAGGTGTGATCGTATTATATGTTCCCCTCCATTTATTCTGGACTGTCTGTAGATGAGATTCTACTTTATATACCATCTGTAAGTTATATATCGTATTAATTGCATATTTCTTTTGTTGGAACATTCTAATAGCTTTTTCTAAGCCTCCTGATTGCCAATCATTCCCGTTTTTCTCCTGGAGTTCATTAAATAAATGTCTTATTTCAAAGTACGCAAAGAAATCTGTGTCTGGTAGTTGAAATTCCTTCCTTAACATTTCAAATGTTTTAATAGAATGGAGTATAGTATCCTGTAATTGGATCAGATTGGTGAGGCCCTAATGAGACCATCTATGGAAAATCCCCTTTTTACTGCAGCCTGGTTTAAAATTAGGGTTACCCATAATCGATAGAAATCCCGAAACACAGACATTCAGCCCTATCTCTTTATCAATCTTATGCCATGCCTTTATCACATTTTTAATTACCATATATTGGGCGATATTTTGAGGGACACTTTTTGCCTCACAGTGCAGAAGTGCTTTTAAAGCAAAAGGAGCACATAGGTCTGATTCTAACTTCATATGTCTGACATAGTCCCCTTCTAGAATCCAGTCTATGGCATATTTGGCTAATTCCGCAAAATTATAGAATTTTATGTTAGGAAGTGCTAAACCTCCAGCTTTCAATGGAAGTGTTAGTGTTTCTGCTGCACATCTTATTTTGCCCCCCACACACACACACAAACCTTGCACATATCTTGTTAAACTTGTTTTAAGATTAAAGGCGTAGTTTGTAGTATATATAATATGCGCAGGAAGGATATTGTTTTGATTAGCATCACTCTAGCCAGAATGGAAATAGGCAAGGCTATCCATCTCTTGCAGTCTGCTTCACATTTATCTAAACATAATGTAATATTTTTAGCATACCATTGTCTGGGGTATTTAGTCATAACAAGTCCCAAATACTTGATCTCTTCTACCTCTCTAAATGGACACTCCCTATGTTCAATACTTGACCCACACAACCACATAATCTCTGACTTGTCTACATTAATGTTGTAGCCTGAGAATGCACTAAATTGATTAGTTATTGCTAGGAACTGCTTAATACGCTAGGATGTGTTGGTTAAGAATATTAGAAGATCATCTGCAAAAAGAGATAATACTATCTTGTGTTGTTTTATATTGATGCTAGATAATTCCTTTCTGAGCCTAATAGCTAGTGGTTTTATTGACAAATTAAAGAGCATAGGTGATAGAGGGCAGCCTTGCCTTGTTACCTTCCTGAGCTGGATGTTTGGTGTGGTTTCATTATTTATAATTAAATTAGAGGTCGGACCTCTATACATTAGTTTTATAAAAGTATTTATATTTCCTTGCAACCCAAACTTATCCATAACTTTGAATAAATGGTCCCATGTTATGGAATCGAACGCTTTTTCAGAGTCTACCGCCAGCATTGCTATATCTGTGTTGCGATTTCTTAAGCCCTGCTTAGTATGTTGTCAGCAGTACTCTAGCATCGTGAATACATTGCGGATATTTCTAGCTGGGTTGCATCCCATCATAAATCCAGTTTGATCTGGATGTATTACTTTATGTAGGACCTTTTTGAGTCTATTTGCTATAATAGTTGTTAACATTTTATGGAAGATAAACAAGGGGCGCCAACATAGTGTGAATTGTTCAAACAACAAATATAAAAGTGATGTGCAAAAAACTTTACCCTCCTATATCAGAGATAGCACACATTTACTATATCAACTTAAAAACATTTCTACTAACGATGATCTAATTTGGATCACTTGTGATGTTGGCTCCCTTTATTCTAACATTTGCCATAACATGGGTATTAATGCAGTTTCCATCTTTTTGGAAAAGGACCTATATATGCCAGACATCCAAAAAGAATTTATATTGGAAGGAATAGAATACATCCTCAAGCACAATTATTTTATTTTTCAAGATAGATTTTTTTCTACAGGTCAAGGGGACGGCCATGGGTACCAGGTTCGCCCCAAGCTTTGCAAATTTGTTTATGGGAATCTTTGAAGACCGATATATTTATTCCTCAAGCTTATGGGCGAACCTGGTATACTATGGCCGCTATATAGATGACCTGATTTTTATTTTAAGAGGGAACCACAAGCTAGCTAACACACTAATAGAACACTTAAATCAGAATCAGCTGGGTTTAACCTTCACAGCTAATATACAAAAATCTTCAATAGAATTCTTGGATCTATTACTAAGTTGGGATAATCAAGGTAACATCATTTCTCAAACCTTTTTCAAAAAAGTCGATAGCAACAGCTATCTAGACTTCTCTAGTAACCACCATATAGGGTGGAAAATAAACATCCCAGACAGCCAATTTAAGAGAATACGCAGGAATTGCTCCAATTTAGAATCTTTTGACATTCAAAGCAAAGTTCTTTACCAATGCTTTGTAGACAAAGGTTATCCTATAGATCTACTAAATCAATGTCTTAAAAAAGCACGCAATCTAGATAGAGAATTAATCTTTGAAAAAGTCCAAAATAGCACCAACAATCAAACCAAAAAGAAATCCACAAACAACGTTGTTTGTGAACCACTTTTCATTACACAATACAATAACAACCACTACAAAATTCGAAACATACTACATAAACATTGGAACATTATCCAAAAGGATCCTTTCCTTAAAGATATAGTCGGTGAAAAACCCAAAATTGTAAATAGACGAGCTCCCACTTTAAGGAATCAATTAGTCCCCAGTAAAAGAGTAATACATTGCCAATTTCGGTCCAATAAACAAACCAAAACTTTAAACTTTTTAGCTTCCCATGGATCATTTAAATGTGGCAAAAGAGGTTGCAACATGTGCAAATTTACAATTTCACAAAAATCTTTTAAATCCAATATTACTGGTTTAACTTATCAAATCACACATCGTCTCAATTGCGAATCTAAATATATAGTGTATCTCCTTAATTGTATTTGTGGCGTCCAGTATGTAGGGCGCACTATTAGAAATCTACCGTATTTTTTGATATACATTAACAAACACTACCATACGTCGATACCACTACATTATATCTCTCTTATTTGTTTTTCTCTTTTTTGTCAGTCTTCAATAATATATTGCATTAATGCAATTTAGACACATATAGAATATGTTATGTTTCCATACACTTATATTTATGTGTATATGCCCATGACGAGCATGTCCACATAGTTGTGTATATGTATGCACTGTCTATCCGGTTCTAAACCTAATAGTCCAAGCACCTATATAGTTTCATATTATATTATATTTTACATACCTGATTTATATTATTTTTTACGATACACTATTTTGCACATTTCATCTTTTTGAATGTTTGATTATTCATCAACACATACACCTACAATTGTTTATATACATTCTGGATACACTTTTTAGTCTATTTGGTTGTTGTATATGATTGGAAACAATTAATAACATAATTCCTAAATATATTTTTGCCCCAATATATAACATAAACGTTCAAGATAGCCTTACCAATTTCATGTTGGCCTAACATACAGAAGGTCCCAAGTTTGAGTCCAGTGGAGTCCCAAATATATATATATATACATATTATTAATAACATAATTACTAACATATTTCTGCTCCAATATATAACAGAAAAATAGGCCTTCAAGATAGCCTTATCAATTTCATGCTCGCTTAACATACAGAAGGTCCCAAGCTCGAGTCCAGTGGAGCCATCAAATAAAATATATATATATACACATATATTTTTTATCATTTTTTATAATTTTTATATGTCACTTATTTATAGTAAGCATTTGTCACGAACATTTCTTTTTTAGTTTTATATTTATAAGAAAATTCCTTTTAGTTTGGTTTTAAAAATTAGAGTCATTTATTAAAAAGACCAAATAAGATTATCTTCTAGACATTGTGAGACATGTAGATCAATTTATATATTTTGTAAAATAAATACTGTTTGTTTTATACCACGACCCGGTATTTGTGCTTCTTTCCACGATCCACTTGTTTTTGAAACAGGACTTTTACCACTGAACCTTTCATACACTGACACTGTCAGTTTTGGAGAAAAGTCTCGGTGGCTTGAGTGCAGCAGGAGAACACCTATCAGCTTGCAGCTCACCTGGTCTGGCCATTGGGCCTAAAAAACGTGGGTGCTACTTTCTAGATGCCTATCTGGATTCCACAGGTCCTCTGGGTGAGACCTCCAGCGTACTGACTGCTGGAATTTGAATGTCAGCCTGCTTTATCGCACCTTATTCATTTAAGGTGCCACTTTCCTTGTGAGTAGTTTTTTTGCACATCACTTTTATATTTGTTGTTTGAACAATTCACACTATGTTGGCGCCCCTTGTTTATCTTCCATTCTAGACACCCTGACCCATCGCACCGCGGGACACAAGAGGAGCACGCCAAACACCTGAACACATCACCGTTCACATATTAGGATTGGACACTTATTTTTTACATCACAGCAATTTTTGGGACATTGATAAGTACTTTTTATATATTTTACTCATCGCCACAAATATCATTGTTTATTATACACAAATTGTCCTGAGCACTTGTTTTACACACAATTTATTTTCGTTATTATTATTAATTTTTCACACATACCAAACACTGTGCTGTTTATATTTTTTTATTTATGCATACGGGTACAAACCCAATCATAAAGTGTTAGGTCCTACTTTGATAACCTGTGTTCCAAGCGCATCCTCTTAAGTTTTTTCCTCCTCAGGAATTTCTTTTTATGTTAACATTTTATAGTCATTGTTTAACAATGATATTGGTCTGTAAGACCCTGGATCTTCGGGGTCTCTACCTTTTTTCAAAATTAATGTTATAGAGATGCCGCAAAGTATTTTGAATGCATTTCCCCTCCAACAAAATACATATTATACAGGTTTGTAAGGGTGGGGGAGATTTCATTAGCTAGCATTTTATAAAATTCTGCAGGCATTATATCTGGTCCTGGGGCTTTATTAGCTTTTGTCTGGTTTATAGTTTGGATTACTTCTTCTTCTGTTATAGTTAGATTTAGTTAGGCAATGGCATCAAAAAGCCGCGCACCAAGTACGGGGCGATGAGCAGCAGACTGTTGTTAACTAACAGTCATCGATCTTGCTGCTCTTCGGCTTTTTCATAGCTTTATTGGTACCCTGTCACTAAACACCCACACTATACTATACTGTTTACCCCCTATATTGCTGCTCCCGAAGCCCACTGCAACTCTAATAAATGTATTAACCCCTAAACCGCCACTCACGGACCCCGCTGCAACTAAATAAAGTGTTTAACCCCTAAACCGCCGCTCCCGGAGCCCACCGCCACCTACATTATACTTATTAACCCCTAATGTGCCGCCCATACACCTCTGCCACCTACATTATACTTATTAACCCCTAATCTGCCACCCTCTACACCGCCGCCACCTAAATTATATTTATTAACCCCTAATCTGCCCCCCCTACACCGTCGCCACCTACATTATATTTATTAAACCCTTAATCTGCAGCCCCGACACCGCCGCTACCTACATAAAGTTATTAACCCCTAATCTGCCCCCCCTACACCGCCGCCACCTACATTATACTTATTAACCCCTAATCTGCCACCCCCTACACCGCCGCCACTATATTAAATTTATTAACCCCTAGACCTAAGTCTAAACCTAAACCTAACACCCACTAACTTAAATATAATTTAAATAAATCTAAATAAATATTCCTATCATTAAATAAATTATTCCTATTTAAAACTAAATATTTACCTATAAAATAAACCCTAAGCTAGCTACAATATAACTAATAGTTACATTGTAGCTATCTTAGGATTTATTTTTATTTTACAGGCAAGTTTGTATTTATTTTAACTAGGTACAATAGTTATTAAATAGTTATTAACTATTTAATAACTTCCTAGTTAAAATAAATACAAATATAACTGTAAAATAAAATCTAACCTAAGTTACAATTATACCTAACACTACACTATAATTAAATAAATTCCCTAAACTAAATACAATTAAAAACAATTAAATAAAAATATCTAAAGTACAAAAAAAACAAACACTAAATTACAGAAAATAATAAACAAATTACAATATTTTTAAAATAATTACACCTAATCTAATCCCCCTAACAAAATAAAAAAGCCCCTCAAAAATAAAGAAAGCCCTATCTTACACTAAATTACAAATAGCCCTTAAAAGGGCCTCTTGCGGGGCATTGCCCCAAAGTAATCAGCCCTTTTACCTGTAAAAAAAAATTACAACCCCCCCCCAACATTAAAACCCACCACCCACACAACCAACCCTACTCTAAAACCCACCCAATACCCCCTTAAAAAAACCTAACACTAACCCCTTGAAGATCACCTTACCGTGAGAAGTCTTCACCCAACCGGGCTGAAGTCCTCAACAAATCCGGCAGAAGTGGTCCTCCAGATGGGCAGAAGTCTTCATCCAGGCGGCATCTTCTATCTTCATCCATCCAGCGTGGAGCGGGTCAATCTTCAAGACATCCAACTTCCTCTTCTGATGACGTCTTCTGATGAAGCATCCTCTTCTGATGACATCTTCTTGTTGAATGAAGGTACCTTTAAGTGACGTCATCCAAGATGGCGTCCCTTCAATTCTGATTGGCTGATAGAATTCTATCAGCCAATCGGAATTAAGGTAGAAAAAATACAATTGGCTGATGCAATCAGCCAATAGGATTTAAGTTCAATCCTATTGGCTGATCCAATCAGCCAATAGGATTGAGCTTGCATTCCATTGGCTGTTCCAATGATTGTGCTGTGTTCTGTATCTCTAATGTGATAATAGCGTGGTCTAAAATACAGATATCTTTAATGTCTGCCCTTATATTCAGTCCCAACATATTATCTGAAATTAAAAAGAGGTCAATATGTGAGAATGTGTTGAATGTTTTGGATAGGCATGTAAACACTTGTGTATCTGGGTTTTGATTTCTCCATATATCTTGTAGTTTGAGTCCTTTGGTAAAAGCTTTCAGGGTTCTACTTTCTTTTTTAATATTTCTAAAATGACAGCATTTAAATCTATTTATTGGGGGAGCTGGTTCTAAATTAAAATCCCCTCTTACGATTATATTTTCCCCCCATATATTTTATACGTTTATTATTCAACTCTTCCCAGAATTCCTGGACTATCTTATTTGGGCCGTAAACATTACATAAGACTAGATTCAATTTATGTATTTGTAGGTCTAAAATTATGTACCTAGCCTGATTGTCTATTTCCTGTGCTATTATGTTATAAGTGAGGTTCCTATTAAAAAGTATGGCTACCCCTCTTTTCCTGCCGCAGTACGGTGTAGATAATACCTCTCCCACCCATTTGCTCTTCAGCTTCTCAATTTCAGTGTGGTTAAGATGTGTCTCTTGTAAGAACACAATACTGGGTTTAAGGTGTCCTAATTGTTTTAAAATTAATTTCCTTTTTGTGGGGAGGTGATCCCTCCCGCATTCCAGGAAAAAATATTAATCTTATCTTCCTTATCCTGTCATCTTTCTTAGGACTCTCATCACCTCTAAATTTACCTGTGGGCAGGATTTCTGGCTGTGTTCCCGCTCCCATCCCCCTCCCTTCCTTCCTGGCACTCCAAACAAAATATAAATATCATAAAATAAAAACATCATAAAATCATACATTTGTGGAAAGTAAAAAACAAATAGAAAAACAAAAAAACATCCCATTACACTTGGGTCTGGCGTGCATCCCTAGTGGTTACAATAATCCCTGTTCTTGGCAGAAACTTTTAGCCTATGTGACTGTGAGAATGTTCCTCACTGTACCATTGACCTCTATACAAATTTTAGCTGGGTATAGCATCCTAGCTGGCAAATTAGCTTTGCTAAGTTTGGTACAATAAGGTGCTATCTTCCTCCTTTTGCCACTTGTTTCTGCCGAGAAATCTTGAAACACAAGAATCCTACTACTCGCTATCTTGAATTCTTGTTGCTTTCGGTAATATCTTAGCATATTGACCTTATCCTGAAAGTTCAGAACTTTAATCATGTCTTGATACCTATTCTGTGTACCCTTTCAATTCTAATTGGTAACTCCTCTTGTGGGATCCCTAGACATCGTGGCAGTATTTCAGAGGAAAAGACCATTAGATCTTTATCATCACTTGACTCTGGGAGCCCTATCACCTTAATATTATTCCTTCAGGCCCTGTCTTCAAGGTCTTCTACTTTATTCTGTAAGGCTAACAGCTGTATATTCTGTGCTATTCTCTTTGATCTATATTATACACCTGATCTTCTACATTCGATATTCTTAATTCTGCTTCAGTGAGCCTATTGGCATATTGTCTTATCTCATTTGATAATACCACGATTTCTTGTTTGATGTTATTAAACTGGGGCATTATTAGATCTGAAATCTGTTTTAATATTACATGGGATTCTAAGGTGTTTATATGTGACTCGTCCAAGCTAATTTCTATGTTTTGTTCAGAAACTTTAGTAAGTGACTTTTTATCTTTCGTTTTGGGTGGCATGACAGATGATCTAGTTTTAATAAATTTTTCTATAAAGGACGGAGGAAAAAAAACCTCCTTGTGATATAGGTCCTGTGTGGGATAGTGTCTTGTGCGTTGTTATATAGCTGTCCCTAATGGACTGAAAAAAATTTATATTAGCAATCCTTATTTTACCCCATCTGGGGGTCTTTCTGTGCTCCTAAAAAGTGACACCAAACTAACAAGTGCTAAAATAAAATAAAAACATGAAACTAGATGGATTATAGTGTCTTAAAAAGATAACAAAAACCAAAGTGAGCAGCTTACAAGCTGCATAAAGCGTATGTGTTGAGTGTTGATAGTGATACTAGTGTCTAATAGTTTTATAGAGGATCCCTGTCAATGGATATATGGAAATGCACCTTTTTTTTTTTAAATACAGATCTGTTTACCTGGCCCCCTTAAGGCCTATGTATAAGCTATTTCTCTTTCCAGCCTCTACAAACTATGCATTGGTTTTTGGATTAATATATACATTCATAACACATCTGCATACTTAGCAAAAACCAGCTGTTACAGTATTGGGATTACAATATCCCCAGTACAACATAGAAAACGCCAAGTCTGGCCCTTTTGTTAGAGCCCCTTTTTACATATGTCTGCTTCCCTTAAATAGGGTTATTCACAAGCAGATTGAACCCTTTATTGTGGCCTCTATCTTAAATATATCCCCAAGCCAACAAGTAGCTCGGTGTTAGCAGGCAATGCTAGAGCTCCCAGGTAACATTTGAGAATTCTTATCCTCTGGGGGTCTTCTTTTTAATTTTTAAAGTCTGTCTCTCGTCTAGAGAGCCATAACTTCAATGTCTCTTACTGGGGCTTAATAATACTCCCCCACAGGTGATTATTTTAATCCATTGCAAAGTTCCTGCTCTTGGCCTTTTAGGCGGTCGAATTGAAGTATGTCAGCTCTAAAATTATACCGGGATGCTTTAAGGACCCAACACCCTTATGTTATCCTTTAATACACAATAAAGTGTCTTTTGCGGAGGTTACCCCTGCTTCCACACTCTGTTCTCCTTAATGAGTGCACACAGTAGATTTTGGCCTCGTTTTCCCCTTTACTAGGACTCTTATAACTCAGTCACTTACTTGTTGCACTTTAAGAGAGCCCACCCTTTAACGGACCTTTATGGAGTATAGGTACCTGGAAATGTGGAATTCAACGTTACCCTCAAGCACTGTTGTAGTTAATTACTTCCGTTTTTCCTCCCGGGTAGTTTCTACTTTCTTGGCGGGGTGTTGGGCCGTTCTCTCCGTTGTAGCCAGTTGTGCTGCCGGTATAGACAGATCCAATCTCTGCCTCTCCTAGATCTTGTGGGCAGGATTCTGCTCTTACCACTCTTTTTACCCACTGGGAACTAGTTCCTCCCTGCAGCTAAACACATGGTGCCTCTGTTGCACTCTGCCGTCCCCCTTACCAGCTGTGGGGTCTGTTGCTTAGGGGTGTATCTGTATACCTTTTTACACTATCTCTTGCACCCAGTGCTCAGGTGCACCAAACTGTGGCCATGGCAAGTCAGCCTTGCATCTGGGATAGAGGGCTTTACAGGCCTTTATAAAGTCCTGTTTGTTCACTTTGTGATTGTCAGAGGAAGGGGTTTGTGTACCCCAAAACATCACGCTTGAATACATTTATTTTTTACAGTCGACTGAAGACCAGTGAGTGCTTTACTTGTTCTCTGGATTTTAAATATATATATATATATGATTTTTTTTTTGGTAAAATATAAATTTATACCTATATATGTATATGATTATATATAGATATATACAAAACAAAGGGTGTAATCGACCGGATTCAGTTTAGACAATGGTGCCTATGTATCAAGCTCCCTATAGAGCTTGAGGTCTAAAGACCATAACCTGTCCGCCTGCTCTGAGGAGGCAGACAGACATTGCGGGAAATCAACCGATTGAATACGATCGGGTTAATTGACACCCCCTGCTAGAGGCCGATTGGCCACGAAACTGCAGGGGTCGGCATTGCCCTAGCAGTTCACAAGAGCTGCTGGTGCAATGCTGAATGCGGAGAGCATATTGCTCTCCGCATTAAGCGAGGTCTGTCGGACCTGATCCGCAATGTCAGATTATGTCCGACAGGTCTTTCATAAATAGGCCCCAGTAAGTCCAAACTTCATAGTCATTTATAGCCCTAAAGCTAAGCCCATAGACACCCTGGCAAAAGTTCAAGAGCAATGAATTGCATGAGTGTAAATCTGTGCACTTAAATATATACTAAACAGTCAGTGTCCGTAGAAAATCCCTCTTGTTAGGGCTGAATACAAGTGACTTACAAAGGAAAGTCTTTAGGCACTACCGGTATGGGTGTTGAAACAACTTTGCGCTTGTCAATAAACCGCTATGCGGCTAAGCCCACTTACCAGTTCTGGTGACTTGCGATATCCAAATTAAGGCTCCTGGTGTCTGCTCACAGCATACGGACAAACACACTCGGCGAGATTACGAGTCTTGCATTAGCCTTAAAAAGCAGCGTTGAGAGGTCCCAACACTGCTTTTTTCCTAACGCTGGTATTACGAGTCTTGCAGGTACAGGTGTACCGCTCACTTTTTTGGTCAGACTCGAAAATACCGCAAATCCACTTACGTCAATTGCGTATCCTATATTTTCAATGGGATTTTCCTAATGCCGGTATTATGAGTCTTCCAAAAAGTGAGTGGTACAGCCTCTCCTGTCAAGACTGATAGCGCATTTAAAAGTCAGTAGTTAAGAGTTTTATGGGCTAACGCCATAAAAAAAACTCTTAACTAAAGTGCTAAAAATTACACTAACACCCATAAACTACCTATTAACCCCTAAACCGAGCCCCCCCCCCACATCGCAAACATTAAAAAAATATTTTTAACCCCTAATCTGCCGAACCGGACATCGCCGCCACTATAAAAAATATATTAACCCCTAAACTGCCGCCCTCCCGCATAGCAAACACTACTTAAATTTTATTAACCCCTAATCTGCCGTCTCTAACATCATCAACACCTACCTACATTTATTAACCCCTAATCTGCCACCCCCAACGTTGCCGCAACTATATTAAAGTTATTAACCCCTAAACCTAAGTCTAACCCTAACCCTAACACCCCCCTAACTTAAATATAATTTAAATAAATTTAAATAAAATCACTATCATTAACTAAATTATTCCTATTTAAAACAAAATACTTACCGATAAAATAAACCCTAAGATAGCTACAATATAACTAATAGTTACATTGTAGCTAGCTTAGGATTTATTTTTATTTTACAGGCAACTTTGTTTTTATTTTAATTAGGTAGAAGAGTTATTAACTATTTAATAGCTACCTAGTTAAAATAAATTCAAATTTACCTATAAAATAAATCCTAACCTAAGTTACAATTACACCTAACCCTACACTACAATTAAATTAATTACCTAAACTAAATACAATTAAATACAAATAAAATAAATTATCTAAAGTACGGAAACCCCCCCAATAAATTACAGAAAATAATAAAACAAGTTTTTTAAACTAATTACACCTAATCTAATCCCCCTAATATAAAAAAGCCCCCCAAAATAATAAAAAGCCCTAACCTATACTAAATTACAAATAGCCCTTAAAAGGGATTTTGCGGGGCATTGCCCCAAAGCAATCAGCTCTTTTACCTGTAAAAAAATTACAAATCCCCCCAACATTAAAACCCACCACCCACACAACCAACCCTACTCTAAAACCCGCCCAACCCCCCCTTAATAAAACCTAACACTAAACCCTTGAAGACCTTGAGAAGTCTTCACTAGTGATGTCACGAACAGTTCGCCGGAGAACAGTTCCCGGCGAACATAGCTTTTAAATCATTTTGCTAGTGTAATCTAATTTCATTTTCTATCAGGCCTGTGTGTCAGGCTTACACAGCATATACTGTGGGGTTAATTGTTGTGCCAGCCACCACTCATATCTGCTTAACATTATTTTAAATTTAAAAAAAAAAACTTTTAAATCATTTTGCTAGTGTAATCTAATTTCATTTTCTATCAGGCCTGTGTCTCAGGCTCACACAGCATATACTGTGGTTAATTGCTCTGTGCCAGCCAGGCAGCCACCACTCATATCTGCTTAACATTAGTGTAAATTTAAACAACAAAATTTTTAAATAATTTTGGTAGTGTAATCTAATTTCATTTTCTATCAGGCCTGTGTGTCAGGCTTACACAGCATATACTGTGGTTAATTGCTGTGCCAGCCACCACTCATATCTGCTTAACATTATTGTAAATTAAAAAAAAAAACACTTAAATCATTTTGCTAGTGTAATCTAATTTCATTTTCTATCAGGCTCACACAGCATATACTGTGGTTAATTGCTCTGTGCCAGCCACCACTCATATCTGCTTAACATTAGTGTAAATTTAAACAAAAACACTTTTAAATCATGTTGCTAGTGTAATCTAATTTCATTTTATATCAGGCCTGTGTCTCAGGCTTACACAGCATATACTGTGGTTAATTGCTGGGCCAGCAGCCACCACTCATATCTGCTTAACATAATTGTAAATTTAAAAAAAAACGTTTAAATCATTTTGCTAGTGTAATCTAATTTCATTTTCTATCAGGCCTGTGTCTCAGGCTCACACAGCATATACTGTGGTTAATTGCTGTGCCAGCCACCACTCATATCTGCTTAACATTATTGTAAATTTAAAAAAAAAAAACTTTTAAATCATTTTGCTAGTGTAATCTAATTTCATTTTCCATCAGGCCTGTGTGTCAGGGCCACATTATATAGTGTGATTAATAGCTCTTTTTTCCACCACTTATATCTGGTGTAACATTAGTGTAAATTTTTTTTTAAATTTTTTTTTACATCAGTCCTCTTCTAGTGCTATTTAATTTTAGTTGCCAGGCCAGCCTGGCTGCCATTAGTGCCAGCCTGTGTGTCAGACTGCCAGCATATACTGTGCATACTTCCATCCTCAGTGCCAGTCCACCACTCCTATCTGGAGTAACATTAGTTTAAATTTTGTAAAAAAAAAAAACTTTTACATCAGTCTTCTAGTGTTATTTAATTTTAGTTGCCAGGCCAGCCTGCCACTAGTGCCAGCCTGTGTGTCAGGCTGCCAGTACACACTGTGCCTACTTCTATCCTGAGTGCCATCACTCCTATCTGTTGTAACATTACTGTAACTTTTTTTTAAAAAAACTTTTACATCAGTTTGCTATTGTTGTTTAATTACAGTTGCCTGTCTACCAGCGTGTGTGCCAGGCTCACTTTCCAACTAGTGCCACCAATCATATTTGTTATAACAGTATTGTAAATATTTAAAAAAAAACTTTTTTGACTGAGAAACATCAGTCATCTAGTGTAATCTAATTGCAGTTGCCTTCCTCCCAGCGTGTGTGCCAGGCACACTTGCCAACTAGTGCCACCAATCATATTTGTTATAACAGTAGGGTAAATATTTTAAAAAATATTTTTTGACTGTGAAAGATCAGTCTGCTAGTGTAATCTAATTGAAGTTGCCTTCCTGCCAGCGTTTGTGCCAGGCCCACTTGCTGCCAACTATTGCCACCAATCATATTTGTTATAACAGTTTTGAAAATATTATCAAAACTTTTTTGACTGTGAATCATCAGTCTGCTAGTGCAATTGAATTGCAGTTGCCTGCCTGCCAGCGTGTGTGCCAGGCCAACTTGCCAACTAGTGCCACCAATCATATTTGTTCTAACAGTATTGTAAATATTTAAAATAAAACATTTTTAGACTGTGAATCATCAGTCTGCTAGTGCAATTAAATTGCAGTTTCCTGCCTGCCAGTATGTGTGCCAGGCCCACTAGCCAACTAGTGCCACCAATAATATTTGTTGTAACAGTATTGTAAATATTTTAAATAAAAACTTTTTTGACTGTGAATTATCAGTCTGCTGGTGCCATTGAATTGCAGTTGCCTGCCTGCCAGCGTGTGTGCCAGGCCCACTTGCCAACTACTGCCACCAATCAAATTTATTATAACAGTATTGTAAATATTTAAAATAAATACTTTTTTGACTGTGAATCAACAGTCTGCTAGTTCAATTGAATTGCAGTTGCCTGCCTGCCTGCCAGCGTGTGTGCCAGGCCCACTTGCCAACTAGTGCCACAAATCATATTTGTTATTACAGTAGTGTTAATATTTAAAATTAAAACTTTTTTGACTGTGAATCATCAGTCTGCTAGTGCAATTGAATTGCAGTTTCCTGCATGCCAGCGTGTGTGCCAGGCCCACTTGCCAACGAGTGCCACCAATCATATTTGTTATAACAGTATTTTAAATATTTAAAAAAAAAAACTTTTTTTACTGTGAAGCATCAGTCAGCTAGTGTAATCTAATTGCAGTTGCCTTCCTCCCAGCGTGTGTGCCAGGCCCACTTGCCAACTAGTGCCACCAATCATATTTGTTGTCACAGTACTTTTAATATTTAAAAAATAAACATTTTTGACTTTGAAAAATCAGTCTGTTTTTTGTGTCAGGCTCACAGCGTATACTGTGCCCACTTGCCCAGTGCCACCACTCATAATTTGTTTAATAGTATAGTAAGTGTACATTTTAAAACAAATGACAGGCAGAAGCAGGACACCCCGCAGGTGCCATCGTGGTCGTGGTGCTGTGATTCCTTTAGACCCTACAAATATGCACATTGTTCAGAAGCCAGGTGCCAGGGACGCGAAAAGTTCTGAGGAGGACCTAGTGGAATGGCTAACACAGGACACCCAATCATCTAAAGGCTTCCGCTCCTAGTCCTTGACGCACCATCCGCCTCCAGCTGTGCTTTGGGCACCTCTCAAGTGACCAGTGCCACTCGCCCGCCTGCCGCCACCACCAACACTAGCACCACAGCCGCTTCACTTGGTTTGTCAGAGGAGTTATTTACACATCAGTTGAAAGAAATGAGTGATGCACAACCATCATTGACAGAGGATTTAGATGACAGTGATATGTCTCAGTCAGGCAGCATTACAGACATGGACATACAGTGTGATGATGATGATGTTGTACCTGCTGCTGCTTCCTTTGTTGATTTGTCAGATACAAGTGAAGTGGTTGATGATGACGATGCGTCCGTGGATGTCACGTGGGTGCCCGCTAGAAGAGAAGAAGAAGAGGGGGAAAGTTCAGATGGGGAGACAGAGAGGAGGAGGAGGAGGAGGAGATGAGTTGGCAGCAGGGGGAGGTTGTCGCAAGGAGCTAGTGGCACAGTCAGACAGCATGCATCGGCACCCGGGGTCAGCCAGACAGCACGCCAATCAACTCATGCTGTTGCCACCACCAGAATGCCGTCATCGCAGAACTCAGCAGTGTGGCATCTTTTTTGTGTGTCTGCCTCTGACAACAGCGATGCCATTTGCAACCTATGCCAAAAGAAACTGAGTCGTGGGAAGTCCAACACCCACCTAGGTACAACTGCTTTGCGAAGGCACATGATCACACATCACAAACGCCTATGGGATCAACACATGAGTAGAAGCAGCACACAACCTCAAAGCCGCCATCCTCCTCCTGGTCCAGCATCTTCAGCCATGTCAACCACTGCTGTCCTCCTAGCCCCCTCTCAACCATCCGCCACTTTGTCTCTCTTCCAGAGCAATTCCTGCTCATCTGCCCACAGTCAGGTGTCTGTCAAGGACATGTTTGAGCGTAAGAAGCCAATGTCACAAAGTCACCCCCTTGCCCGGCGTCTGACAGCTGGCTTGTCTGAACACTTAGCCCGCCAGCTTTTACCATACAAGCTGGTGGAGTCTGAGGCGTTAAAAAAATTTGTAGCTATTGGGACACCGCAGTGGAAGGTACCCGGGCGAATCCCCAACCTGTACTCAATTGTGTGAAAGGAAGTAATGGCATGTCTGGCACACAGTGTTGGGGCAAGGGTCCATATGACCACTGATAGCTGGTCTGCAAAGCATGGTCAGGGCAGGTATATCACCTACACTGTGCATTGGGTAAACCTGCTGACGGCTGCCAAGCATGCAATGCGTGGCTCTGCAGAGGAGGAGTTGGTGACACCGCCACGACTTGCAGGCAGGCCTGCTGCCACCTCCTCTACTCCTCCTACTCCATCCTCTTCCATAACCTCCTCGGCTGAGTCCTCTTCTGTTGCTGCGTCTTGCGCCACATCACCGGTACCCCCCAGCTCCGCAGGTACTATTCCACATCCCGGATACGGCAGTGTCACGCCGTCTTGGGGTTCACTTGCCTGAAAGCAGAGAGTCACACTAGACCAGCACTCCTGTCCACCCTGAACGCACAGGTGGATCAGTGACTGACTCCGCACCAACTGGAGATCGGCAAAGTGGTTTCTGACAATGGAAGTAATTTGGTGGCGGCATTGAAATTGGGCAAGTTGACACATGTGCCGTGCATGGCACATGTGTGTAATCTGATCGTACAACGCTTTGTGCATAAGTACCCAGGCTTACAGGATGTCCTGAAGCAGGCCAGGAAGGTGTGTGGCCATTTCAGGCGTTCCTACATGGACATGGTGCACTTTTCAGATATCCAGCGGTGAAACAACATGCCAGTGAGGCGCTTGATTTGCGACAGCCCGACACGTTGGAATTCAACACTCCTAATGTTCGACCGTCTGCTCCAACAAGAAAAAGCCGTTAACGAGTATTTGTATGACCGGGGTGCTAGGACAGCCTTTACAGAGCTGGGAATTTTTTTGCCACGTTACTGGGCGCTCATGCGCAATGCCTGTAGGCTCATGCGTCCTTTTGAGGAGGTGACAAACCTAGTCAGTCGCACCGAAGGCACCATCAGCGACATCATACCATATGTTTTCTTCCTGTAGTGTGCCCTGCGAAGAGTGCTGGATCAGGCCGTAGATGAGCGTGAAGAGGAAGAGTTGTGGTCACCATCACCACCAGAAAAAGCCTTATCAGCATCGCTTGCTGGACCAGCGGCAATGCTGGAAGAGGATTGTGAGGAAGAGGAGTCAGAGGAGGAATGTGGCTTTGAGGAGGAGGTGGAAGACCAACCAAAACAGGCATCCCAGGGTGCTCGTTGTCACCTATCTGGTACCTGTGGTGTTGTATGTGGCTGGGGGAAAAAGATACCTTCAGCGACATCACTGAGGACGAGGAACGGGACATGAGTAGCTCAGCATCCAACCTTGTGCAAATGGGGTCTTTCATGCTGTCGTACCTGTTGAGGGACCCTTGTATAAAAAAGCTGAAGGAGAACGACCTGTACTGGGTGTCCACGCTACTAGACCCCCGGTATAAGCATAAAGTGCCAGAAATGTTACCGAATTACCACAAGTCGGAAAGGATGCAGCATTTCCAAAATAAATTAAAAAGTATGCTTTACACAGCGTATAAGGGTGATGTCACAGCACAACGTGAATCTAACAGGGGAAGAGCTGAAAGTAATCCTCCGACTCCCATGACCACGCCGGCAAGGACAGGATGCTTTACAGACGTGTTGCTGATGGAGGACATGCGGAGCTTTTTAACTCCTATGCATCGCCACAGCCCTTCAGGGTCCACCCTCAGAGAATGACTCGACCGACAGGTAGCAGACTACCTCGCCTTAACTGCAGATCTCGACACTCTGAGGAGCGATGAACCCCTTGACTACTGGGTGTGCAGGCTTGACCTGTGGCCTGAGCTATCCCAATTTGCAATAGAACTTCTGGCCTGCCCCGCTTCAAGTGTCCTGTCAGAAAGGACCTTCAGTGCAGCAGGAGGTATTGTCACTGAGAAGAGAAGTCGCCTAGGTCAAAAAAGTCTAGATTACCTCACCTTTATTAAGATGAATGAGGGATGGATCCCGAAGGGACTGACATTGGGCGATACATTTGAGTTAAAAATGCCTGATGAGATGAGCTGCTAGTGTAATCTAATTGCAGTTGCCTGCCTGCAAGCGTGTGTGCCAGGCCCACTTGCCCAGTGCCACCACTCATATCTGGTGTAACAGTAGTGTAAATAATAAAAAAAAAACATTTTTGACTGTGAAACATCAGTCTGCTAGTGTAATCTAATTGCAGTTGCCTGCCTGCCAGCGTGTGTGCCAGGCTCACTTGTCCAGTGCCACCACTCATACCTGGTGAAACAGTAGTGTAAATAATAAAAAAAAAACTTTTTTGACTGTGAAACATCAGTCTGCTAGTGTAATCTAATTGCAGTTGCCTGCCTGCTAGCGTGTGTGCCAGGCCCACTTGCCCAGTGCCACCACGCATATCTGGTGTAACAGTAGTGTAAACAATTTTAAAAAACAAAACTTTTTTGACTGTAAAACATCAGTCTGCTTGTGTAATCTAATTGCAGTTGCCTGCCTGCCAGCGTGTGTGCCAGGCTCACAGCGTATACTGTGCCCACTTGCCCAGTGCCACCACTCATATCTTGTTTAATAGTAGTGTAAGTGTACATTTAAAAAAATAAAAACTTTTTGGACTGTGAAACATCAGTCTGCTTTTTTGTGTCAGGCTTACAGCGTATACTGTGCCCACTTGCCCAGTGCCACCACTCATATCTTGTTTAAAAGTAGTGTAAGTGTACATTTAAAAAAATAAAAACTTTTTGGACTGTGAAACATCAGTCTGCTTTTTTGTTTCAGGCTCACAGCTTATACTGGGCCCACTTGCCCAGTGCCACTACTCATATCTTGTTTAATAGTAGTGTAAGTATACATTTAAAAAAATAAAAACTTTTTGGACTGTGAAACATCAGTCTGCTTGTGTAATCTAATTGCAGTTGCCTGCCTGCCAGCGTGTGTGCCAGGCTCACAGCGTATACTGTGCCCACTTGCCCAGTGCCACCACTCATATCTTGTTTAATAGTAGTGTAAGTGTACATTTAAAAAAATAAAAACTTTTTGGACTGTCAAACATCAGTCTGCTTTTTTGTGTCAGGCTCACAGCATATACTGTGCCCACTTGCCCAGTGCCACCACTCATATCTTGTTTAATAGTAGTGTAAGTGTACATTTAAAAAAATAAAAACTTTTTGGACTGTGAAACATCAGTCTGCTTTTTTGTTTCAGGCTCACAGCTTATACTGGGCCCACTTGCCCAGTGCCACCACTCATATCTTGTTTAATAGTAGTGTAAGTGTACATTTAAAAAAATAAAAACTTTTTGGACTGTGATACATCAGTCTGCTTTTTTGTGTCAGGCTCACAGTGTATATTGTGCCCACTTGCCCAGTGCCACCACTCAAATCTTGTTTAATAGTAGTGTAAGTGTACATTTAAAAAAATAAAAACTTTTTGGACTGTGAAACATCAGTCTGCTTTTTTGTGTCAGGCTCACAGCGTATACTTTGCCCACTTGCCCAGTGCCACCACTCATATCTTGTTTAATAGTAGTGTAAGTGTACATTTAAAAAAATAAAAACTTTTTGGACTGTGAAACATCAGTCTGCTTTTTTGTGTCAGACTCACAGCGTATACTGTGCCCACTTGCCCAGTGCCACCACTCATATCTTGTTTAATAGTAGTGTAAGTGTACATTTTAAAAAAATGACAGGCAGAGGCAAGCCACCCCGCAGGTGCCGTCGTGGTCGTGGTGCTGTGATTCCCTTTGGCCCTAGAATAATGCCCAGTGTTCAGAGGCCATGTCCCATGAACTCGAAAAGTTCTGAGGAGGACATAGTTGACTTTTTAACACAGGACACCCAATCTTCTATAGCTTCCGCTCCGAACCTTGACCATCCTCCTCCAGCTTGTCCTGTCAGAAAGGACCTTCAGTGCAGCAGGAGGTATTGTTACTGAGAAGTGAAGTCGCCTAGGTCAAAAAAAGTCTTGATTACCTCACCTTTATTAAGATGAATGAGGGATGGATCCCAAAGGGACTGATATTGGACGATACATTCGAGTAAAAAAGGCCTGATGAGATGAGCTGCCTTGGGCTAAAAATGGTCCACATGCTGCTGTATTTTATCTTCAAATGCCGGATGACTTGCGTGACTTATCCGCCACCAACTAGGGTTCAAGCCGCAATGTTTTAGGGCACTTTCTGCCTGGGAAACAAACATAAATTTTTCTGGCCGCTGCTGCAGCAGTGGCTGCAACAATACCTAATTATTCAGGCATGTGTACATGCCAAAATTTTCTGGCCTCTGGTGCTGCACTGTGGCTTCAAAAACAAAACCAAAAAAAAGACACTTAACAGGGATTAAACTGATAGGAATAGTACTACTTAACACACCACTCCTATCTGGTGGCACATTAGATTGCACGCGCAGTGCCCCAAATTTGAAGTAGGAGGACCGACCAAGCATCTTTTTCCATCTCCCGGTTACTAAAATCTATGCCATATACACATCCCCTGATAGGGGACACAGCAGTGGAAGGTACCCTGACATAATTTCTTTGCACAAAAGGCAATCCCCAACATGTACTCGATTGTGCAAAAGGAAGTAACCTTACCATGGGTCCCAGAACGCACGTCTTGTAATTTTCTGTCTGGGAAATTATCTATCTATCAAATCTATCTATTTATCTATATATCTATCAATCGTATCTATCAAATGTATCTATTGATCTATCTAATCTATGTATCTATCTATCTATCTATCTATCTATCTATCTATCTATCAAATCTATCTATCTCGTGGCCGGACCGACCAAGCATCTTTTTCCATCTCCCGGTTCCTAAAATCCATGTCATATACACGTCCCCTGATAGTAGACGTAACAGGTATTAAACTGATAAGAATAGTACTACTTAACACACCACTCATATCTGGTGGCACAGTAGATTGCACACGCAGTTCCCCAAATTTGAAGTAGGAGGACCGACCAAGCATCTTTTTCCATCTCCCGGTTCATAAAATCCATGCCATATACACGTCCCCTGGGGCCGCAACTGCCTCTGGGAACCTTACCATGGGTCCCAGACCGCACGTCTTGAAATTCTCTGTCTGGGAAATTATCTATCAAATCTATCTATTTATCTATCAAATCTATCTATCTATCGAATCTATCAAATGTATCTATTGATCTATCTATCTAATCTATGTATCTATCTATCTATCAAATCTATCTATCTCGTGACCGGACCGTCCAAGCATCTATTTCCATCTCCCGGTTACTAAAATCCATGCCATATACATGTACCCTGATAGGGGACGTAACAGGTATTAAACTGATCAGAATAGTACTACTTAACACACCACTCATATCTGGTGGCACAGTAGATTGCATGCGCAGTGCCCCAAATTTGAAGTAGGAGGACAGACCAAGCATCTTTTTCCATCTCCCGGTTCCTAAAATCCATGCCATATACACGTCCCCTGGCACCGCAACTGCCTCTGGGAACCTTACCATGGGTCCCAAACCGCACGTCTTGTAATTCTCTGTCTGGGAAATTATATATCTATCAAATCTATCTATTTATCTATCAAATCTATCTATCGTATCTATCAAATGTATATTGCATCTATTGATCTATCTATCTAATCTATGTATCTATCTATCAAATCTATCTATCTCATGGCCGGACTGTTTTGTGATAGCCACTTGTGTTTCGACCAAATGTCCATCAGACAAATGTCCATCGGCCAAATGTCCGTCGGCTAAAAGTCCGGCCACGATTGCACGCGCAGTGCCCCAAATTTGAAGTAGGAGTACCGACCAAGCATCTTTTTTCATCTCCCGGTTCCTAAAATCCATGCCATATACACGTCCCCTGAAAGGGGGCATAACAGGTATTAAACTGATCAGAATAGTACTACTTAACACACCACTCATATCTGGTGGGACAGTAGATTGCACACGCAGTGCCCCAAATTTGAAGTAGGAGGACTGACCAAGCATCTTTTTCCATCTCCCGGTTCCTAAAATCCATGTCATACACACGTCCCCTGGCACCGCAACTGCCTCTGGGAACATTACCATGGGTCTCAGACTGCACGTCTTGTAATTCTCTGTCTGGGAAATTATCTATCTATCTATCTATCAAATCTATCTATTTATCTATCAAATCTATCTGTCTATCGTATCTATCAAATGTATATTGCATCTATTGATCTATCTATCTAATCTATTTATCTATCTATCAAATCTATCTATCGTGGCCGGACTGTTTTGTGACAGCCACTTGTGTTTCGGCCAAATGTCCGTCGGACAAATGTCCGTCGGCTAAAAGTCCGGCCATGATTGCACGTGCAGTGCCCCAAATTTGAAGTAGGAGGACCGACCAAGCATCTTTTTCCATCTCCCGGTTCCTAAAATCCATGCCATATACACGTCCCCTGATAGGGGGCGTAACAGGGATTAAACTGATCAGAATAGTATTACTTAACACACCACTCATATTTGGTGGCACAGTAGATTGCATGCGCAGTGCCCCAAATTTGAAGTAGGAGGACAGACCAAGCATCTTTTTCCATCTCCCGGTTCCTAAAATCCATGCCATATACATGTCCCCTGGCACCGCAACTGCCTCTGGGAACCTTACCATGGGTCCCAGACCGCACGTCTTGTAATTCTCTGTCTGGGAAATTATCTATCTATCAAATCTATTTATCTATCAAATCTATCTATCGTATCTATCAAATGTATATTGCATCTATTGATCTATCTAATCTATGTATCTATCTATCAAATCTATCGTGGCCGGACTGTTTTGTGACAGCCACTTGTGTTCCGGCCAAATGTCCGTCGGCCAAATGTCTGTCGGATAAAAGTCCGGCCACGAATGCACGCGCAATGCCCCAAATTTGAAGTAGGAGGACCGACCAAGCATCCTTTTACATCTCCCGGTTCCTAAAATCCATGCCATATACACGTCCCCTGATAGGGGGCGTAACAGGGATTAAACTGATCAGTATAGTACTACTTAACACACCACTCATATCTGGTGGCACAGTAGATTGCACGCGCAGTACCCCAAATTTGAAGTAGGAGGACCGACCAAGCATCTTTTTCCATCTCCCTGTTCCTAAAATCCATACCATATACACGTCCCCTGGCGCCGCAACTGCCTCTGGGAACCTTACCATGGGTCCCAGGCTGCACATCTTGTAATTCTCTGTCTCGGAAATTATCTATCTATCAAATCTATCTATTTATCTATCAAATCTATCTATCTATCGTATCTATCAAATGTATATTGCATCTATTGATCTATCTATCTAATCTATGTATCTATCTATCAAATCTATCTATCGTGGCCGGACTGTTTTGTGACAGCCACTTGTGTTTCGGCCAAATGTCCGTCGGCTAAAAGTACGGCCACGATTGCACGCGCAGTGCCCCAAATTTGAAGTAGGAGGTCCGACCAAGCATCTTTTTCCATCTCCCAGTTCCTAAAATCCATGCCATATACACATCCCCTGATAGGGGGCGTAACAGGGATTAAACTGATCAGAATAGTACTACTTAACACACCACTCATATCTGGTGGCACAGTAGATTGCATGCGCAGTGCCCCAAATTTGAAGTAGGAGGACCGACCAAGCATCTTTTTCCATCTCCTGGTTCCTAAAATCCATGCCATATACACGTCCCTTGGCGCCGCAACTGCCTCTGGGAACCTGACCATGGGTCCCAGACCACACGTCTTGTAATTCTCTGTCTGGGAAATTATATATCTATCAAATCTATCTATTTATCTATCAAATCTATCTATCGTATATATCAAATGTATATTGCATCTATTGATCTATCTATCTAATCTATGTATCTATCTATCAAATCTATCTATCGTGGCCGGACTGTTTTGTTACAGCCACTTGTGTTTCAGCCAAATGTCCGTAGGCCAAATGTCCGTAGGCCAAATGTCCGTAGGCTAAATGTCCGGCCACGATTGCACGCACAGTGCCCCAAATTTGAAGTAGGAGGACCGACCAAGCATCTTTTTCCATCTCCCAGTTCCTAAAATCCATGCCATATACACGTCCCCTGATAGGGGGCGTAACAGGGATTAAACTGATCAGAATAGTATTACTTAACACACCACTCATATTTGGTGGCACAGTAGATTGCATGCGCAGTGCCCCAAATTTGAAGTAGGAGGACAGACCAAGCATCTTTTTCCATCTCCCGGTTCCTAAAATCCATGCCATATACATGTCCCCTGGCGCCGCAACTGCCTCTGGGAACCTTACCATGGGTCCCAGACCGCACGTCTTGTAATTCTCTGTCTGGGAAATTATCTATCTATCAAATCTAATGTCTGTAGGCTAAAAGTCCGGCCACGATTGCACGCGCAGTGCCCCAAATTTGAAGTAGGAGGTCCGACCAAGCATCTTTTTCCATCTCCCAGTTCCTAAAATCCATGCCATATACACATCCCCTGATAGGGGGCGTAACAGGGATTAAACTGATCAGAATAGTACTACTTAACACACCACTCATATCTGGTGGCACAGTAGATTGCATGCGCAGTGCCCCAAATTTGAAGTAGGAGGACCGACCAAGCATCTTTTTCCATCTCCTGGTTCCTAAAATCCATGCCATATACACGTCCCTTGGCGCCGCAACTGCCTCTGGGAACCTTACCATGGGTTGCAGACCACACGTCTTGTAATTCTCTGTCTGGGAAATTATATATCTATCAAATCTATCTATCGTATATATCAAATGTATATTGCATCTATTGATCTATCTATCTAATCTATGTATCTATCTATCAAATCTATCTATCGTGGCCGGACTGTTTTGTTACAGCCACTTGTGTTTCAGCCAAATGTCCGTAGGCCAAATGTCCGTAGGCCAAATGTCCGTAGGCTAAATGTCCGGCCACGATTGCACGCACAGTGCCCCAAATTTGAAGTAGGAGGACCGACCAAGCATCTTTTTCCATCTCCCAGTTCCTAAAATCCATGCCATATACACGTCCCCTGATAGGGGGCGTAACAGGGATTAAACTGATCAGAATAGTACTACTTAACACACCACTCATATCTGGTGGCACAGTAGATTGCACGCGCAGTGCCCCAAATTTGAAGTAGGAGGACCGACCAAGCATCTTTTTCCATCTCCCTGTTCCTAAAATCCATACCATATACACGTCCCCTGGCGCCGCAACTGCCTCTGGGAACCTTACCATGGGTCCCAGGCTGCACATCTTGTAATTCTCTGTCTCAGAAATTATCTATCTATCTATCAAATCTATCTATTTATCTATCAAATCCATCTATCTATCGTATCTATCAAATGTATATTGCATCTATTGATCTATCTATCTAATCTATGTATCTATCTATCAAATCTATCTATCGTGGCCGGACTGTTTTGTGACAGCCACTTGTGTTTCGGCCAAATGTCCATCGGCTAAAAGTACGGCCACGATTGCACGCGCGGTGCCACAAATTTGAAGTAGGAGGTCCGACCAAGCATCTTTTTCCATCTCCCAGTTCCTAAAATCCATGCCATATACACATCCCCTGATAGGGGGCGTAACAGGGATTAAACTGATCAGAATAGTACTACTTAACACACCACTCATATCTGGTGGCACAGTAGATTGCATGCGCAGTGCCCCAAATTTGAAGTAGGAGGACCGACCAAGCATCTTTTTCCATCTCCTGGTTCCTAAAATCCATGCCATATACACGTCCCTTGGCGCCGCAACTGCCTCTGGGAACCTTACCATGGGTCCCAGACCACACGTCTTGTAATTCTCTGTCTGGGAAATTATATATCTATCAAATCTATCTATTTATCTATCAAATCTATCTATCGTATATATCAAATGTATATTGCATCTATTGATCTATCTATCTAATCTATGTATCTATCTATCAAATCTATCTATCGTGGCCGGACTGTTTTGTTACAGCCACTTGTGTTTCAGCCAAATGTCCGTAGGCCAAATGTCCGTAGGCCAAATGTCCGTAGGCTAAATGTCCGGCCACGATTGCACGTGCAGTGCCCCAAATTTGAAGTAGGAGGACCGACCAAGCATCTTTTTCCATCTCCCAGTTCCTAAAATCCATGCCATATACACGTCCCCTGATAGGGGGCGTAACAGGGATTAAACTGATCAGAATAGTATTACTTAACACACCACTCATATTTGGTGGCACAGTAGATTGCATGCGCAGTGCCCCAAATTTGAAGTAGGAGGACAGACCAAGCATCTTTTTCCATCTCCCGGTTCCTAAAATCCATGCCATATACATGTCCCCTGGTGCCGCAACTGCCTCTGGGAACCTTACCATGGGTCCCAGACCGCACGTCTTGTAATTCTCTGTCTGGGAAATTATCTATCTATCAAATCTAATGTCTGTAGGCTAAAAGTCCGGCCACGATTGCACGCGCAGTGCCCCAAATTTGAAGTAGGAGGTCCGACCAAGCATCTTTTTCCATCTCCCAGTTCCTAAAATCCATGCCATATACACATCCCCTGATAGGGGGCGTAACAGGGATTAAACTGATCAGAATAGTACTACTTAACACACCACTCATATCTGGTGGCACAGTAGATTGCATGCGCAGTGCCCCAAATTTGAAGTAGGAGGACCGACCAAGCATCTTTTTCCATCTCCTGGTTCCTAAAATCCATGCCATATACACGTCCCTTGGCGCCGCAACTGCCTCTGGGAACCTTACCATGGGTTGCAGACCACACGTCTTGTAATTCTCTGTCTGGGAAATTATATATCTATCAAATCTATCTATCGTATATATCAAATGTATATTGCATCTATTGATCTATCTATCTAATCTATGTATCTATCTATCAAATCTATCTATCGTGGCCGGACTGTTTTGTTACAGCCACTTGTGTTTCAGCCAAATGTCCGTAGGCCAAATGTCCGTAGGCCAAATGTCCGTAGGCTAAAAGTCCGGCCACGATTGCACGCACAGTGCCCCAAATTTGAAGTAGGAGGACCGACCAAGCATCTTTTTCCATCTCCCAGTTCCTAAAATCCATGCCATATACACGTCCCCTGATAGGGGGCGTAACAGGGATTAAACTGATCAGAATAGTATTACTTAACACACCACTCATATCTGATGGCACAGTAGATTGCACGCGCAGTGCCCCAAATTTGAAGTAGGAGGACCGACCAAGCATCTTTTTCCATCTCCCGGTTCCAAAAATCCATGCCATATACATGTCCCCTGGCGCCGCAACTGCCTCTGGGAACCTTACCATGGGTCCCAGACTGCACGTCTTGTAATTCTCTGTCTGGGAAATTATCTATCTATCAAATCTAATGTCTGTAGGCTAAAAGTCCGGCCACAATTGCACGCACAGTGCCCCAAATTTGAAGTAGGAGGACCGACCAAGCATCTTTTTCCATCTCCCAGTTCCTAAAATCCATGCCATATACACGTCCCCTGATAGGGGGCGTAACAGGGATTAAACTGATCAGAATAGTACTACTTAACACACCACTCATATTTGGTGGCACAGTAGATTGCATGCGCAGTGCCCTAAATTTGAAGTAGGAGGACAGACCAAGCATCTTTTTCCATCTCCCGGTTCCTAAAATCCATGCCATATACATGTCCCCTGGCGCCGCAACTGCCTCTGGGAACCTTACCATGGGTCCCAGACCGCACGTCTTGTAATTCTCTGTCTGGGAAATTATCTATCTATCAAATCTAATGTCTGTAGGCTAAAAGTCCGGCCACGATTGCATGCACAGTGCCCCAAATTTGAAGTAGGAGGACCGACCAAGCATCTTTTTCCATCTCCCAGTTCCTAAAATCCATGCCATATACACGTCCCCTGATAGGGGGCATAACAGGGATTAAACTGATCAGAATAGTACTACTTAACACACCACTCATATCTGGTGGCACAGTAGATTGCACGCGCAGTGCCCCAAATTTGAAGTAGGAGGACCGACCAAGCATCTTTTTCTATCTCCCAGTTCCTAAAATCGCCGCAACTGCCTCTGGGAACCTTACCATGGGTCTCAGACCGCACGTCTTGAAATTCTCTGTCTGGGAAATTATATATCTATCAAATCTATTTATCTATCAAATCTATCTATCTATCATATCTATCAAATGTATATTGCATCTATTGATCTATCTATCTAATATATGCATCTATCTATCTATCAAATCTATCTATCTCATGGTTGTGCAAATGGACTGTTTGCGGTTGTTTGCGGTGCGTTAAACGGGGAGTTTGGTCTGTCACTGTGAAGCGGGCGTAACCCTTACACTACTTGATCGATACAACATCATACATGATGTTTTAAAGCACGTTATTCCAAACAATTTAGGAATGTTGAAGAAAGTTGTGGAGAAGAGAGAGCTCTGCACAACAAGTATACACATTTAGCACTCTGAAGTCTGAACAGATAAATCACCCTTGGGTGATATTATAAATCACAGAAATCATATGTCAATACTATGGTAATTATGGGCAAGATAGATAGAAGAGAACTTGATTAAAAATTAACTTTTATTAAATCGTTTAAAAAGATTCTCACATACACACAACAGCCTTTATTTACACACCGCAATCGACAACATGAGATGTATTTGTTATCTATAAATGCCTTAGTGCATCAACTGGCATAGTACTCTTGAGGGCTTAGTGTTTATACAGATATTATATGCCTTAGATTTATGTTCTATTTACCCAATTGACATCACTTGCTAGTCAATTTTACTTATAATTTTCGGATTTATTGCTTTCAATGTTAACTACCACCTAGTAGCTAACAGTGTGTTATTGCTTAGTGCCCTATATTTCCTAGGCAACTCTATTACTCACGTTCATTTACCCCAGTCCTTTACCATTTAAGAGTCTACACGAGGCAGTAGTTTATATATCTCTGGGTGAATACAGAACTGTTCTGGCAATCACATATAAGCCAGACAATATACAGAATTTACCTTCATGAGCACATAACTACTACCCACACTACGCTATACCTATAGCGTATATTATTTGAAGGGCACATTTAGACAATTCCCTCTAGTCGTAGTCTTAATTATGTGTTGTGTGTATGTGAGAATCTTTTTAAAAGATGTAATAAAAGTTAATTTTTAATCAAGTTCTCTTCTATCTATCTTGCCCATAATTACCATAGTATTGACATATGATTTCTGTGATTTATAATATCACCCAAGGGTGATTTATCTGTTCAGACTTCAGAGTGCTAAATGTGTATACTTGTTGTGCAGAGCTCTCTCTTCTCCACAACTTTCTTCAATTGTAGTCTCTAATATACACAGCACCTACCCTGGAACTTGGGTCAATAATACCCAAGTATCCTACTATTGGATAGAAGTCTATAAGTACTAAAAAAGTAGTGCCATTGGAATCTCTTTTTTCTGCAATTTAGGAATGTTAGGTGATTTATGCCCTTTATGGATTAAAACCAGACTCTGCATCAACTATGTAATTTTATGTGGGAGTTTTGCCATGGATCCCCCTCCGGCATACCACAGTCCAGGTGTTAGTACCCTTGAAACAACTTTTCCATCATTATTGTGGCCAGAAAGAGTCCCTGTGGGTTTTAAAATTTGCCTGTATATTGAAGTCAATGGCGGTTCACCCGGTTCGCCCGTTTGCGAATAGTTGCGGACGTTCGCGTTCGCCGTTTGCGAACGGAAAATTTTCAGTTCGCGACATCACTATACAGGAATTTCAGCTCTCCTTTCGCTAGCACATTCGAGGTGTGATACTGAACTTCAATTGAAATCTTGTGAATATCTTCCATTTGGCGCATATCTTGCATGTGATGTTACCGCACTATTTTTGGGCTCCTTTCTTTTGGAGATTAAAGAAGATTCGATTTGATCAGAGAAGCAAAGAGGAATATTCAACTCTATTCCCAGAGACATGGCGCCGGCATATTGGTATTGATTACCATGTCTCGGGTTGAGGAGGAACTGGGCTGGCAGCGATCTCTTTTAAGGGAAGTGCTTTACACAGTTTACTCTACTTCTATATACTTACACATATAGGGCTAGATTACAAGTGAGGCCCAAACATTTTTGCGCAAGCGATATTGTGTTTTCATGATCTGTTTTAATTGTGCTTAAATTACAAGTTGAGCAAAATTGTGATTTACGTTACAATTCACTGGTTAAAGGGACAGTCTAGTCCAAAATAAACTTTCTTTTTTCTTTATTTTTTTTTCATTTAAAGGCAAACAACATTGCATAAACAAATTCTTAGGTCACATGAAATAAAATATCGTTTTTACAAGGAATACCGACACCAAAAATTGGATTATATAAAAAAAAAATCACAAGGTTAATAATATATGTACCATGTGAACATTATGTAAATGGAATGCCTGTCACCTAGGAGCCTTCTAGATGATACAGTAGGACTCCTTCGGGCCCTCTAACATAAACAGAAATATTTGAGCAAAAGAAGGTAATTTCAATCCTAGGAGACCACTTATAGATCTCAAATGATGAACCTCCTTTTTATAATGCTTTATGTTATGCATAACAAACAAACTTAAACCATTTTCTTGTAACTCAATAGGTCACTATTGGACCTAACTGAAATATTAACTCAAGGTAGGAGAGAAAGATTATTTAGTATGTTCAATATGTAGGTAATGAAAGTTATAATAAGGGTTGCGGCATAGGCAAGAAAAGCTGAGTATTTAGTTCTCCTTAACAAGGGGACACATTATAGGTTGGGGGGGGGGAGGTGAGTATATATATATGTAGTAAGTTATATGAATTGAAGAAGCAAGTTATAGCCATATGGAGCGATATTGCTTAATATAATAATACATGGGTATAGGAGACCATGAGGAAATGTTAGGAAGAAATGGGTTACATATGAGACCAATATTTTGTCCAGCGCAGTAGAGCTATGTGTGCCATGTTCCCAGACTGGTAGCAATACAAAACTAGAGGTATGAGGGTTAGAGATGAAGTTTTGCTTTGCAATATGTAGTGACCCCTGCCTCCAATTTGGTTATGATAAGATATGTAGTTCCCACTCAAACAGGGGAGAAAATATTGTGTATTTGTGTAAGAACATGGTGAACTATTGCCTGGAGGCTTAAAGTAAGTACATTTCAACAACCTGTCTATGTGGAGAGTATCATGAGCGACTGATTAGCTATTGAATACAAGGCTAGAGAGTGCTGAATTTCACGTAAGGCCTATATTACATCTAGCAGGGTAGGACCCGACCGTCCAAACTTAAAAATTAGATACAATTTCCTTAACCCTGATTTATAGGAGACGAAAACATACAAGCTGACCTGCAAGTATATAGATCTCTAAATGTTGATTAACTGAGTAGTATTCAAAGCAAGGGCCAGCTTCATTCTATGTATCAAAGCCTAGCAACCTCTTAAAAGTGATTAGGGATTCTAAGAAAAAATACAAATCTAAAGTTTAGGTATATGAATGTTACATCAGAAAATAAGATTGCCACAGGGCATGGGCCCTATGCCCAGCGGGAGTAACTGTAAAATCACTTCAATCCCACTCAGGCACTATTTATAGGCAGTAGGCATATAGGTTACTCAGTAATAAGCATGTAATTGTTATTCGCATTTAGTAGGACAACAATAAATATATACCCCAGAGAGAGAGTGTGGCTGAAAGTTAACGCTACTTTTAATGTGTGCCCTATTCATAGAATCATGTCAGGTATTATGATTAGGCTCTACGTGTTAGGTACTAAACTGCTAATAATGTGTGGGTAAAACAAAGTTGTCGTCATTATATACATTAGTGAAATGCTAACAGCCTGCTGGGGGGACGCCAGCAAGTGAACATTTTCCTCTGTGTTTAAGACTGCTCAATTGTAAAATATAATTACTTAAATCAGTGCCAATAATTTAACGGTCTAAAAATTAGGTAGCCTACAGATAGATATTAATGTTAAAGGATAATTATGTGCTGTAAGAATGCTTAGCAAACTGTAATCTTATACATCTCAGGGATATAAGTATTGTCATCTTTGAGTATACAAGCCAGTAAATCAGCCTGAACTTGTTTTCCAAACCCCTGCAGTTCAAATGAAGATAGGTGCATATCTAAAACAAAACTAAATAACTATATTGATCTATGAAAAGAGAAGAAGGACACCCCTGACTCATTTAATTGTAGTGTCACAAAACTATAAATAGCCTTAAACCCTCCATTGAATATGTGTGGGTATAACTCTGCTATATTGAGTGAGTCTGTACGTTATAGGAATAAGGCAAGTGGAAGAAGTGGCCACCTACTGTGTCTGGGCTAAGCCATCCAAACATTTCAATGCAAAATCAGGAGTTATAATGAGGGGTTAAATAATAGGAGGTATGAGTATAGTTGCATTGTGAAGTTTGTGTAGGTGCCAGGCCATAGTGTGACAATAAAAACACGAAGCTCAGTAAAACGGTAAGCCAATACATAGCAGCAAAACAGTAGTACCTAGCATATATCAGCTACAAAAGAAAAAA
This sequence comes from Bombina bombina, assembly GCF_027579735.1. NCBI lineage: Eukaryota > Metazoa > Chordata > Amphibia > Anura > Bombinatoridae > Bombina > Bombina bombina. The sequence goes on along the minus strand of NC_069500.1, from coordinate 721,785,161 downwards.
AAGAGCCGAAACGCGTAAGCCCGTGTGCTGCGCTCTTTCCCCATACAAGTGGCTAGGCTGTCACATATTACTATTTTTGAATTTTTAAAAATATTCAATAAATCATCAAATTTTTATGGAGTGTGGTTTTGTCTCTTTTCTTTGAAAAGAAAAGTGTAACCATAGAATGTTCTGAGAAGAGTTGCAGTGAAACAGTTCAGTGCAGCAGCGGCAGCAGTTCTTCCCAGCTAGCCAAAATCATCCCACTCCTACTCGCCAAGCTTGGTAGTGTCCTGCAGTTCGTTGGAAGTGAAAGAGGAGGAAGCTGATCGGCCAAAACCAGGGCAGGCTAAGGCAAGATAAAGTAAACCCCAAGTGTATGTCCACATAGACAGCTGAGAAATATACGGGGAGTAGGATCTGCTTTCCTAAGTCACCATGGGTGTCAGTAGTATGCATGCTGCTGCACAGATCTGTAAAGGGCCCATACGATACCTGGCGAGTTTTCTCATCTTGTCGCCATGAGACTAGAGACCCCTCCGTTTTGTAGTAAATACCTGCAGAGTCAAAGTCTGTTGCTATGTCATGAGGTAAGTCTGCAATGGCCGCCGGGTGAGTACTATCTCCCCTCGGTAAGGTAGCACTCATCTGTGTTTGGGGAACCAAGGCCCCACGGGATAGCAGTTGTTGGGGTCCCAAATCTGTGTCATCACCAGGCCCGCTTATTACGTTGTCCTCAGAGTTCGCGGCAGGAGCATGAGTGGAGGGGGAAAAAAAAGCAGCCTCCAGCTGCGCCAGAAAAGTTTACTGATGCTGGCACAGCGCGCACTCAATTGCGTGCAGTAGGGAGAGAGGCTCCATATTGAATGTCGGAAATCACCTCCGGGGGTCCCAGAATGAAGGTCAGCAAGATCTTCCGTAGTTACGGTCAATGCCTAAGCCACAAAATAATAGCCCAGTCTACAGGCTTACTAGATTTCTCTGAAGGCTCCACAGTGTAGATGGTGATCTTTGGGCTAATCCTCCTCGTGGCCTCAGAGGAATAAAGTTACATATTTGTTTAGCTGCTGCTATAGAGAGCCAGTTAAGTTAGTCCAGATGAAAGTCTTATTTTTTATCAAAACAAAAAAACCATAAGTAAAGTGTTTAGGCTACATATTAAGGCCAAATAATGAAATTTTTTACAGGAGTTCTGTATCTGTGCGACCTATCGCTATGGCGGCTGGCTCCGCCCCCCAAAATAAACTTTCATGATTCAGATAGGGCATGTCATTTTAAACAATTTTCCAATTTACTTTTATCACCAATTTTGCTTTGTTCTCTTGGTATTCTTAATTGAAAGCTTAACCTAGGAGGTTCATAGGCTAATTTCTTAGACCTTGAAGGTCACCTCTTTTCAGAATGCATTTTAACAGTTTTTCACCACTAGAGGGTGTTAGTTCATGTTTTTCATATAGATAACACTGTGCTCATGCATGTGAAGTGATCTGGGAGCAGGCACTGATTGGCTAAACTGCAAGTCTGTCAAAAGAACTGAAATAAAGGGGCAGTTTGCATAGGCTTAGATACAAGATAATCACAGAGGTTAAAAGTATATTAATATAACAGTGTTGGTTATGTAAAACTGGGGAATGGATAATAAAGGGTTTATCTATCTTTTAAAACAATTAAAATTCTGGTGTAGACTGTCCCTTTAACTGTTTTCCTAAACTAAAAAGTTGCACCAAACACTTAAAAAATACATTACAAAGTACAGTTAAACTCTTAATACCATCATCTAATAAAAAGTATTTAAAATAAATATTGCACAATAATGTTAGAAGGGCTCAAAGTTATGAAATCTCGGGTGTTAGAAAAAAAAGCAGTCAAAGGACTTTAACATAGAGATATATACATAAACATTGCTAAAGATGAATTTGTATGTATGTATATATATATATATATGAGCAGTCACTAGAGGCAGGTGAGGCAGGGCTTCACCTCTCATATGGGTAAATATATATATATATATATATATATATATATATATATATATATATATATATATTTATTTTATTGGATTTAGAAAAAAAAATTGCAATTTTTTTTTCCCCAGCTACATGTTTTACAATGGAGAGGCACAAGCATGCTGCGCCACCCACTGGATGAAAGTGGTTAATATCATTGCATGGTCCATAACTGCTTATTTGAGGCAGTCCTATTTGGGCTGACCTAATCCAGTGAGAGGCATTAGTAAGTGGATCTTAGGGTTGGGGCTGGATGTTAAATGATATAAAACAAAATTAAAACAGAAAAAAAAAACTACTTTTGCTTATTTTATTGCTGTCAAGTGAAGCTGCCAGCTTTGCTAAAGTGAAAAAAGAGTTCTGCACTACCCCTCCAAGTGCAGTGGAATGTGCCAATGTCACATCCTTACAGAGCAGCCAGGAAGAGATGCAGAGAGAAGTGTTTTAGCCATATTTTATTAAAATAAGTTCTGCAACCTTAGATTTTGCTGAAAGGGATTCTGTTAGTGAAAATGATAATTTAATGAACGTGGTTTAATGTTTTTTGTTTTTTTACTCTTTTACAGCAGTTTAAGGATCATTTTTGTATTTTGTTTTCTCAAAATTTACACCCAGCAGCTTGCCTCTGTACTCCACACTAGTTTATAGTGTCACTTTCTGAACTCTCTGTAGCTCTGCTGTTTTATTACTTAAAATGCAGTGGTCCCTCCCCCCCCCTTGTGTGTGCGTGTGTCTCTCTCTCTCTCTCTCTCTCTCTCTCTATCCATCTCTCTCCTTATGTGTCGTACTCCCTCAAGGTCTCTTTCTCTCTCTGTTTCTCTTCCTCCCCCTCTCACTCTCTCATCCCTTATGTGTCTCTCTAACCCTCTGTGTGTGATTGTGTCTCTTTCTCTGACCCTCTGTGTGTGATTGTGTCTCTCTCTCTCTTTCTCTAACCCTCTGTGTGTGATTGTGTTTCTCTCTCTTTCTCTAACGCTATGTGTGTGATTGTGTCTCTCTCTTTCTCTCTCTCTAACCCTCTGTGTGTGATTGTCTCTCTCTCTCTCTCTAACCCTCTGTGTGTGATTGTGTCTCTCTTTCTTTCTTTATTTATCTCTCTCTCTCTAACCCTCTGTGTGTGATTGTGTCTCTCTCTCTCTTTCTCTCTCTCTCTAATCCTCTGTATGTGATTGTGTCTCTCTCTCTTTCTCTCTCTCTCTCTCTCTTTCTCTAACCCTCTGTGTGTGATTGTGTCTCTCTCTCTCTTTCTCTCTCTCTAACCCTCTGTGTCTGATGGTGTCTCTCTCTCTTTCTCTCTCTCTCTCTCTAACCATCTGTGTATGATTGTGTCTCTCTCTCTTTCTCTCTCTCTAACCCTCTGTGTGTGATTGTGTCTCTCTCTCTTTCTCTCTCTCTCTCTAACCCTCTGTGTGTGATTGTGTCTCTCTCTCTTTCTCTCTCTCTCTAACCCTCTGTGTGTGATTGTGTCTCTCTCTCTTTTTCTCTCTCTCTCTCTCTCTAACCCTCTGTGTGTGATTGTGTTTTTATTTCTTTCTTTCTCTCTCTAACCCTCTGTGTGTGATTGTCTCTGTCTCTCTTTCTCTCTCTCTAACCCTCTGTGTGTGATTGTGTCTCTCTCTCTTTCTCTCTCTCTCTAACCCTCTGTGTGTGATTGTCTCTCTCTCTCTCTTTCTCTCTCTAACCCTCTGTGTATGATTGTGTCTCTCTCTATTTCTCTCTCTCTAACCCTCTGTGTGTGATTGTGTCTCTCTTTCTTGCTCTCTAACCCTCTGTGTGTGTTTGTGTCTCTCTTTCTCTCTCTCTAACCCTCTGTGTGTGATTGTGTCTCTCTTTCTCTCTCTCTAACCCTCTGTGTGTGATTGTGTCTCTCTCTCTCTCTAACCCTCTGTGTCTCTCTCCCCCGTCTCTCTCCCTCTCCCCCTGAGTGCTTTTCTGTGTTTCTGTCTACCTTTTATTTATTTAATTAATTAATTGGTGCTGCCATCTGATGGTGTGGCTTTATTTAAAGGGGTGGGATCAAGCGCCCCAACATCTTTAAATTTCACCAGCCGCCACTGGATCACGACATTTTTATATTTACTGAATAATGAAGGAATCTATAAGCATAATTTGCAGCATTAAAGTAAAAAGTATCGGCTAGATTTAGAGTTTGGCGGTAGCCGTCAAAACCAGCGTTAGAGGCTCCTAAAGCTGGTTTTGGGCTACCGCTGGTATTTGGAGTCAGTCATTAAAGGGTCTAACGCTCACTTTACAGCCGCGACTTTTCCATACCGCAGATCCCCTTACGTCAATTGCGTATCCTATCTTTTCAATGGGATCTTTCTAACGCCGGTATTTAGAGTCTTGGCTAAAGTGAGCGTTAGAAATCTAACGACAAAACTCCAGCCGCAGAAAAAAGTCAGTAGTTAAGAGTTTTCTGGGCTAACGCCGGATCATAAAGCTCTTAACTACTGTGCTCTAAAGTACACTAACACCCATAAACTACCTATGTACCCCTAAACCGAGACCCCCACATCGCCGCCACTCTATTAAATTTTTTTAACCCCTAATCTGCCGACCGCACACCGCCGCCACCTACGTTATCCCTATGTACCCCTAATATGCTGCCCCTAATACTGCTGACACCTACATAATATTTATTAACCCCTAATCTGCCGCCCGCGCTATTGCTGACACCTGCATATTTTTTTTAACCCCTAATCTGCCGCTCCGTACACCGCCGCAACCTACATTATACCTATGTACCCCTAATCTGCTGCCCCTAACACAGCCGACCCCTATATTATATTTATTAACCCCTAATCTGCCACCCCAACTTCGCCTCCACCTACCTACAATAATTAACCCCTAATCTGCCGACCGGACCACACCGCTACTATAATAAATGTATTAACCCCTAAAGCTAAGTCTAACCCTAACACTAACACCCCCCTAACTTAAATATAATTTAAATCTAACAAAATAAATTAACTCTTATTAAATAAATTATTCCTATTTAAAGCTAAATAATTACCTGTAAAATAAACCCTAATATAGCTACAATATAAATAATAATTAAATTGTAGCTATTTTAGGATTAATATTTATTTTACAGGCAACTTTGTAATTATTTTAACCAGGTACAATAGCTATTAAATAGTTAATAACTATTTAATAGTTACCTAGTTAAAATAATTACAAAATTACCTGTAAAATAAATCCTAACCTAAGTTACAATTAAACCTAACACTACACTATCAATAAATAAATTAAATAAACTACCTACGATTATCTACAATTAAACCTAGCACTACATTATCAATAAAATAATTAAATAAAATACCTACAATTACCTACAATTAAACCTAACACTACACTATCAATAAATTAATTAAATAAAATACCTACAATTACCTACAATTAAACCTAACACTACACTATCAATAAATTAATTACATAAAATACCTACAAATAAATACAATTAAATAAACTAACTAAAGTACAAAAAATAAAAAAGAACTAAGTTACAAAAAATAAAAAAATATTTACAAACATTAGAAAAATATTACAACAATTTTAAACTAATTACACCTACTCTAAGCCCCCTAATAAAATAACAAAGCCCCCCAAAATAAAAAAAATGCCCTAACCTATTCTAAAATTAAAATAGAAAAGCTCTTTTACCTTACCAGACCTTAAAAGGGCCCTTTGCGGGGCATACCCCAAAGAATTCAGCTCTTTTGCCTGTAAAAAAAAACATACAATACCCCCCCAACATCACAACCCACCACCCACATACCCCTAATCTAACCCAAACCACCTTAAATAAACCTAACACTAAGCCCCTGAAGATCTCCCTACCTTGTCTTCACCGGGTCCCGATCTGTCCAGAAGAGCCTCCGAAATCTTCATCCAAGCCCAAGCGGGGGCTTTAGAGTGACGTCCATCCTCCGGCTGAAGTCTGGATCCAAGCGGCGGCTAAAGAATTCCATCTTCGGGCAGAAGTCTTCATCCTATCCGGGCAGAAGAGTCGATCCGGACCGGCAAACATCTTCATCCAAGCCGCATCTTCTATGTTTTTCCATCCGATGACGACCGGAATTCGAGGGATGCCATCTTGGATGACGTCATTTAAAGGAACCTTCATTCAGACTTAGGACGTCGCAAGAAGAGGATGGATCCGCGCCGGAGGTCTTCAAGATGGAGCCGGTCGTCATAGGATGGAAAAACATAGAAGATGCGGCTTGGATGAAGATGTTAGCCGGTCCGGATCGACTCTTCTGCCCGGATAGGATGAAGACTTCTGCCCGAAGATGGAATTCTTTAGCCGCCGCTTGGATCCAGACTTCAGCCGGAGGATGGACGTCACTTTTCAGCTCCCGCTTGGGCTTGGATGAAGATTTCGGAGGCTCTTCTGGACAGATCGGGACCCGGTGTGGTGAAGACAAGGTAGGGAGATCTTCAGGGGCTTAGTTTTAGGTTTATTTAAGGGGGGTTTGGGTTAGATTAGGGGTATGTGGGTGGTGGGTTGTGATGTTGGGGGGGGTATTGTATGTTTTTTTTTACAGGCAAAAGAGCTGAATTCTTTGGGGTATGCCCCGCAAAGGGCCTTTTAAGGGCTGGTAAGGTAAAAGAGCTTTTCTATTTTAATTTTAGAATAGGGTAGGGCATTTTTTTATTTTGGGGAGCTTTGTTATTTTATTAGGGGGCTTAGAGTAGGTGTAATTAGTTTAAAATTGTTGTAATATTTTTCTAATGTTTGTAAATATTTTTTTATTTTTTGTAACTTAGTTAGTTTATTTAATTGTATTTATTTGTAGGTATTTTATGGAAATAAAGGGGTGCGTAGCTAACGCACCCCTTTGGCCGCAGAACTCTAAATCTAGCCGTATGTTTTAAACATATTTAAATGGGCCTGGATTTCTAGATCTCATAATCAGAGCAAGCATTTTGTTATCTGACAAGAGTTTCTGTTACATCCTTTAGACTAAAATCAGATGTTTACTAAGTTGACCAGTTTTCCAAGACACCATTTAAAGGGACATGAAACCCATATGTTTTCTTTCATGATTTAGAAAGTTTTAATAACTTTCCAATTTACATCTAATATCTAATTTTCTTCATTCTTTTGATATCCTTTGTTGGAAATCATATCTAAATATGCTCAGTAACTGCTGATTGGTGGCTGCACATAGATACCTCATGTGATTGGCTCACCCATGTGCATTGCTATTTCTTCAACAAAGGATATCTAAAGAATGAAGGCGCATCCTAGCCACTGCCTCACCAGCCTCTGATGTCACTGCACATCACTGATATATATATATATATATATATATATATATATATTTATTATTTTTAACTGTGTATTTACTGTAAATATTTCACATTCCAATGTTGTGCAAATAGCAGAATATGTTCTGTGTTTTTCTAAATAGATATTCCTATATATAGTATCTGTATACATCTATACCTATATATAATTTTATATATATATATATATATATATATATATATATATATATACATATATATATATATATATATATATTGTATATCATATAAGCTAGAGATAAAAAAAAAGCCATAAGCGTAGTTTTTAATAACCTTATCAAGTCCCTCAAAGGTCATATTGAGCCCTATCTCACTTTCTAAAGTATCAGCCTACTGTCTAGTTTGAAGATAAACATAAACATTAGATCTAGGAATGCCAAACTCCAGGCTTAAGTCATTAAAAGGTTTCACAATTAGAGATCCATCTACACATAGTTCCCTAGAGACCCCTTGTGATAGAAATTTAGATCTTCAATAATTAGTATGAATCTAATAAAATATTTTCAAAAAGTCTGCATAATTTCTGCCAAGAGATAATGTGCCCTTGTACTAGGTAAATATTTGAGTCATTCTCGCCAGAAGATTATTTGAGTGTAGATGTATACCCGCTGTCAGGAGAAATCAAGCTAGTTTCAGTGATCCAGTCAATGGCAAATTTGCTTAGCGTGGCAAAATTGTAGAACCTGATATTAGGGAAAGCCAGCCCTTCATTATTCTTAGAAAGTGATAATTTCTGGAGGGAGATACATGCTTTCTTTCCTTGCCATATGAAATGGGAACAAATCCCATGGAATAAACTAATATACTTTCTTGTCAGGAGTACGGGTACATTTTGAAGCAGGTATAATAATTTTGGGAATAATATAGCTTTTATCCTTTATCAACCTAATATGTGCTGATAGTGACATGGGGGGGAAAACAGTTATTAAGTTTCATTTTACAGTCTTTAAAATATTTAGGAAAATGTAATTCATACCAACAGAATGGATTTCAATTTTTAAAAAAAATACGTATACTTAATTTGGCCTACCTCTCTAAAAGTGTGTTGAACTCTATGAACTGGTTCAACAATCCAAAGTAATTTGGATTGTTCTAGATGAATTTTATTACAAGACCAGAGACTCATATTTTGCTTTATCTTTCCTTTACTATTAAATGCAGTCATTAAAAGTACATATACCCATACAAGAAACTGTCATATTTGAAAAGAGACAGTTAAAACAAAGAAAAAATCAGTGACCAATAACAAAGGAGAACTGATTAGACCAGAACAAAGTAACCAATCAGATTCAAAATGTATACTATAAACTGTCCAACATATACTAACATATCCTCTTTCTTTTACTGCTGCAGTATGAGATAAGTATAATGTGCATTGTTTCTTATAATAGTTGGTTTTATATTGTATTTCAGATTTAAACCTTTGTATTTTTCTTAATCTCTTATTGTTATTTCTTTATTTTTTATATTTTTACTTATTATATTTTGTTTTTTTAACTTATTATTCCCCCTTTTTCTTTATTTTTCAATAAACTTTTCGTTGGTTATTTCCTTTCATTTCCGCTTGACTAATTTGTTCGTTTTACCTTTGTTTGCTAATCTCCGCTTACTTGTTTGGCTGGGCTTCATTCCCGGTCGCCATCTTGGGTTCTTCTTCTTTTCTGCGCATGCGCGCGGCAGCGTCCCTTCGTTGTTGCGTACTTACGTTTATTCCCGCCCTTTCTCTTCACCTCAGTTTGCCTTTGCCGGGGATAGTAGCAACTTTGTTATTTCTTTTCGTTTCAATTAATACATAGTGTTTTATCGCCATCTTCTGGTGAAAGTATTTTATTATATACACAAATTTTCTTCAATTCAATATTTTAATACTTATAGTTTAATTAATTATTTGCAATACTTATTTTAATTTGATCACACTACTCTGGGGCAATTCTTTTTAATAATTACTGCTAGTAATAATATTGTTAAGAAATTTTTTCAGAATAAATTTATTTATTTATAATTTTAGTTAAGAACAAATAAAAAATTTTCATTATGTCTCAGACTTCAGAATTGAATCCTTCTCTCAATCCAGAAGGTATTCAAAAGATGATAGATGTCTCCATGAACTCCATGCTTGAAAGAATTTCCTTGATGATTCACAAATCAAATTCAAAGAAAGCTTTAAAAAGGAAAAGAACTGTTTCTAGTGCAGTTAAAACTAGTAAGAAACTAGTTAAAAAGTCTCGCCAAATGGCTTCAAATGTGTCTGTTCCTTGCAGGAAAGGAAGGAAAACACCTGCTTTTTCCTCTACTCCCAAGAGGTTACTGATGGGAGAGGCTTTGGCCAATAAAGACAATTCTGATATGGTTTCTGATACAGAAGTTAATTCTGATTCTTCTTTAGATTCAGTTATATCTGAGGATTATGTTTCTCACTCTTCCTCATATGATTCTTCGGCTTCTCCGAAAATCAAAAAATTCAAAAAACATCTAAAAAAGTCTAAACATATTGAATCTAATAAAATGAAATTTTATGATTGTCTGGGAAATCCTAGATTCAATGCAGATGATTTGCACCACCCGAGATCTGCGGAGTGGTGCCCTTCTTCTGATATTGCTGATTTCATAGATTACCAGCTTCGTCAACCACTTAAAAGAGATTCTCGTAATAAGATGAAGGCTGAGTGTCCCAGACCCATTTTACCAAATAATGCTTGTTGCACTCCTGAAGTGGACCCAAAAATTCTTAAATTCATTGGTTCTCCTGGCTTTAAGATTAAAAAAGGCATGGATAGGGCTTGGAAAATATGCCAGGATAAAATGCTTGACACAATTGGTCCCCTATCTAAATTATTCGATCTATCTGAACAGGCAGTTTATGATAATACCCTTTTAGACCCTATTATTGTAAGGGAATGGTTGCAGAGAATGCTTACCTTTTTAGGTAATGCTAATTCTGCTATGTATACAGAACACAGACGTAATTTGTTGAGAAGAATTGATCCCAGAGTGTGCGATTTCGCAGTTAATGAGATTCACCCGGACACTAAAGGTCTGTTATTTGGTGATACTTTCATTAAGGAACTTAACAGTTATGTGAACACCTTTTCTAATTTAAATAAAGTGAGAACTTCCATGAAAAAGATTTTTCATCAAGAGCGTTTCTCCGATCAGGCTGGGAAAGGCAGAGGCCGCTTTCCCGGCCGGGCCTCATACCCTAATTGGTCTCAATTCACAAACCAATATCAACAACAAAGACAGTATCAAAACCCAATGTCAACAGGTTTTTTCCCATCAAGAGGAAGATTTTGGAATCCCAGGATCCAACGTTCAAGGCAAAGATCCCGTGCTTCACAAGGTAAATTTTTCTTTTCTTCCTTTTCAGGTTTCTTCCCAAAACATAATAGGAGGCAGATTATCCCTGTTTGCTCACAATTGGAATCTGATTACTACAGATCAATGGGTCATTCAAACCGTTTCAGGTCTTTTTATAGATTTTATTTCTCCTCCTGTTCAGAATTCTCTTCCTATCCCAATAAAGTTTTCAAATTCAGACAGGGTTTTGGTTCAAAACGAAGTTTCAAGTCTTCTATCAAAACAAGCTATAGAACTGGTTTCAAACCCTCAAAATTGTTTCCTAAGCAATCTGTTTCTTGTAAAAAAGAAAAATGGCCAATTTCGTCCAGCAATAAATTTAAGAACCTTAAATTCTTTCTTTGTTTATCAACATTTCAAGATGGAAGGTATTCATCTGTTAAGAGATTGCCTTCTAGACAACGATTTTCTAATCAGATTAGATTTGACAGATGCTTATTTAACAGCTCCGGTAGCTCAACCTCGCAGAAAATTCCTGACTTTTGTTTGGGAAGGGAAAACTTGGAGCTTCACTTGTATGCCTTTCGGTTTATCTTCAGCTCCTTGGATTTTCACCAAATTGATGAAACCTATCGTTACTTGGCTTCGTCTTCGTGGAGTTCGTCTCATAATTTATCTAGACGATATCTTGATTATGAATCAGGACCCTGTTATTCTCAAATCTCAACTCAATCTTACTCTTTATATTCTAAAAAATTTGGGTTTCATAGTCAACAAAGACAAATCGGTTCTTTCTCCTTCCAAATCTCTAACCTTTTTAGGTTTTCAAATAGATACTTTAAATTCTACTCTCAGTCTTCCCAGGGAAAAAATTGTGAATATCAAGAAAGAGATTTCAAAAACTCTTTCTTTATCTTTGGTTCCCATCAGGACGATAGCCAGAATAGTGGGGTTACTCTCATCCTCTATTCAGGCTATCTTCCCTGCTCCTCTTCATTACAGGGAACTTCAACGATTAAAAATTTCCCATCTTCAGAAAGGTCTTTCTTATTCACACCTAATCCCTCTTTCTTCAGAAGCCAAAGAAGAACTATCTTGGTTGCTCCCCCATATAGAAGCTTGGAACGGGAGAGCCATTTTTGGGAAAACTCCAGATCTTGTGATAGAATCCGATGCCAGTCGTTCGGGTTGGGGTGCTCGATGTGGTCCCTCTATCACGGGAGGAAAATGGTCTTTAGAAGAAAAACGTTTTCATATCAACTGCTTAGAACTTTTGGCAGGCTCTTTTGCAGTCAAAAGTTTTGTAAAAAATTATTTTCCTGTGTCCATTTTACTCAAAATGGACAATATTTCTGCAGTTCGTTATTTAAATCGTCTCGGTGGTACAAAATCAAGGGATTTATCGATTATTACGAAAGATTTCATTCATCTTTGCTTGGACAGAAATATTTCAGTCAAAGCAGAATATATCCCATGTTTATCCAATACAGCAGCGGATTGGGGTTCTCGTTATCTGACAGATTCCAGCGATTGGAAGCTTCACCATCAAGTTTTTCATTCGCTCCATTCTGTCAGAGGTCCCTTTTCGATGGATCTGTTTGCCTCGAGACTGAATTTTCAGATTCGTCCTTATTTCAGTTGGCGTCCAGATCCAGATGCTCTAGCGATCGATGCATTTCTCCACCCTTGGCCTCTTCAAGTAGCATACGCGTTTCCCCCGTTCTCGATGATTCAGAGAACCATTTTGGTAGTTCGTCGAGATCTCCTTTCAATTCTCCTAATCACTCCCCTCTGGCCGTCTCAAGCTTGGTACCCATCTCTTTTAGAACTATCTGTAAACCATCCTGTTCTTCTTCCTCTTTTTCCTCTTCTACTGTCAGATCCAGAAGGTCATCCTCACGATCTCATCATTCAAGGATCTCTTCGTCTTATTGCTTGGTCAATATCGGGCAATCTTCATCTCTCCAAGGCTTATCACAACAAGCTAAAGAACTCCTTCAAGACTCATTGGCCCCAGGGACCAAAAAATGCTATTTTTCCGCATGGACCAGATGGTCTAGCTGGTGCTTGGAAAGACGTTTGGATCCCCTTTCAGTTGATATAGCTTTTATAATTAACTTTCTTACTTCTCTTTTCGATTCAGGTTTAGCTTATAGAACTATTAATGTTTCCAGATCTGCTATTTCTGCTAAACATTCTTTTGTTAATAATTTTCCAGTAGGTCAACACCCTTTAATTTGTAAGTTAATGAAAGCAATAAAATTAAAGAGACCTCCAACTCCAAAATATTCTTTCTTTTGGGATGTTGATCTTACATTTGCTCTTTTTAAGTCTTGGCCTTCTAATGAATATTTATCTTTGAAACAACTTTCTACTAAATTAGCTACTCTATTATGCTTAATTTCTTTTCGTAGAGTCTCTGATGTCAGAGCTTTAGACTTTAACTCTAAACGTTTTACTCCTGAAGGTGTTACTTTCTTTATTTCTAAAAGAACTAAATCTTTTTCAACCTCTATTTTCTATCCTTACTTACCTTCTGAACCTCTCTTATGTGTGGTTTTATGTCTTAAAGAGTATGAACGTAGAACTGTTTCTTTTCGTCCTCCTTCTTCTAACCAACTTTTGTTGTCTTTTGTTCCTCCTCATGATCCTATCTGTTCTACATCTATAGCTAGGTGGGTTAAATGGGTTATGAGTGAGGCAGGTATTAATTGTTCTTTTTCTGCTCACTCTGTTAGAGGATCAGCTGCCTCTAAGGCATTTTTGAAAGCTGCTACCCTTCAACAAATTTTGGATACAGCTGACTGGTCTTCAGATTCTATTTTTAAACAATTTTATTTTAAACCCATTGAACACGCCTCGCTTAGTTTATTTTGTTAGTTGCTTTAAACTAGCAAAATATGAGTCTCTGGTCTTGTAATAAAATTCAGATTATCCTAAGTTATGAAGGTATAATCTAGATTTTATTAAAGACACAGAGACGAGTATTTTCCCTCCTCTTTATTGTATTTTTGATTTTGTCCCCCCCTTATTTTATGATGATATTATTAATCTTTTTACATTTGTTTTAGTTATCAACCAATAATATGGATATTCTGCTGAATGGTTTTGTTCCCTCTCATCTATGTGATAAATCGAATCTTCAAGCAAGTTTTCTTCAATGGTTACAGAATTCCAGTAGATCTTCTAGTTCTTCTATCAAGTTGAAAATTTCGACACGGACCTCTCTCCTTTTCAAGATCCTGCTCTTCAGTCTTCTTGGTTGCCTTTTCAGTTGGATTTATTGTTATTTGATGGATTTTTTGTTCTCTTCATCAGTTGACAAGAAAGAGGATATGTTAGTATATGTTGGACAGTTTATAGTATACATTTTGAATCTGATTGGTTACTTTGTTCTGGTCTAATCAGTTCTCCTTTGTTATTGGTCACTGATTTTTTCTTTGTTTTAACTGTCTCTTTTCAAATATGACAGTTTCTTGTATGGGTATATGTACTTTTAATGACTGCATTTAATAGTAAAGGAAAGATAAAGCAAAATACTTGTCTCTGTGTCTTTAATAAAATCTAGATTATACCTTCATAACTTAGGATAATCCGAATTTTATACCCTGAAAAGGAGCTATATATCTCAATATTCTGTAGTAAGTGTGGAATACTCTGTTCCAGATTACTTAAAAATAATAGAATATAATCTGCAAATAGGGATAGGACTGATTTCTTGCCCCCTAGAATTATTCCCTTCAACTCCTATCTTAATAAAATTGCAAACATTTCAGGGATACATTAAATAATAATGGGGATAAGGGGCAGCCCTGGCATGTACTTCTCTATAAACTGAATCTGTCCGAGATATCGCCATTAACTATAATGGAAAAAGATGGATGTTGGTAAATCATTCTCACAAAAGCTTGGAACCACCCTGTCAAACCAAAGTCTTTCAGATAGAAAGTTAAACACTGAATAGGGAGCTGATCCTTCATATTTTCACATAACACAGCCAGAGCGTGGATCTGTGGTCCTTCATTTCAAATCCATATCTCACTTTGGTATCAATATAATTTTATATGATGAATAGCAAAAATAAATGTAATCCCTCAGATCTCTTACTCATTTTATCTCTAATTTCCCACAAATGCTTCCTCCCATTATGTGCTTTAACTCAATATGCAAATTCGTGCACCCTGTGACAGTTGTCAGGTCAGTAACAAGAATAAACACTTTCTTTGCAGGTGACGAATATTTCCATAGCTACTGCAGACACATGATTCTTTGTGTTGCTTAAATCAACATACCTTTATTGCTGAGCCACACCTGTTGTATAGAATAAACTCACTTAAACCTGCATTTATCACATACCTCTAATATACATTCACCTAATTCCTATCAACTAGAAGAAGTTTGCATCCATCCTTTATCTTTTTTTTTTTAACTTTAACTTTAAAGTAATGTGTGTTCATTATATAAGTTTCAGGACATCATAAAAAGCAAACAATTATCTGAATAAATTAATTTTATCACATTTTATATATAGTCCTGGCATTTTTATAAGTACCGCTGATACCTAATGTCTTGCTCCACTGAGACAGTAATTATAAATCAAGTAAATAAAAGGTATCAATAATCTGAGATATTACAAATGTTTCCAAGTAGTTTGAAAATCTCAGTTAGTGTTATGTAGTCAAAATTTGACATCCCTGTTGCTGTTTGTTTATTACTGAGCAGGACACTCAACAGCACCAAGCAGAAGATACAGCAAGTCAGAAGAAGTACCACCTACCCCATTAAAAGTAATAAAGTGAGCTTCCTCACCTCTTGTTCAGTGGTTAAGTTTGATGATAAATGGGTCAAATGTGCTGTTAAGCTGCTTGATACATATACCATCAATCCCCAGAGGAGCAGAAAAGTTTTAGTTTCACACTGTACAGTAGAATAGAGTCTAGGAAATATAGAGGAAAACAGGAAAAAAATTATAATTAGCCACAGTGAAGGAAAAAGTTGCTTGTTATTCCGTACCTCTTCTCACTGAAGCCCCAATGATTGAAACTGCCACAAGGTGGCGAGCTATTCAAAAGGGATCCATCCCCATGTTGAGAAAGCCGGCAAAATATTCCAAGTGGCTGACATCATTGTTTAAAGGCAGCATTGCCGAGAGGCATTTTACTATACATCGCAATCATTGGTGATGCTGGTGAAAAATTCCAAGCAGCATTGCTAAATACATTGGCGATATAAAGTATAGGATACCTTTTGCATATATCACATAGCAAAATAAACAGCCTACACTATTAACCACAAAAAAACACAATAATCCCCCTCTGCAATAATCCCAACACTATTTAACCCCTATACCACCACAACCCCCCATCGTAATATAACACCTATACCTAAAATCATTTGTAAATTTAAAAATCACTTGATTTAACAATAAAAAAAAAAAAATACTTGCTTTTGTATTTGGTTTACAACTAATCATTTGTTCCACCTGGCTTCTGTGTATACCATATTCTGATAAACACATTTCAGTAGGCACCACATTGCTAAGAATACCAAGCAGGGGTGAATATAGCACTTAGGGGTCTATAGCTAGTTGCATGTTCCAACACAGGGCCAGATTCTATAATGTACAAAAAAAAAGATTTTGCTTGACTTGTCAGCATGCTAGCAAGCTTTAGATATTTGGGTCCTGAGACCTTATCACTTCTTTAAATGTATAACATACTTTATCACATAGTGTAGCACCATACTCAAAAAAAATTTGTCACAACGGAATTATATCTTGATTTTTATATGTTAGTTTCAGAAAATACATTATTTCATCCATTTTTTTCAGAGCATACACTCTTTTAGACATGACCAGATTCACTAAGAATAGTGAAAATAATAATGTTCAAATTAGAGCACTCTCACCTTAGTTTCAGCTGCCAGGGTGCCAGCGGTTAATTATAGGAATAGAAGAAGGCACTCACTGGTCTTTTAGAAAAGTGAATTTTAATCTTTAAAGTGTGACGTTTCGGGAACACACTCCCCTTCCGCAGACAAACAAACACACATCTCAAATGGCTATTTAAGCCGTGTAAACCCCACCCCCCTGTGAGAAATTGCGCCAAAAGCGTAACCATAGTAATGCTCAATAAACAAAACAAAATAAAACATTTTCGGATTCAGCATTAAGAATATGAGCAATCTGAATTTTTTTTTACATAGTGAAGTATAAATCATTGTGATATTGTGGCAACAAGTGAAAACAGTGCCTATTATATCTTATATAGTGATGTCGCGAATAGTTAGCCGGCGAATAGTTCCCGGTGAACATAGCATGTTCGCGTTCGCCGTAGACGGCGAACATATGCGATGTTCGGTCCGCCCCCTATTCCTCATCATTGAGTAAACTTTGACCCTGTACCTCACAGTCAGAAGACACATTACAGCCAATCAGCAGCAGACCCTCCCTCCCAGACCCTCCGACCTCCTGGACAGCGTCCATTTTAGATTCATTCGGAAGCTGCATTCTTAGTGAGAGGAGGGACAGTGTAGCTGCTGCTGATTTAATAGGGAAATCGATAGCTAGGCTAGTGTATTCAGTGTCCACTACAGTCCTGAAGGACTCATCTGATCTCTGCTGTAAGGACAGCACCCCAAAAAGCTCTTTTTAGGGCTAGAACATCAGTCTGCTTTTTTTTTTTTTTTTCCCGTGTAATCTAATTGCAGTTGCCTGCCTGCCCGCATGTGTGTCAGGCTCACAGCGTATACTGTGCCCACTTGCCCAGTGCCACCACTCATATCTGGTGTAACAGTAGTGTACATTTAAAAAAACAACACTTTTTTGACTGTGAAATAATAGCAAACAGCTGCCAGTACCCAAGATGGCCGCCAATAAGGCAGATGGGGAGGTTTAGAGAGCTGTTTTGGGGGGGGATCAGGGAGGTTGGGGGCTAAGGGGGGATGCTACACCACAGCATATGTAAATATGCTAAAAAAAATAAAAACCTTTTATTTTAGTACTGGCAGACTTTCTGCCAGTACTTAAGATGGCAGGGACAATTGTGGGGTGGGGGAGGAAAGGGAGCTGTTTGGGAGGGATCAGGGGGTCTGATGTGTCAGGTGGGAGGCTGATCTCTACACTAAAGCTAAAATTAACCCTGCAAGCTCCCTACAAACTACCTAATTAACCCCTTCACTGCTAGCCATAATACACGTGTGATGCTCAGCAGCATTTAGCGGCCTTCTAATTACCAGAAAACAACGCCAAAGTCATATAAGTCTGCTATTTCTGAACAAAGGGGATCCCAGAGAAGCATTTACAACCATTTGTGCCATAATTGCACAAGCTGTTTGTAAATAATTTCAGTGAGAAACCTAAAATTGCGAAAAAAAATTAAGTTTTTTTTAAATTTGATCGCATTTGGCGGTGAAATGGTGGCATGAAATATACCAAAATGGGCCTAGATCAATACTTTGGGTTTTCTACTACACTACACTTAAGCTAAAATTAACTCTACAAGCTCCCTACATGCTCCCTAATTAACCCCTTCACTGCTGGGCATAAAACACGTGTGGTGCGCAGTGGCATTTAGCAGCCTTCTAATTACCAAAAAACAACGCCAAAGCCATATAAGTCTGCTATTTCTGAACAAAGGGGATCCCAGAGAAGCATTTACAACCATTTATGCCATAATTGCATAAGTTGTTTGTAAATAATTTCTGTGAAAAAACCTAAAGTTTGTGAAAAAGTGAACAATTTTTTTTATTTGATCGCATTTGGCGGTGAAATGGTGGCATTAAATATACCAAAATGGGCCTAGATCAATACTTTGGGTTGTCTACTACACTACACTTAAGCTAAAATTAACTCTACAAGCTGCCTACATGCTCCCTAATTAACCCCTTCACTGCTGGGCATAAAACACGTGTGGTGCGCAGTGGCATTTAGCAGCCTTCTAATTACCAAAAAGCCACGCCAAAGCCATATAAGTCTGCTATAATGGCATGTCTGACACACAGTGTTGGGGCAAGGGTCCATCTGACCACTGATACCTGGTCTGCAAAGCATGGTCAGGGCAGGTATATTACCTACACTGCGCAATGTGAAGCGGGTGTAACCCTTACACTACCTGATCGATACAACATCATACCTGATGTTTTAAAGCACGTTATTCCAAAACATTTAGGAATGTTAGGTGATTTATGCCCTTTATGGATTAAAACCAGACATGCATCAACTATGTAATTTTCCATGGGAGTTTTGCCATGGATCCCCCTCCGGCATGCCCCAGTCCAGAAAGAGTCCCTGTGGGTTTTAAAATTCGCCTGCCTATTGAAGTCTATGATGGTTCAAATTTTTATGTTCGCGACATCACTAATCTTATAGACATTTGCATAATTATAGTGTATAATCATAGTGTATAATCATATTATTAGTCCAGAACACAGACCTATACAAAAACCTATATTCAAAACCGCTCCTATCTTATACTAGAGGCATGTTAGACTAGTGTATTATCCATTAAATACCTATGGCATGCTGATGACGTCATCAGAGGGAGACCAACCCATGTGTCCCACATCGTCACCTCGTTGCCACGGCAACCCTCACAGGGAAAATAAACAAAAACTCTAATACCCGATCGGCTGCAAAGTTAAAGGCTGCGGGTACATTCAATGGAGTGCTGTCCTGGCTACTATTTCACATATTACAGCATGTCCACATTAAGAAGGGATAAGCTACATAATAAAGTATTCAAATGAAACGTAACAAAGAGAATAAGAGAGTGAACAATACTAAATACTACAATACTAAATAATAAATAATAAAAAATGAAGGATAAGGAATACTAGCAAAAATAAAAGATAAACTGAGAATGAAAAAAGAGCGAGAAAAATTGTATAAAATAAGAATGCACAAGCACAAGATAGAAAAGAATATGAAATATGAACAACTAACTAAAATAAAATAAGCAAAAGGAAAAGAAAAAGAAAAAGGAAAAAGAAAAAAGAAAAAATAATAAATAATAAATAATATAAAAAATAAAAATAAAAATATAAAATAAATAAAATAAAAAGATGATAAGAATAAGAATAAAAATAAAATAAAATATAGAGCTAAGAATATCAAAATAAAGACGTATCAGAAAAAAAACGTATAATACCGGAGTGAACAAAAAAAGACAAGTTTTCTTTTTCCTTTTTCTTTTCCTTTTGCTTATTTTATTTTAGTTAGTTGTTCATATGTCATATTCTTTTCTATCTTGTGTTTGTGCATTCTTATTTATACCATTTTTCTCGCTCTTTTTTCATTCTCAGTTTATCTTTTATTTTTGCTAGTATTTCTTATTCTTCATTATGTATTATTTATTATTGTAGTATTTAGTATTGTTCACTCTATCTTATTCTCTTTGTTAAGTTTCGTTTGGATACTTTATTATGTAGCTTATCCCTTCTTAAAGGGACATTAAACACTTTGAGATGGTAATATAAAATGATAAATTGTGTATATAAAACAACTCTGCAATATACTTTCATTATTTATTTTGTCCTCTTTGCCTCTAATTCCATTCTGAAATTGTGAGCTTTTCAGTTCCTGTTAGAAATGGAAGTGCAGAACACTGTTAAATCCAGCACAACCATTGGCTGCACACTCTAGTGACCTATTTATAACTGACCCCAATTGGCCACAGCAGAGAAGGTAACACAAGTTACAACATGGCAGCTCCCAGTGTTTTATAGACACTAAAACTTTACACTTATTTTGTCACTTTTTAAACAACTAATGAAACTTTAAAAAATACATCTACATGTTATCCTCAGACTAATATTTTCTTTGAATGCATCATTCTATCTAGCATGTATTTAGTGTTTAATGTCCCTTTAATGTGGACATGCTGTAATATGTGAAATAGTAGCCAGCACAGCACCCCATTGAATGTACCCGCAGACTTTAACTTTGCAGCAGATCGGGTATTAGAGTTTTTGTTTATTTTCCATGTGAGGGTTGCCATGGCAACAAAGTGACGATGTGGGGCACATGGGTTGGTCTCCCTCTGATGACGTCATCAGCATGCCTCACCGCATCTCATGCCGCTGCTGGTAGGATCTGTGAACCTTCGTATCGCTAGAAAAGTGTCATAGTAAAGAGATGCCATAGGTATTTAATGGATAATACACTAGTGTAACATGCCTCTAGTATAAGAAGTTTTGAATATAGGTTTTTGTATAGGTCTGTGTTCTGTAATGATAATATGATTATACACTATAATTATGCAAATGTCTATAAGATATAATATGCACCGTTTTCACTTGTTGCCACAATATCACAATGATTTATACTTCACTATGTAAAAAAAAATCAGATTGCTCATATTCTTAATGCTGAACTTGAAAATGTTTTAATTTGTTTTGTTTATTGAGCATTACTATGGTTATGCTTTTGGTGCAATTTTTCACTGGGGGTGGGGTTTACACTGCTTAAATAGCCATTTGAGATGTGTGTTTGTTTGTCTGAGGAAGGGGAGTGTCCCCCCGAAACGTCATGCTTTAAAGATTAAAATTCCCTTTTCTAAAAGACCAGTGAGTGCCTTCTTCTATTACTGTATATATATATATATATATATATATATATATATATATATATATATATATATATATATATATATATATATATATATAATATAAATCTTCCAGCTTAACCCACCAAATGCCGACAGCCTGGGTGCAAAGATAAGGCAGTATACAGGAACAGACGTTTGCACTCACAGGTCTTTTTTTCAAACTTTTAATGGAACGTTTTTGGGGTATTATAACCCCATCATCAGCATACAACAGTGATAATAATCAAACATTTTATAGTGTTTTACAAACAAAGTGTACCAATCACAAACCTCACATCTCCCCCAGCTTTCACAGCAAAATTATCGTCAGTGGAACGCATAATGCGTTCCACCGTCATGGCTCACATCCGGAAGTTTGAAGCGTCACTTCCGGTTTATGGCCAAATTGCATATTATGTATAATCAAACAACAAATATAAAAAAAAACTTGATTAACATCCAGGTTGTACACACAGTGTGTCAGTGTAAAGTGATCAGTGCCTAAATAATTAGCATAATTTATACACTCAATTTCTCGTGTCTAAACTGTGTTGGTGTATGTATACATTGTTATGGCAACCGCTGTCATAGAAACAATAATAAACAACGGCTCCAGTGCATACGTATATTGAAGTGAGTGACAATGACCATATAGGTGAAAAAACTTCTATATATTAGAGTATTTAAAACGGGATAGGCTAAAAAACATTATCCCTAAAGTTGAACATGTCAGAAATTAAAAATTAAAATCAAAATCAAATTGGGTTACACTGTTGTGCCATTAATAGCACATCCCCCATAGTTTTAAAGGGTTACTCCAAACTTCGTTGCAGAATTACGTTTGCTAGATATGAACTGGGATAAAGCTGAACCAACTACAAACATTAAGATAGATGGGAGACCTTATAAGACCAGTATAACTGATCTGAGCATATACGTGCAGATCACATCTCTGTCTATCTTAAGACCAAATGTGATAATACCGGCCGTACATTATATCAATAGATAAATACATTGTATCAAAAGATAAATACTTTGTAAGATAGAAGATAAATGTATATAGTATCAATAGATAAATATATTTATAGGATCAACGATAGATAAGCTACCTAAAAAACCTAATGGATATGTTATATTGATCGATAAATATATTCGTTAGATCAGAGATAGAAATATTGCCTATACAATAAACCTCATAGGTGTTAGGTAGCTACCATAATGATATACACAGTGGGACTCATTTGAGGACACATGTTCAAGACACATCTGGGTCACATTCCTGTGATAAAATGTGTTAATCGCACTTAATACTTGATATCAATTGATAAATATTTTTCAAAACCAAGATAGATATACTGTGAATGCATTTGCAAATTGGGAATCAATATATCTTTTGAAACAAGAAGTACATGCAACATATATTCTCATATAATCACACAGGAATCCCACGTAGCCTAGACTTTTAAGACCTTAGTGCAGATGTGAGTAACTAACACAGGTAGGCCAGGCTTCCACATTGTGTATTGAAATCAAAGATGATCCCAACCCGCAGTGCTGAGAGAATAATGCGGGGAACACCCTACCTAAAGAGTGGACACCGCAAATTACATCTCAGAGCCACCATGCCACCCTGGCAGTACCCCAAGTAGGTAGCACATTAAAGAAGATTTTTAAAGTCTGGCATGGTATTCAGGCCACCAGGTATGATAGTCCCTAGGCGGAACATCCACTGTGCTTCACATTTAAGAAGCTGTTTGTTGCGGTCTCCGCCACGTTCCAATGCAGGTATATGATCTATCAATATGTAGCGTATCGAGGAAACCGAATGTCCCTCATTCGCGCAATGTCCCGCCACTGGCTGCTCAGAAGTTCCTTCCTTAATGGCCGTTCTTATGGCATGTCGGTGATTAGCCATCCTTTCACGTAATGTTCCTGACGTCTTGCCAACATAGAACCTCGAGCACAGGCAAAACAAAAGATACACTATGTGCGTCGTAGTGCATGTTATGGAGTGTCTAATATTGAAAGACCGGTTCGTATGTGGATGGTGGAAGACCTTCGTGCCAATTAGACCATTGCATGTAGTGCAACCTAAACATCGGTATGATCCCCTGATGTTTCTTTTAGTGCCGGTGTTGTAACTTGCTTTAGGGTCTGTTCTCATTAATAGATCTTTGAGGTTAGTGCCTCTCTTGAAACCCACCATGGCACTTAGATTATTAGTGAACGTGAGCTTTGGGTCGGAAGACATAATAGGCCAATGTTGGCGTAGAATCCGGCCAGTGCCCTTCGTGGCAGGAGTAAAGGTAGTGGACATAATCAATTTGTCTGCAGTATCCCGTTTAGGTTTCGGTTGTATCAGTTCCGCTTGTGTCAAAGTGGATACAGCTTCCACAGATTCTTGAATCACAGATGCCTTGTACCCTCTCAAGCGGAACCTCTCACCCACTCCAATCAATTGGGAGACCCCTGTTGCAATATTCAAATTATTTCTCATAGTTCTTATACATTGTGATTTGACAATACCCTTCAACAGTGCAGGGGGATGGCAGCTGTCTGCCCTGAGTAAAGAATTACGTAGGCTTATGGTACAGCGTGGTCCCAAGTTTATATGTGTCTTTAAAGACTGTCAGATCCAAAAAAATTGATGGATTGTTCATCCACTGTTATTTTAAATTTTACATTATCCGTACAGTTCAGATACAGACTGTTGACATCCAGCATGACGATTTACTCGTGAGTCTGGATGTCAACAGTCTGTATACCATCATACATCATCACGAGGGACTAAAGGCAGTACAAGAACACCTTATTGACAACCCTGGGTATGATGGTCCTCTGATAGAATATCTATCTTCTCTGATTGAATATTGTTTGTTTAAAAACTATTTCAGATTTGAACAGAGATTCTATCTGCAGGTGGCCGGCACTGCCATGGGTTCCTCCATGGCCCCTGCCTACGCCAATATTTATATGTCACAATTTGAGAACTTGTATTTATGGTCTCATACTGATACATCTATTGTCTGTTATTACATATATATAGATGACATCTTTTTGGTATGGCGGGGGGGCATGGAGGGACTCCAGGCTTGGTACAACTTTTACAATAACTGTACAGATAATGTAAAATTTAAAATGACGGTGGATGAACAATCCATCAATTTTTTGGATCTGACAGTCTTTAAAGACACAGATAAACTTGGGACCACGCTGTACCATAAGCCTACTGATCGTAATTCTTTACTCAGGGCAGACAGCTGCCATCCCCCTGCACTGTTGAAGGGTATTGTCAAATCACAATGTATAAGAACTATGAGAAATAATTTGAATATTGCAACAGGGGTCTCCCAACTGATTGCAGTGGGTGAGAGGTTCCGCTTTTGAGGGTACAAGGCATCTGTGATTCAAGAATCTGTGGAAGCTGTATCCACTTTGACACAAGCGGAACTGATACAACCGAAACCTAAACGGGATACTGCAGACAAATTGATTATGTCCACTACCTTTACTCCTGCCACGAAGGGCACTGGCCGGATTCTACGCCAACATTGGCCTATTATGTCCTCCGACCCAAAGCTCACGTTCACCTATAATCTAAGTCCCATGGTGGGTTTCAAGAGAGGCACTAACCTCAAAGATCTATTAATGAGAACAGACCCTAAAGCAAGTTACAACACTGGCACTAAAAGAAACATCAGGGGATCATACCGATGTTTAGGTTGCACTACATGCAATGGCCTAATTGGCACAAAGGTCTTCCACCATCCACATACGAACCGGTCTTTCAATATTAGACACTCCATAACATGCACTACGATGCACGTAGTAAAACAGAAAAGCAGAAAAGCTGAGGGGCGCTTACGTTCCTGGGTTAAGTCTGTGAGCTGTAGAAAAGCCGGTTGCTCTGTTGAGCAGGAAGTGGATCCACTGTGATAGCGTGTTGCAGGTGTCAGTGATAGTCTGCTTCCTGTGTCACTGTAGTGATGAGCGCTGCCTGAGACAGAGGGGGGTGTATTCTCCAAACACCTCCAGCAGGTAGTAGTCTGTGAAAAGAAAGCAAAGACAGGCGCAGCCCAATTCAAGTGTAGTATTCTTTAATTCAGTGTAAGTGCACACATACAAATGGCTACTTACAGACTTTCTCAAGAGATGAAAAATTAGAAGTGTTGCAAGCATGGTGCCTACCGGCTTTATAAAAGGGACCATTAATTGCATGATTAATTACCAGCCAGTCAGAGTATGGTGATACTGATTGGCAGGTGAGCTTGTTAAGTAGGAAAAAAAAAGCTTTGCATTATTGTATGTTTGAAAAACATATAGGATTTGCTCAGTGTTATCACCTTAAATGCAATAGTAAACGTTAAAATATAAACATAGATAAGAAAATGGACAATAAACATTATGTTAAAAAACCTTGTATATTAAAAACTAGAAAAAATGTTAAAAGCAATATGTAGTTGTATGCACTAAAATTAAAAATCTGATGTTGTGTTTTTTAAAAAAGATGTTTTTTAGTAAAACTACATGAAAGCTTGCAGGTCTAATTCTAGGTTTAGACCTGATGGTTGCATGGTGTTTAGTTGGTAAATCCACCATGATTCTCTGCGTCTGAGTGTTAGAAGCCTGTTTGGAAATTTATTGGGGGGTATCCAGTCTATGACTTGGATTTTGAGGGATGCAGGATTTGAATTGTGATGTAATTTAAAATGTTCTGGCACACTGTGTGTCATGAGGCCATTTTTTATATTATTGACATGTTCTCCCAGCCTTGTACGTATACTTCTTTTGGTTCTTCCTATGTAAATCAAATTGCAGCTACATTTTAGCAAGTAAACTACATAGGTGGTACTGCAGTTGCTCTTATATTTCTGTTTGAATGTAATGTCTCCCCCTGAGTTGGTAAAGGTAATCTCTCTATTTACATATTGGCACATGCCACATCTGGATACCCCGCATTTGTAGGTGCCGGGTTTTTGTTGTAACCAGTGTGTTTTATCCTTAATTATACAAGGTTTATTAGAGTTACGCAATCTTGTGGGTGCTAAAATGTTTTTAAAATCCATATTTTTTCTGAAAGTTACCAATGGGTGATCTGGTAAAACATCGCCCAGTATGGGATCTGCCTTTAACACACCCCAGTGTTTCTTTAGGATATTTTGTATTTCTCTAGAGCACTGACTGTATGTTGTGATGAATCTGACATTGTTTAATGTATTAGATTGTCTCCTTCGTTTTGACTTGTCAGTAGGGAGTAAAAGAGTTTTCCTGTCCATTAGAGAAACTTTAGTTTTAGCCTGTTCTAATAACTCAACGGAATAGCCCTTTTCAATGAATCTAGAGTCTAGTAGAGCACACTCTTGATTGTAATCACTTGTTTTGGTGCAGTTTCTCTTTACCCTTTGGTATTGCCCCAGAGGAATGTTAGTCTTCCATCTGGGTAAATGGCCACTGCTTGCGTTGAGGAACCCATTCTTATCAGTTGGTTTTCTAAAATTCTTCACTGCTACCTTGTTTTGTCCATCAATATATAAAATTAAATCAAGAAACTCTATTTGTGTGGTAACTATTTTTGACGTAAATTTTAAATTATAATTATTGGTGTTGATGTGTTCTATAAACTCCTTACATAGTGTTTCACTTCCTCTCCAGATGATGATTACATCATCTATATACCGAAAATAACGTATTAGGTGGCTGTGATAAGGGTTATTTGTCCAAATGTGATTGTTCTCAAAATGATGCATGTAGAGATTGGCATACGATGGGGCAAATGTGGTCCCCATCGCAGTGCCCTGTATCTGTCTATAAAACTGTTTATCAAATGTGAAATAATTATGTGAAAGTATGAATTCAATGCCTGTTAAAATAAACTGAAGGTGTTGATGGGGTGAGAAGTCTTCAATAAGTATTTCTTTAATAGCCTTAATTCCTTGGTCGTGCGGTATACAAGTGTATAGCGACGATACGTCGCAGGATACCCACAGAAAGTCATTAGACCAATCTAACCCTTCAAATGTGTTGATTGTTTGGATTGTGTCCCTGAGGTACGCCTTGGTAGATTGTACTACAGGCTGTAAGTAATGATCTATGTATACAGATAAGTTGTTGGTTAGTGATCCGATCCCAGAAATTATGGGTCTACCTGGTGGAGATATTAGGGTTTTATGCACCTTGGGAAGGTGATAAAACGTGGGTATGGTGGGGTGGTTTTCTGTTAAGAAATTGAATTCATCATTATTAAGTATGTTGTTATTTTTTGCTTCTTTCAAAATAATATTGAGTTCCTTTTTAAATTTAAGGGTGGGATCAAAGTTTAATTTTTTGTATGTGCTTTGATCATTTAATATATTGGAAGCCTCTTTAAGATAGTCTTCTCTGTTCTGTATCACCACCCCACCACCCTTGTCCGCTGCCCTGATGATGATATTATGATTATTTTCTAAATCTTTGAGTGTTTTTCTTTCACTTGTTGTTAAATTATCATTATGTTTATGTATCCAATTGTCTCCTTTCTTTTCCCAAAGTTTAGTGAGATCATCACATATTAGTTTATTAAAAGTATTTACAAATTGGCCTTGGGAAGTGTAGGGGTAAAAACTAGATTTACGTTTAAACTCACTGTGTTTGATACTTTCCTCGAGGTCATGTGTGCTGAGATCTAACAAATCTGATTGATTTTGGGTCAATGTATCAGTTAAAGTCACCCCCGTATCTAATTCATTGAGTGTCGCCAAAGCAGATTGGTCAAAATGGTCCAAGGTGATAGGCAATGTCGGTGTGATTCTGGGTGTGTTTTTTAAAAAATACCTTTTTAGGGTCAGGTTTCTAATATATTTTTGTATATCTATGTAAGTCTGGAATTTATTTGGGGCTTTTTTAGGGGCAAAGTTGAGGCCTTTCGCCAAAAGATTAATTTATTTATTGCCCAATGGTACAGTGGAAAGATTGAATATATTAGCTCTATTTTTATCTATCTCATTCCAGAGAATGGCAGGACCTAGTGTTGCTTGATAACTATGTCTTACATGACATAGTTCCCAGGGGACTAAGGTTGTATAAGAAACCAGCCTTTGAACTAAAGGAGGTAGAATTTAGCACGGAGTGGGATAAAGCGTTCCATGACTGCTCACTTACCTTAATTAAAATCCTCATCAAATATAGAGAATACAAACTGGACAAAATTAAATTAGATCTAGATAAATTGTTCCCTAAAATTCAGAACTTTCAGAATATTGATCATTGGAAGAAACTCAATGATAGTATTCAAGAAAGAAATAATAAATATGGGTCTGACCTAATGAGTGCAAAATACAAAAAACTTTGCAGAGATATGGAAGACTATCAAAATGATAGGGTCTATACTTATAAAACAAAAGAAATCACTCATACCATATCTGAGAATGATACTAGAAATGACATATGTGAACAAAGACCTTTCAATCATTACACTAGAAATCCACACATAAATCGCAACACATATCAGCCCCAACAGAATGAAAACTACAATAGACACTCAACTGAAAATCACAATAAAGGCCATCAACAAACCATGCAACACAATGGACAACGGAGTTTTAATACGAGCTCACACTCAATAAATAGAAATAGAAATCAAAACACAAACACTTCCAATAGGCCCCTCTCAGTCCCCCATACAGGTGGTAACACAGAACACAGAAATGATAATCATCAATTTAACAACAATCATTATCGTGATAATAAAAATGGTAATTTTAGGAGAAATTCCAATACAGGAAACCACATTGCACATCATACTACAAATACAGGCTTCCACACTGCCAGGAAGGAATCCTGGCGAAGCATGAATAATTCCAGCTGCTTTACTCCACCATATCTTAAAGAATCTAGATTCAACATTCCAACCACAAACAGATTCAATACTCTGGGGCACCTAGGAAATGGCAACTCAAACACAGTTTTAAAGCCCAACTGGCAAATACAGGGGGCGAAACCTAAGTTCACACATTCAACATATAATACATCCAATCAGGATAATAGAAGTCACCAATTGCATTTTTTAGATCTCGCCACTTCCCCAACAGGAAGATTTCGAAAACAAATACACGAAAACACAATAGAAAACCCAAGGCTTTTGCCAGGCAAAAGAAGAAGAGCAAGCGGGGATGTAGAGGGGGGAGAAAGATCCAACTTCTCAAACACAAAAAGAATGAGATAGATAAAAATAGAGCTAATATATTCAATCTTTCCACTGTACCATTGGGCAATAAAGAAATTAATCTTTTGGCGAAAGGCCTCAACTTTGCCCCTAAAAAAGCCCCAAATAAATTCCAGACTTACATAGATATACAAAAATATATTAGAAACCTGACCCTAAAAAGGTATTTTTTAAAAAACACACCCAGAATCACACCGACATTGCCTATCACCTTGGACCATTTTGACCAATCTGCTTTGGCGACACTCAATGAATTAGATACGGGGGTGACTTTAACTGATACATTGACCCAAAATCAATCAGATTTGTTAGATCTCAGCACACATGACCTCGAGGAAAGTATCAAACACAGTGAGTTTAAACGTAAATCTAGTTTTTACCCCTACACTTCCCAAGGCCAATTTGTAAATACTTTTAATAAACTAATATGTGATGATCTCACTAAACTTTGGGAAAAGAAAGGAGACAATTGGATACATAAACATAATGATAATTTAACAACAAGTGAAAGAAAAACACTCAAAGATTTAGAAAATAATCATAATATCATCATCAGGGCAGCGGACAAGGGTGGTGGGGTGGTGATACAGAACAGAGAAGACTATCTTAAAGAGGCTTCCAATATATTAAATGATCAAAGCACATACAAAAAATTAAACTTTGATCCCACCCTTAAATTTAAAAAGGAACTCAATATTATTTTGAAAGAAGCAAAAAATAACAACATACTTAATAATGATGAATTCAATTTCTTAACAGAAAACCACCCCACCATACCCACGTTTTATCACCTTCCCAAGGTGCATAAAACCCTAATATCTCCACCAGGTAGACCCATAATTTCTGGGATCGGATCACTAACCAACAACTTATCTGTATACATAGATCATTACTTACAGCCTGTAGTACAATCTACCAAGGCGTACCTCAGGGACACAATCCACACAATCAACACATTTGAAGGGTTAGATTGGTCTAATGACTTTCTGTGGGTATCCTGCGACGTATCGTCGCTATACACTTGTATACCGCACGACCAAGGAATTAAGGCTATTAAAGAAATACTTATTGAAGACTTCTCACCCCATCAACACCTTCAGTTTATTTTAACAGGCATTGAATTCATACTTTCACATAATTATTTCACATTTGATAAACAGTTTTATAGACAGATACAGGGCACTGCGATGGGGACCACATTTGCTCCATCGTATGCCAATCTCTACATGCATCATTTTGAGAACAATCACATTTGGACAAATAACCATTATCACAGCCACCTAATACGTTATTTTCGGTATATAGATGATGTAATCATCATCTGGAGAGGAAGTGAAACACTATGTAAGGAGTTTATAGAACACATCAACACCAATAATTATAATTTAAAATTTACGTCAAAAATAGTTACCACACAAATAGAGTTTCTTGATTTAATTTTATATATTGATGAACAAAACAAGGTAGCAGTGAAGAATTTTAGAAAACCAACTGATAAGAATGGGTTCCTCAACGCAAGCAGTGGCCATTTACCCAGATGGAAGACTAACATTCCTCTGGGGCAATACCAAAGGGTAAAGAGAAACTGCACCAAAACAAGCGATTACAATCAAGAGTGCGCTCTACTAGACTCTAGATTCATTGAAAAGGGCTATTCCGTTGAGTTATTAGAACAGGCTAAAACTAAAGTTTCTCTAATGGACAGGAAAACTCTTTTACTCCCTACTGACAAGTCAAAACGAAGGAGACAATCTAATACATTAAACAATGTCAGATTCATCACAACATACAGTCAGGGCTCTAGAGAAATACAAAATATCCTAAAGAAACACTGGGGTGTGTTAAAGGCAGATCCCATACTGGGCGATGTTTTACCAGATCACCCATTGGTAACTTTCAGAAAAAATATGGATTTTAAAAACATTTTAGCACCCACAAGATTGCGTAACTCTAATAAACCTTGTATAATTAAGGATAAAACACACTGGTTACAACAAAAACCCGGCACCTACAAATGCGGGGTATCCAGATGTGGCATGTGCCAATATGTAAATAGAGAGTTTACCTTTACCAACTCAGGGGGAGACATTACATTCAAACAGAAATATAAGAGCAACTGCAATACCACCTATGTAGTTTACTTGCTAAAATGTAGCTGCAATTTGATTTACATAGGAAGAACCAAAAGAAGTATACGTACAAGGCTGGGAGAACATGTCAATAATATAAAAAATGGCCTCATGACACACAGTGTGCCAGAACATTTTAAATTACATCACAATTCAAATCCTGCATCCCTCAAAATCCAAGTCATAGACTGGATACCCCCCAATAAATTTCCAAACAGGCTTCTAACACTCAGACGCAGAGAATCATGGTGGATTTACCAACTAAACACCATGCAACCATCAGGTCTAAACCTAGAATTAGACCTGCAAGCTTTCATGTAGTTTTACTAAAAAACATCTTTTTTAAAAAACACAACATCAGATTTTTAATTTTAGTGCATACAACTACATATTGCTTTTAACATTTTTTCTAGTTTTTAATATACAAGGTTTTTTAACATAATGTTTATTGTCCATTTTCTTATCTATGTTTATATTTTAACGTTTACTATTGCATTTAAGGTGATAACACTGAACAAATCCTATATGTTTTTCAAACATACAATAATGCAAAGCTTTTTTTTTCCTACTTAACAAGCTCACCTGCCAATCAGTATCACCATACTCTGACTGGCTGGTAATTAATCATGCAATTAATGGTCCCTTTTATAAAGCCGGTAGGCACCATGCTTGCAACACTTCTAATTTTTGATCTCTTGAGAAAGTCTGGGCGTTCTCAGACGAAATGCGTAGAGTTTGTTTCATAGCTATATGTTATACTATAACACAGTTTGGATGTAAAGATACCTTTATATGCAGATTTTATTTGTGCCTTTTGTAAGTAGCCATTTGTATGTGTGCACTTACACTGAATTAAAGAATACTACACTTGAATTGGGCTGTGCCTGTCTTTGCTTTCTTTTCACAGATGCACGTAGTGTATCTTTTGTTTTGCCCGTGCTCGAGGTACTATGTTGGCAAGACGTCAGGAACATTACATGAAAGGATGGCTAATCACAGACATGCCATAAGAACGGCCACAAAGGAAGGAACTTCTGAGCAGCCAGTGGCGCGACATTGCGCAAATGAGGGACATTCGGTTTCCTCGATACGCTACATATTGATAGATCATATACCTCCATTGGAACGTGGCGGAGACCGCAACAAACAGCTTCTTAAATGTGAAGCACAGTGGATGTTCCGCCTAGGGACTATCATACCTGGTGGCCTGAATACCATGCCAGACTTTAAAAATCTTCTTTAATGTGCTACCTACTTGGGGTACTGCCAGGGTGGCATGGTGGCTCTGAGATGTAATTTGCGGTGTCCCCTCTTTAGGTAGGGTGTTCCCCGCATTATTCTCTCAGCACTGCGGGTTGGGTTCATCTTTGATTTCAATACACAATGTGGAAGCCTGGCCTACCTGTGTTAATTACTCACATCTGCACTAAGGTCTTAACAGTCTAGGCTACGTGGGATTCCTGTGTGATTATATGAGAATATATGTCGCATGTACTTCTTGTTTCAAAAGATATATTGATACCCAATTTGCAAATGCATTCACAGTATATCTATCTTGGTTTTGAAAAATATTTATCAATTGATATCAAGTATTAAGTGCGATTAACACATATTATCACAGGAATGTGACCCAGATGTGTCTTGAACATATGTTCTCAAATGAGTCCCACTGTGTATATCATTATGGTAGCTACCTAACACCTATGAGGTTTATTGTATAGGCAATATTTCTATCTCTGATCTAACTAATATATTTATCGATCGATATAACATATCCATTAGGTTTTTTAGGTAGCTTATCTATCGTTGATCCTATAAATATATTTATCTATTGATACTATATACATTTATCTTCTATCTTACAAAGTATTTATCTTTTGATACAATGTATTTATCTATTGATATAATGTACGGCTGGTATTATCACATTTGGTCTTAAGATAGACAGAGATGTGATCTGCACGTATATGCTCAGATCAGTTATACTGGTCTAATAAGTTCTCCCATCTATCTTAATGTTTGTAGTTGGTTCAGCTTTATCCCAGCTCATATCTATCAAACGTAATTCTGCAACGAAGTTTGGAGTAACCCCTTATAACTATGGGGGATGTGCTATTAATGGCACAACAGTGTAACCCAATTTGATTTTGATTTTAATTTTTAATTTCTGACATGTTCAACTTTAGGGATAATGTATTTTAGCATATCCCGTTTTAAATACTCTAATATATAGAAGTTTTTTCACCTATATGGTCATTGTCACTCACTTCAATATACGTATGCACTGGAGCCGTTGTTTATTATTGTTTCTATGACAGCGGTTGCCATAACAATGTATACATACACCTACACAGTTTAGACACGAGAAATTGAGTGTATAAATGATGCTAATTATTTAGGCACTGATCACTTTACACTGACACACTGTGTGTACAACCTGGATGTTAATCAAGTTTTTTTTTATATTTGTTGTTTGATTATACATAATACGCAATTTGGACATAAACCGGAAGTGACGCTTCAAACTTCCGGATGTGAGCCATGACGGTGGAACGCATTATGCGTTCCACTGACGATAATTTTGCTGTGAAAGCTGGGGGAGATGTGAGGTTTGTGATTGGTACACTTTGTTTGTAAAACACTATAAAATGTTTGATTATTATCACTGTTGTATGCTGATGATGGGGTTATAATACCCCAAAAACGTTCCATTAAAAGTTTGAAAAAAAGACCTGTGAGTGCAAACATCTGTTCCTATATATATATATACAAGTTGAACACAATTAAAAGACTGAGGTGAGCTAACTTCAGGACTTTGAATATAACAACAGTGCTAACTACTCCTTATAGACTTCTATGGGGCGCACTTAAAAAAATATTTTAGTTTACGCTCGTCCGCTAACCTGACACTGTGTTAAACCAACTGTGCTAAACCTGAAGGTATTAGGAATAATTGTTCTCTTTAATTTAAAATATATATTCATATATATATAGGGGGTGAGCAGAAGAAGGGAAGGGCGCACAGAGAAGCCAAATCTGGGTGTAGTATGTTATGGTATCAGGATTAACATTCACACTAAAATCACACTCACTTGTTCAAACCTCAATCAGTATGAGGTAAGGTGCTGGTGTGGAGGCTCTTTCAAGCCTTGTAAGACATCCTGTGATCCTTTTCACTGCTTGGTACTCCTTCACAGTACTATAGTGTACTCCTTTAAATCTGTCTTATCAGCCTGTTTATAACTCCTTAATTCCACGGTTTTAATGTAAGAAGGGGAGGGATGGGGGCTTTAAAGATCAGTCTTCGTGTTATAGTTAGTAGTTTATTAGTAACACTCCACACTGTGTCAATAGTTTATAACACACTTATAACACACTTGTTAAAACAATGCAAATCACAATTGCATAAAATATATATAAGAATAAGAGCTAAAAGTCACTTCTGTTAGAGATGGCATTAAATGATCTATGCTGTAAACAGAAGGTTAACCGAAAAACAGCTGATTGTCTATTTTGCCCTTCAGACAGAGCGTGTATAAGTCTGGGGCGGATTCTGATGCGTTTCAACTCTATTAGTTGCTTCTTCAGAGGTGGGGCCGCCCCCCCTACATCTCTAGATTTATGCATACAGGTCCTTCAATAGTGGATGCCCAACCATTATTTTGATTACTGTGGCAAGCTACACTATACTGTGGGCATCTACAAACTAATTTGTCTTTTCAGACTTAATCCTAAAAATCACATATAAAACGTTATTTAAACAATTAATATGTGTTATTATCCCTGATGATGTAAACATTTCATAAATACAATGTTAAAATCACGTATATATTATAAACTACTTATAAATATGTATATAAAAAATCCTTCATACAAAATTTGATAAAATTATTTCTATATAAAAAATATTCATATATAAAAAAGTGTACCCTAAAAACCATTGATCCCTGAAATATTATTAATAACAAAAAAAAATCTCTGTCTAATAGCGGTTTGCAGCACATAGAGGATATTATGCTGCTTATTGCATATGCTTACTATTTGCTCCCACATCAATTCACATAACCTAAAATATATAAAACTAACTGATCTGGGATTTTATCCATATTTACCCCTATAAATAAATACACCTACCCCCAATCGGCATTATTTAAAATACCTCAGGAGCCCTGTCAGGATATACATACATATATATATATATATATATATATATATATACACTCCAATGTAATCTGAATAGAATTTAATATAATATAACATAGATGTGATCCAATATGATATAATATAATGCAATACACAGGTAGCCCTAATATTGAACCTTCATGTGCATCCATACACCTATGCACTCCCTTGTATGTGTATAAAGATGCTCTCGATAATCTTAAAAACAATAAGAGCATTATCATTAAAGAGGCAGATAAGGGTGGCGGTATTGTTATCCAGGACAGGGAAGATTATTTAAAGGAATCATTTAATCTTCTATCAGATAGAGATACATATAAAATATTAAGTGGGGATCCAACTAACCCCTTCCTAATAGAATATACTGAACTAATAAATAAAGGTAAGCAGGATAATGTACTTAATATTAAGGAGTGGAGATTGTTGGCGAATGAAGAACCCAGCAGGGCTATTTTCTATCATTTGCCTAAAATCCATAAGAATTCAGAATGTCCTCCTGGTAGACCGATAATATCGGGTATAGACTCCCTAACAGCAAGGTTATTGGAATATGTTGAGATATTCCTAAAACCTATGGTAACTAAATTGAAGTCACATTTAAGAGATACTCCCCACTTATTGGAAATAGTAAAAGACATTCCATGGAAACCCACATATAGATGGGCTACTTTGGATGTTGCTGCATTGTACACTTCAATTCCCCATGGCAGTGACATAAGGGCAGTCCAATATTTTTTGGAAAGCAAAGCACAATTTAATGAAGTGCAAAATTATTTTATTTTAGATTCTATTAGATTTGTCCTGGAGAAGAATTATTTTCTTTTCCAGGACAAATTTTATTTACAAACCAGTGGCACCACCATGGGGACTAAATTTGCACCCAATTTTAATAGATGATGTTCTGATCATCTGGGATGGAGATAATCCCAGTTGGTCAGAATTCACTGAACATTTAAACTCCAATGGCTTCAATTTGAGGTTTACCAATAGTATTGATGAGTACTAAATTAAATTTTTAGATGTAGTATTATTCCATGAGAAAGGTAAAATAGCAACGAATGTTTACCGGAAGGAAACAGACACTAATGATTATTTAGATGCCAGAAGTGGCCACCATCCCCGATGGATTTAGAATATCCCATATGGACAATTCTTGCGAGTTAAAAGAAATTGTACCCTAACCTGCGATTTTGAGGAAGAGTCAAATACTTTGAAACAACACTTTAGAGCTAAACACTTCCCTGAAAATGTAATAGAGAAAGCGTATAATAAAGTGAAGATCGTAGAGAGAGACACTATGATAAATATAGGGATGAAAGCATCCCCAAAGGGTCAGCAAGAGTCAAAACAGAAACTCACAAAGAGAGGTCTCAGTTTTGTGACCACCTTCAATCGTGGACACTCTAAAATAAGACATATTCTGCATAAACATTGGGGGATTTTAATGAAAGACACACTTTTGAAGGAAACAATAGGGAACAAACCGGAGGTAATATTTAAAAAGAATAAGAATATAAAGAATATTATAGCTCCCAGTATCATCAAAAAGGAGACAAATAAGAAGAACCAGGGGTCTATACACTCCACAGTTCTTAATGTTTTTTTTTAAATGTTTTAGAAAAAACTGTGTATGCTGTGATCATGTTCACAGTTCCAAAGATTACAATAAACAGATTGGTACAGATCAAAATGGGAAGAAAACATGAGATAAAAAGAAGATTAAACTGCAGGTCAGAATTTGTGGTTTATATGATAGAATGCAAATGCAGCACCTCTTTAAAGTACATTGGGAGAACGAAGCAAAATTTAAAAATTAGATGTTTAGAACACATCAAAAATATTGAGGCTGGCACATTAAAGACCCCTCTAATTAAACACTTTAAAGAGTATCATTACAGTGACCCCTCACAGTTTTATTTTAAAGCTATTGAGCAAGTGCAGGTGGGTCCTAGAGGAGGCAGCAGACTTTTAACATTAAGGAAAAGAGAGACAATTTTGGATCCATGCTCTAGGGAGCCTGAGTCCACTTGGGCTACATAAAGATATTGATGTGGCTGCATTCCTCTAGGATCACAGATCTAATGCAATATGGATACATATAGAGTTATACACATACAAGGGAGTGCATATGTGTATGGATGCACATGAAGGTTCAATATTAGGGCTACCTGTGTATTGCATTATATTATATCATATTGGATCGCATCTAAGTTATATTATATTGAATTCTATTCAGATTACATTGGAGTGTATATATATATATATATATATATATATATATATATATATATATATATATATATATAATTTACATGGTTTTTAAACGTTTTTGTTAAATAAAGTTTTGCTTTTTTAAGAAAATATATTTTTTTGCCTTTTTCTGCAGCTGCGGGATGATAGAGTGTGTCTACATATATATATATATATATATACTGTATATATACTGTATATATATATATATATATATATATATATATATATATATATATATATATATATATATACAGGGAGTGCAGAATTATTAGGCAAATGAGTATTTTGACCACATCATCCTCTTTATGCATGTTGTCTTACTCCAAGCTGTATAGGCTCGAAAGCCTACTACCAATTAAGCATATTAGGTGATGTGCATCTCTGTAATGAGAAGGGGTGTGGTCTAATGACATCAACACCCTATATCAGGTGTGCATAATTATTAGGCAACTTCCTTTCCTTTGGCAAAATGGGTCAAAAGAAGGACTTGACAGGCTCAGAAAAGTCAAAAATAGTGAGATATCTTGCAGAGGGATGCAGCACTCTTAAAATTGCAAAGCTTCTGAAGCGTGATCATCGAACAATCAAGCGTTTCATTCAAAATAGTCAACAGGGTCGCAAGAAGCGTGTGGAAAAATCAAGGCGCAAAATAACTGCCCATGAACTGAGAAAAGTCAAGCGTGCAGCTGCCATGATGCTACTTGCCACCAGTTTGGCCATATTTCAGAGCTGCAACATCACTGGAGTGCCCAAAAGCACAAGGTGTGCAATACTCAGAGACATGGCCAAGGTAAGAAAGGCTGAAAGACGACCACCACTGAACAAGACACACAAGCTGAAACGTCAAGACTGGGCCAAGAAATATCTCAAGACTGATTTTTCTAAGGTTTTATGGACTGATGAAATGAGAGTGAGTCTTGATGGGCCAGATGGATGGGCCCGTGGCTGGATTGGTAAAGGGCAGAGAGCTCCAGTCCGACTCAGAAGCCAGCAAGGTGGAGGTGGAGTACTGGTTTGGGCTGGTATCATCAAAGATGAGCTTGTGGGGCCTTTTCGGGTTGAGGATGGAGTCAAGCTCAACTCCCAGTCCTACTGCCAGTTTCTGGAAGACACCTTCTTCAAGCAGTGGTACAGGAAGAAGTCTGCATCCTTCAAGAAAAACATGATTTTCATGCAGGACAATGCTCCATCACACGCGTCCAAGTACTCCACAGCGTGGCTGGCAAGAAAGGGTATAAAAGAAGAAAATCTAATGACATGGCCTCCTTGTTCACCTGATCTGAACCCCATTGAGAACCTGTGGTCCATCATCAAATGTGAGATTTACAAGGAGGGAAAACAGTACACCTCTCTGAACAGTGTCTGGGAGGCTGTGGTTGCTGCTGCATGCAATGTTGATGGTGAACAGATCAAAACACTGACAGAATCCATGGATGGCAGGCTTTTGAGTGTCCTTGCAAAGAAAGGTGGCTATATTGGTCACTGATTTGTTTTTGTTTTGTTTTTGAATGTCAGAAATGTTTATTTGTGAATGTTGAGATGTTATATTGGTTTCACTGGTAAAAATAAATAATTGAAATGGGTATATATTTGTTTTTTGTTAAGTTGCCTAATAATTATGCACAGTAATAGTCACCTGCACACACAGATATCCCCCTAAAATAGCTATAACTAAAAACTACTTCCAAAACTATTCAGCTTTGATATTAATGAGTTTTTTGGGTTCATTGAGAACATGGTTGTTGTTCAATAATAAAATTAATCCTCAAAAATACAACTTGCCTAA
Source organism: Bombina bombina (assembly GCF_027579735.1). NCBI lineage: Eukaryota > Metazoa > Chordata > Amphibia > Anura > Bombinatoridae > Bombina > Bombina bombina. The sequence goes on along the minus strand of NC_069500.1, from coordinate 721,745,433 downwards.
TAATTCTGTACTCCCTGTATATATATATATATATATATATATATATATATATATATATATATATATATGTATATGTATATCCTGACAGGGCTCCTGGAGTATTTTAAATAATACTGATTGGGGTAGGTGTATTTATTTATAGGGGTAAATATGGATAGAAACCCAGATTAGTCAATTTTATATATTTTAGGTTATGTGAATTGATGTGGGAGCAAATAGTAAGCATATGCAATAAGCAGCATAATATCCTCTATGTCCTGCAAACCGCTATTAGACAGAGAATTATTTTTATTAATAATAATATTTCAGGGATCAATGGTTTTTAGGGTACACATTTTTTATATATATATATATATATATTTATATAGAAACAATTTTATCAAGTTTTGTATGAAGGATTTTTTATATACATATTTAAAAGTAGTTTATAAAATATACATGATTTTAACATTGTATTTATGAAATGTTGACATCATTAAGGATAATAACACATAGTAATTGTTTAAATAACGTTTTATATGTGATTTTTAGGATTAAGTCTGAAAAGACAAGTTAGTTTGTGGATGCCCACAGTATAGTGTAGCTTGCCAGTAATCAAAATGGTGGTTGGGCATCCACTATTGAAGGACCTGTATGCATAAATCTAGATATGTAGGGGAGCGACCAATAGAGTCGTGAAACCCATCAGGCACCGCCGCCCGACTTATACACGCTCTGTCTGAAGGGCAAAATAGACGATCAGCTGTTTTTCGGTAAACCTTCTGTTTACAGCATAGATCATTTAATGCCAGCTCTAACAGAAGTGACTTTTAGCTCTTATTCTTATATATATTTTATGCAATTGTGATTTGCATTGTTTTAACAAGTGTGTTGTCAGTGTGTTATAAACTATTGACACAGTGTGGAGTGTTACTAATAAACTGCTAACTATAACACGAAGACTGATCTTTAAAGCCTCCATCCCTCCCCTTCTTACATTAAAACCGTGGGATTAAGGAGTTATAAACAGGCTGATAAGACAGATGTAAAGGAGTACACTATAGTACTGTGAAGGAGTACCAAGCAGTGAAAAGGATCGCAGGATGTCTTACAAGGCTTGAAAGAGCCTCCACGCCAGCACCTTACCTCATACTGATTGAGGTTTGAACAAGTGAGTGTGATTTTAGCGTGAATGTTAATCCTGATACCATAACATACTACACCCAGATTTGGCTTCTCTGTGTGCCCTTCCTTTCTTTTGTTCACCCTAGATTCTACTGAGATCTCCTCGGGGACCCCTCGGTACAAAACTGGAAAAAGGCTGAAAGAGACTCCTTCCTTATTCCTTCCTTAACTATATAAGGAGTGACTTTCCTTTTTGTTTTCATATAGGGGAGGACAGTGTTTATAACATAATATAATATATACATAAAATATTTATATATATATATATATATATATATATATATATATATATATATTAACATAATTAGAAACACTGAATTTGGTGAGTTTATTTTTATTTTCATCTAACTTGTTTAGCGCTGATACTTTCTGTGTGTGTTTTTCATATATATATATATATATATATATATATATATATATATATATATATATATATATATATATATATATATTATATATATATATATATAATTTTTGTAAAATATATATCTATACCTATAAATCTATATGACCATATACAGATATACAGGAGATATATAGATATTGTATTAGAGAAAATGCAATCATAAAGGATAGACTCAGCCAACTTGAACTGGAGTAATGCTAGCTGCGCTAATTCTCCTAAAGTATAACTGACTTACAATTGAAGATATGGGGGTCATTTATTAAGCAGTGGATGCTGCATTGAAGCCCCATCGATTCTGGTCCGCCAGAAACGGGAGTTAAGAAGTTGTCGTAAGACCGCTGCTCCTTAACTTCTCCGCCACCTTTAAGGTGGTGGAGTGAAATCATCCTGATCCAATACGATCAGGATGATTGCCGGCCCCTGCTAGCAGCCGATTGGCCACCAGTGAGCAGGGGGTGGCATTGCACAAGCATTTCACTAGAAATGCTTGTGCAATGATAAATGCCAACAGTGTATGCTGTTGGCATTTAGCGAGGTCAAGCAGACATTATTCGTTACAGCCATAATTCTTATGGTTTATTTCAGGTCAGAAGTTAAGCTAAATATTCTCTTGCAGTAGCAGTTTTCACTCGAGAGAAAGGTTGCTATAACTTTCAACTTGAGCAAACTTGGCTTCGCTAACCCATCTCTAGTAAACGCGCTTTACCATGAACTTGTAATATCAAGTCACGCGCTAAATTTTAGTACGGTCAATTGATATTGCACCATTAGCTCGACAGTTGTCCCATGTCTGCTCAGAGAGCTGGGTGTGGTGGGTATTACCTAAGACTTAATTGGTGTCTTACAAGCCACTGCTGACTCTCTGATAAGGAGTGGTGTTTAAACACTAGTGTATGGACCCTCACAGCATATGCAGCTGAAATTATAAATAACTTTTGCAAAAAGCATTTTTGCTAATAGAAGTATAGGAAGTATATTGCAAAAATGCATCTATGGCTAATTGAAACGCCCTCATACACATTTCAGTTTTAACCTTTCTAGCCCTTTACCATCTATAGTTGTGTTGAATTACCCAATAAATAATATCTTAAAAAACTAACAAGTGAACAAAAAAAAGCAACTAAAAAAAACAATAAAATCAACAAAAATACTTTAGAAACATTTTTGCAAAGCAGGACCTGTAATTGTGTGTAAATGTTTTTCTATTCACATGTTTAGTATGTTAAATTAGTCTTGTTGGTATAAGAAATAGTTTACTATGCACTGAATATATTCACATAGGATCTAAATATCTGAACACAGTTGAGAGAGGAGCACTGGGGAGATAGGAATCCTGGACATGTTGAATGTGGAAATGTGGGAGCCCAGCAAGAACAGATGCAGTTTCTGCAAAAGATCCTTGGTCTGATATTCAAAACCACCCACGCATGGAGAGAAATCACACAAAATCTTTGGAATATTCTTTAGACCTGGTATTGTAATTGAGGAGTGTGTGTTTTACCTAAAGAACCCTACATAGAAACATAGACATTTCTTAAGATAAAATGTGTGTTCCTAAATTGTTTATAAGGACCTCGCTGCACCAACGAGATTCGTTTCAATATCTCGCTTGATCAGTGAAGTTTTGAATACCAGGGCCCCTGTGAGGACATTGACTAGAGGAACAGCATCAGAAGTCCTTGAGCAGTTCCTGTAAGAGATCAGAAAACCATTACGAAAAAGTCTGGGAGCACTGGCCAATTAGAGAGTGAGACCGCAAAATAAATTTGTTTTAATAATAATATTTATATAAGGTTCTAATAGAAATATAGTTTTGTGTAGTATCATATTAGTTGGCCTCTTTATGTAGTATAGCCATTAAAAGGCATGTGCATTTGGATCATTCGTGATGATACGAATGCACAAGAAGGTGGCCCTTCGTGGCATTCGGATGTTTTCCAAGCTGGGTTACTTCTTGTGATCGCTCAACACACTAAGGTATGGATTTGAACATATCTCAATGTGTTGCTCCAAAATGAGTTGAATGCTACGAGCGGCCACCTTCTTCTGCATTTGGCTCATCAAATGATCCAAATGCACATGCCTAGTCATTAATATTGTTTTTCACTTTTGTACGTTTATATGTTGTTTTTCTTCTACACAACTCATATAACAGTGTTTTAATTCCTGCACCCAATATAACATATTTTTATTGATCACTTCTTAGGGGCATATTTATCAAGCTCCATATAGAGCTTGAGGCCCCTTGTTTCCGGCGAGCCTGAAACAGAAGTTTTCATGAAGTTATGAAGCCGCAGTCTTAAAAACTGCTGCTCCATAACTTGTCCGCCTGCTCTGAGGCGGCGGACATAAATCAACCCAATCAAATTTAATCTGGTTGATTGACACCCCCTGCTAGCGGCCAATTGGCCACGAATCTGCAGGTGGCGGCATTGCATCAGCAGTTCGCAAGAACTGCTGGTGCAATGATAAATGCCGAAAGCATATGCTTTCTGCATTTGTCGATGGGCAGCAGGATTTCTACATGAGTAAAGTGTGACAAGATTCTACAATCTCCAGAGATCCTTTATTATACCTGATCCATACCACGGGAGTTGCCTTAGCCCATCTGTGATTCTGCTACATTCTTACCTCATACGATTGAGGGCATTGGAAGTAAGTGTACATCCAAAAGGGGGAAAAAGTGAAGAAGATTACCTATCTGACCTCATTGTTTATCCATCGTTGGGACTATGTGTCTTTCTACCCCTTGCATATATACATATATATGATATATTTTATAGCTGTTTCTCCTGCGCTATCCTGCACTCTTTTATTTTTATTTTGTACTATTTTAGAGGTGTTAAGGGACACCTCTGCATTTCAGGATTTGGCTGCAAGTTATTTACAGCTAGGGTGGTGTGTAGAGGTGCCCGGTGAGACCTTCTGGGTATTCTAATCTCTATATAGTAGTGCCTTAGGGTGATTTAGGGGCTTTTGTCCTTACTTCATCTATCTTTCTTGTTTTATATATACTCGATGCACGCTGCAAGCACAGCCTCGTAGCCACAGAAGGAAGCAGGCACTGTCTCCGGATTAAACCACCTTAAAAGGAACCTAAAGGAAGAGGATTCCTGATGCTAACAAGTTACTGTAACGTATTTACGGACTTACAAGTCTAGAAACTCTAAAATGGAATGTACTTTCTGGGTATAATGAGATGTAATGAACATTACACACTGCAGCTCGAATAATGCAGGAGTGGAACAGATGTGCCTTTTAATTATATAACAGTATATTGCATAAGATTTATCTTGTTTTCTACAACCATGTGGTTCTTAATACGGCTGTGATTACGCATCTAGTATCACATAAACATAGATCCCCAAATATTACCATGGTAGCAGGTACCTTTTTAATATATTGGTGCTACCCTCTGGTTGGGGAGTTGTTTATTGTGTCTAGTGTGTAAATAGTTAAGCATGTATTTACCTGTTATATTGCTTTATAGTACAGTATATTATAGCAATTTGCATAGATCCTCAGGTGATTCTCAAGATAACAGATTTCCAATTTTTATTGGGTTATCCTCTGAGAGAGGTGTTGCCATTTAATCTATTACTGTGTGGTGAGTTACTTTGCATGGATCCCCATTGTTATCCATGGTAGCAGATTCCTGTGGGCATACAGGGCTACCCGCTGGTAGGGGTGTTGCTAAATAACCACTTTAGCTTTATAAAAAGGTTTTTGCTTGCATCGAGTTAACTTTTAGTGAGCTGGCCAGCTTTTTCTATTTATTGAGTTTACACGTTGTTAATTTAAAATAATGTATCCATCTATTTGCACATAAAATAAATTTTATTGATACTCATTGTGTGTGTGGTCTTCGCGTAGGGGACCCAGCCGTTGTTTGATTCGCACTGGAGCTGAGAACACCTGTCCTTAATAAATGATATTATTGACAAACTTTTCCTAATGTGTCACTGACTAAATTATTTTATAAACTTTTTTGGAGTGCTGAATACCCTGACTTTTTGGAGGGGGCACTATTGTGTCCTCTTTGTGTTTCTCTCTGTTTCTTTGTAGTAAAGTCATGTGTGTAACAGGGTCTGCACCCAAATAATAAATTATAACGTGCAATATTTGTACCTTCTCCCCAATAAAACAGTGTATTTTATATATATATATATATATATATATATATATATATATATATATATATAAATATAAGTATGTGCAAAGATATATGTACAAATTCTAGCATTAAAAATCATTTATAAAAAAAACAATGAGATAAAAGCATATCATGACTTCTAGAAATACAAATACACATTAATTTATGTGAAAGTATCATATAACAAATAAATATAAATAAATATAAAAATATCTTTCTATGAGATATTGTTTGTTGAGATATAAATCTATCTATTTCTTGGACATTAACAGATGAAAAATAAAAGATTAGCTTTAGAGAAATGTGCTTTTTCATGGACAGTAATGAAATGGTATAAATAAAGTTGGGAAAACCCTGAATAACTGCGTCATCGATGACTGTTAGTTAACAACAGTCCGATGCTCATCGCGCCATACTTGACGTGCCTGTTTTTGCCGTTTTTTTTTTATAAATTAGGGGATCGTATGTGTATCTGCGTCAGCGATATCTGGCGAGAGTATTGACGCCAGCGAATGCATTGAGATTGCCGTTTTAAAAATATGCCCCCAAGTGTATTTAAATAAGATTTACACTGTGCATATTAAATATGATTTATTCCTGTGCAATTTACATACAAATGTTACGCTTTTGATCAAATACAATGTTTGGTGGACAATTTTGTTACGATTTTTGATGTACCATAACAATACAAATTTTGCCTGTATATTTTTGTGTGAATGGTTTAATTATTTGTTTTGACTGATTTTTAACCATTTTTTTTCATTGTGCACTTTTTTAATGTATGCATCTCCTCCCCATACGAAAATGCAGTATAGGTCACTTAGCGAGACACCCTAACATTCTAAAATAATCTCACAAGCCCAGAGAACTTTTTAGAATCTAGAAATAAAAAAACAGACCAATTTGTATTTGTAAAGGAGTTTTAATATTGTCATTTTTTTCAGATATCTAACTCTTCACTGGTTTGTAAAGCTGACTCACATTTTGGAATTTTGGAATGCCAATGACCCTAAGTGAATTTTGTTTTTAATTGTTACGCCATCTTTTCTAGAGGATAATTATGGTACTTCTGTTAGACACATCTGTTTTAATGTGATTATTGCTTCAAAAAATGTGAAACTGAATTTTGTACCATGTATATGTAAATTAGCTGCGTATGCACTGCCAGTCTTTTTTATAGCAGGATATAACAGGATAAACATATTTACCTTGTGGGATGTTTATATTAAGTACAAAAAAGGCTATTGTAAAGTGCCAATACATTTTATTTACCTATGGTTTTAGTTGCAGTCTGTATGTCTCAGCTGTTAGATTTATGACATGTCATAAAGTTGCATTTAGCTTATTATCTTACAATCTTTTTGAGTCATGTGAATGTTGTGGTTATTTTGAATTCAGTTACAGAAAATATCATGTAGAAGTATTCTAAAAAAAAAAATTACATGCAATAGCTAAATATAAACTTTTGTGAAAAATCTGTATCATGTTTTTCCCATACAAAACTATAACAAATGAATCTTGTTAATCTAGTGAACATAAACTAGGCTCTTTTCTTGACATAATCCATGCATATAGCTACTAAAGAGTAAGGGTTTCAAAACCACCAATCTAAAGTGATATTACTTCTCCATTAGATCCTTTTCTACATACATTAGTTGCAAACCATAGAAAATATTTTTTTTTTGTAATAATACATACCAAGACCCCTTTAAGACCTAGATTACAAGTCACGCGGTATGGATTTTCTGCACGCGATATGGTTTTTGCGTGCATAATGTTCATGGACTTGATATTACAAGTCGCGCGTTCTGTCTTTCCAGCGCGCAATATGATCTTTTCAGCAACAATCCATTCTGCATTCGAAGAGCTGTAGTTATGTGTTTTTTTTGCAAAACACATCAAAAATACTTTAAAGTACACTTACACCCATAAACTATACTATTAACCCCTAAACCGCCATCCCCCCACATTGCAAACACTAAATAAAACTATTAACCCCTAAACCGCCATTCCCCCACATCGCAATGCATCTAAATACACTATTAACCCCTAAACTGCCACCCCGTATCGCAAACACTAATAAAACTATTAACCCCTAAACTATCATCCTCTCACATCGCAAAGTATCTAAATACACTATTTACCCCTAAACCACCATAATTTTAGTTTAATAAGTCTTAAATAGTGTATGCAATGCGGGAGGGCCTCAGTTTAGGGGTTATCGGGTAGTTTATGGGTGTTAGTGTACTTTGTTACACTTGAGCTATGAGTTTTATGAAACATTTTAGTTGCACAAAACTCATAACTACTGGTCTCAGATGGCGGTAGGGATTGTGTCGGTATAGGCTGTAACCCAAGCATTTTAGCCTCACCATACAACCTGTAATACCGGCGCTATGGAAATCCCACACAAAAACGTCATTTGCGGGATTGACGTTGCGTTATAGGCTAAAATGCTTGTGGTATAGCAATACCAACATGACTCGTAATGGCTGCGTTAGTGGTTTTACAAAGAAATTGCCCTTACGCAAAACTCGTAATCTAGGTGTATGTTTCCAATTTACTTCTATTATTAACTTTGCTTTGTTCTCATGGTATTCTTTGTTGGAGAAATACACATGTACTCATACTTTATTATATTCATATTTGTAGCATTAGGAGTTAAAAGCATTCTGTTTCCTTACTTTTACTATATTTATCATCAAGCATTTTTATTAAATCTTTTATTAAAATCTTTCATTTTATTTCATACTCGCATTTTTGGGATTATAAAGTACAGTAATCTCATTTTTAGAAATGGTGTTTCTCTTGGCAATCGGGCCAATACTAAGATATCACCTTCACCAGACCCTACCACTATCCCTAACAATAAGCTACACTAACATAACACTGAGCCATTATTAGTTTTTCTTTTTATATATTTTTTTAATTAAAACATCCATTTTAATAGAAAAGGGGAAATTGGAGGGATATATACAGTACCTCGCAAAAGTGAGTACACCCCTCACATTTTTGTAAATATTTTATTATATTTTGTCATGTGACAACACTGAAGAAATGACACTTTGCTATAATGTAAAGTAGTGAGTGTACAGCCTGTATTACAGTGTAAATTTGTTGTCCCCTCAAAATAACTCAACACACAGCCATTAATGTCTAAACCGTTGGCAACCAAAGTGAGTACACCCGTAAGTGGAAATGTCCAAATTGGGCCCAATTAGCCATTTTCCCTCCCCAGTGTCATGTGATTCGTTAGTGTTACAAGGTCTCAGGTGTGAATGGGGACCAGGTGTGTTAAATTTGGTGTTATCACTCTCACACTCTCTCATATTGGTAACTGGAAGTTCAACAGGCACTTCATAGCAAAGAACTCTCTGAGGGTCTGAAAAAAAGAAGTGCTGCTCTACATAAAGATGGCCTAGGCTATAAGAAGATTGCCAATGAAACTGAGCTGCAGCACAGTGGGAAAGATCATACAGCGGCTTCACAGGACAGGTTCCACTCAAAACAGGCCTCGCCATGGTCGACCAAAGAAGTTGAGTGCACGTGCTCAGCATCATATTTATTTTCTTTGGGAAATAGACGTATGAGTGCTGCCAGCATTACTGCAGAGATTTAAGGGGTAGGGGGGGTCAGCCCATACGCTGCACACTGCCTCAAATTGGTCTGCATGGCTGTCGTCCCAGAAGGAAGCCTCTTCTGAAGATGATGCACAAGAAAACAGTTTTCTGAAGACAAGCAGACTACGGACATGGATTACTGGAACCATGTCCTGTGGTCCGATGAGAACAAGATAAACTTATTTGGTTCAGATGGTGTCAAGCGTGTGTGGCGGCAACCAGGTGAGGAGTACAAAGACAAGTGTGTCTGGCCTACAGTCAAGCATGGTTATGGGAGTGTCATGGTCTGGGCCTGCATGAGTGCTGCCGGCACTGGGGAGCAACAGTTTATTGAGGGAACCATGAATGCCAACATGTACTATGACATACTGAAGCTGAGCTTCAGAGACTGGGCCGCAGGGCAGTATTCTAACATGATAACGACACCAAACACACCTCCAAGATGACCCCTGCCTTGCTAAAGAAGCTGAGGGTAAAGGTGATGGACTGGCCAAGCATGTCTCCAGACCTAAACCCTATTGAGCATATGTGGGGCATCCTTAAATGGAAGGTGGGGGAGGGCAAGTTCTCTAACATCCACTAGCTCTGTGATGTTGTCATGGAGGAGTGGAAGAGGACTCCAGTGGCAACCTGTAAAGCTCTGTTAAACTCCATGCCCAAGAGGGTTAAGGCAGTGTTGGAAAATAATGATGGCCACACAAAATATTGACACTTTGGGACCAATTTGGACATTTCCACTTAAGGGTGTACACATTTTTGTTGCCAACAGTTTAGAAATTAATGGCTGTGTGTTGAGTTATTTTGAGGGGACAGCAAATTTACACTGTTATACAGGCTGTATACTCATTACTTTACATTGTAGCAAAGTGTCATTTCTTCAGTGTTGTCACATGAAAATATTTAACTTTTGTGAAATACTGTGTGTATATATATATATATATATATATATATATATATACACAGTATTTCACAAAAGTGAAATATTTTAATGTGACAACACTGAAGAATATATATATATATATATATATATATATATATATATATATATATATATACTCCAAAGAAATAACTTTCACCCAGTTTCTTCAATAAGGATGTTACTACTTTATTCACATATTGTGGTACACTTCAAATCCAAAAACATCCAATGTTTTGGTTCTCCACCTGGGACCTTTATCAAGGATACAACACAAGCTAAACACCCACCTTAAATAGTATTCCACATAGGGATCTATACACACTTCTTATCTGAAAATCACCAGCAGGCACCTACTTCCTGTGATGACATCATCACAAAATTAACAAAAATACTACTAAACTAAAGTTTATAAAAAAGTACTGAAAACAAATTTCCACATCAAAATAAATATCAGGAGGGCTAAATCACATACTTGTGCTACATATTCTCTGCATAGATCATCAAAAAAAAATAAAAATAAAAAAAAATGATCCGTCATCATGGCAACAGAAAAATAAAAAGGAAGTTGCTGCCTCCTGTCCCTAGGTTATTTACATATATACACAAAAGTACTCATTTTAAGTACCAATCAAAATCACAGTAGGGTAAACCATACTCCATAAAATACTGAGCACATTACTTACTAATTCTATCTCACGCTTATTCTAACTGATTTGAGTAAGATGACCAAGAGATATGATTTAAGATAAAACTTAAGCACATAGTTAATGCAATCAAAGAAAACAAAGACAAACAGCAACTAAATTATCTTTTATCCAAAAAAACATGAGAACCAGACTTGCTTATTAAGACCCCAGGGTGCCATTGTTTTCAACTTATAAATCCACTCGATCGTATATTTCTCTTGCAAAAAATGCAATGCCACTGGCTGGTCACTCTTTCCTGTCCTTCAGGGGGCACTCCATTTTGCCTACATAGGTAAGGCCACACCGGCATTTAATAACGTAAACCACCATCTGCGAAGAACAGGTTAATCTATGCTTCAAATAGATCCTTTTGCACATCCTAGGGTGACTGAATGAATTGCCCACAATAAGACTGTTGCAGGTTATACATCCATCTGATCTATGGCAGCCTGGATTAATGTCCCAACTCCTGACATCAAAACTTTGAATAGGATCAGTTCAAACCAGAAGGTCCTTCAAACTTTTTCCTCTCCTATATCCAACCAGAGGGCGGGCTTTGAAAACACCCTTCAGAAAATCATCTGTAGGTAGAGTGTCCCAATATGTGTATATTGATTGTTTCATCTGCTGAGTGACTAAATTAAACCTTGGGGTAAAGACACATGAAGGTTGTTCAGCGCTTGCAGCTCTCTTGGTCATCTTACTCCTTATTCTGGCACTCTCAACACGTTTTACTGAAAAGCCTCTATCAAGGAATTTGTTGGTCATTTCCTCCTCCCTAACCTTTATCTGTCCCCCATCAGAGACAATTCTATTTATCCTTGAAAATTGGCTTATAGGTAAGCTATCCAATAGTGATTTGGGGTGAAAACTGGAAGCCAAAAGCAGTGAATTTTTATCTGTATCCTTCACATAAAGGTCAGTCTGTAGCACCCCTCCCTGCTTCACTACCATCACATCCAAATATGGAATATAAGTGTAGCTCACATTCATAGTAAATCTTATTTCCGAGGGAATCCTATTCAACTTGTTAATAAACTCAGTCAGTTTGTCCATGGTGTTAGTCCATACAAAAAACAGGTCATCTAAAGATCCTCAATAACCTTTTATCTTGTCACCAAATTCAATATCTCCCAAGTTATGTCGCTGTTCATATTCAAACATAAACATGTTGGCCAGCGATAGGGCCACATTCAAACCCATTGCTGTCCCAACCCTTTGTCTATAGTATAACTTCTCAAATTTAAAATAATTATTAGACAAAACAAAATCCAACAGTTCCAATAGAAAACCGCTACAAGGACCATTATATTTACCACTTTTTCTGTTAACCCCCAGCACACTATCAATGCCCTCCTGTATGTCTATGTTAGTATACAGGTTACTAAACTCATATCAGGCATTATTTCACCAATATCTTTTAACCTTTGCAAAAAATGAGACATGTCTTTTATCACTAACTCCCATACACAGGGCTGAAGGTAAAAATCTAGAAACTGTGCAATGGGCTGCATCACAGATCCCCTAGCCGACACAATGGGGCGGCCTGGTGGTGCCAAAGAATCCTTATGGATTTTGGGTATTACGTCTAATGGGAAATTTCTAAGTAAAACATAAAGCAGTTTCCTCATTAATATGCCCCCCTGCAACACCCATACTAATCAATCTATCAGCTTCTTTTTGGTGGGATCATGGTCTAGCTTCTCATACACTGAAATATCTGTCAATTGTCTCAAAATCTCAGTTCAATAGGAGCTATTGTTTTGTACCACGATGCCCTCACCCTTGTCGGCCCCCCTGATCACAATACTGTTATTTTTCTTTAAAGTGTCAAGTGCGTCCAGTTCAGGTTTAGTTAAATTAAAGAAACATTTCTTAGGGTGCATCATGACATCTTGTCTAACCCTACGGCAAAAGGTAGAAATGCTGGCATTAGTACTAGAGAATTCTCAACCTAAAGTCAGATCTATCTCCTGTAGATCCAGTAAACCTTTCCTTAACTGCCAAAGCCTCTGCATCTTAAACAATTCAATATCAACCTCCAGGTTATTTGGAACATAAGATGGTATAAAATTCAAACAGGATATAGTCACTCAAATTATATATTACTTTTTGTTCCCTCACCTGGCACTTCTTAATCTTGTGCCTATAACCTCCCCTCCTGGTCTTTCTGCATCTGGGTCTGACCCATGCTACCGAAAAACCTCCTTCTGACTAGTAGAGGAGCCTGATCTAATCTCTTCATCACTGCTGCTACTACTAGTGGTATTACTATCCACAGCTGTATTCTCCCTCCTACCTCTGCAGCTTTTCCTCCAGTTAGGCACATCATGAGACTGTCCTGACAGCCACTTATATACTCTGTGCTCAGTATAATCTTTGTTCACCTTGACAACATTTTTCTTTTTGAAAGCTTTTAAATCATCCTTAAATGAATCAATCTGCTCCTTAAGTTTCTCAACCCACTTAAAGATTTATCCTCTTCAAGAATGGGGATGTTAATGGATTCTAATTTCAAAATCCTCTCCCTGATGACTGCAAGCTCTCTGCCCACCTTCTTAACAACAATCAATAGACAAAGGGTTGGGACAGCAATGGGTTCGAATGTGGCCCCATCGCTGGCCAACATGTTTATGATTGAATATGAACAGTAAGAAAAAAAGAAGACGATCCAATTCCAGATGTATTTAAAAAATCCAATCTTTATTGAAGCTCATTCTTAAAAACAGATAACGGGGAAACACCAAGGAAGGTAGTAGCTGGTAGCTTGTAGCAGACAAAGCACCTGGCTTACGCGTTTCGGCTTAGTGAGCCGTAATCATAGCCTGTAGTGCATTGTCTGTTACTGCTATTTAAAGGCAAAGAGTAATTATGTTAATGAACATAATCTGAAAATATTTTTAAATTTGAATTAAAACAATTTAATGTCTGCTACAAGTTATTTACCTCTGTGTAAGCCTAAAAGCCTCTATATACAAGTGTTAGGTAAGGGGTTTAAAGTTAAATACTTAGTTTTGAACAAATATATATACACATAGTATTTGATTCCTTTACAACATTATAAAACATTGTTATAAACTTTATACACAAAACCATGTAAGTGCTACTTTTCTTCTTTGAACATCATTTGTTTTATTTGCCTTCTAATTGTAAATCTTCTGTCTAATAATTAAGCATAAATATACTTGGTGTGAATTGTTAACAGCTAGTTGGACCAAAGTGTAAACAAATAGCAGATCACTTTATAGCTATTCGTTTAAGTATGTCTAAATATATTCAAGAACTCTCTCTAAATAAATTATACTATTGCATGTATACATAAAAAGTGTATACAAGTTATGTATGGACCTAATCTTGGAATAAGCTATTAAAATTAAATATATTTTTTATAAAATCACACCATTTATAAAATGCTAATTCTTAATTGTTCTAATGACTATACTTACAACTAGGTATGAAAAGACTAGATGTAACGTTTTCTAATCTACTTAAAAACATGCAGTGGGACAATCTATTGGACGGATGTTATCTACCATATAGTTTTTGGCGTAGTTGAAAGGGCTAAGGATCTAAAATACTCTTACAGAATTAATATAAACCTAATTATTTATTTATTCCCAGAAATTGATCATATCATATTTCGAATTTAATCCATTTGGTAATCTGGTTTCTAACTGGAAAATCCAATAAATCTCACGTTTGGCTAGGAGTTGGTCTAAATCACCACCTCTTGTTGGTAGGGACACTTTCTCAATTATGCACCACTGAAAGGTGGTCAAATTGCCACCATGCTTGATTGAAAAGTGTTGTACCAAGGGAGTTGTTGATTTACCCACATTAATTGTGGACAGATGTTCCCTAATCCTGCTTCTCATATCTCTTGAAGTTAACCCTACATATTGTAGGTGGCATTGATTGCGTGAAATGAGATGGATTACATAGCAGGATTTACAATTTACACAGGATTGTAATCTTATGTTCTTTACTATTTACATATGATGTAAATGTCTGTGTAACTTGTACATAATCGCATGGCTTACAACAACCACTACCACATTTGTAGGTGCCCAAATGTGTTAACCATGAATTATTTACTGAGTTGGTTTTACGCAATTGTGTGGGAGCCAGGATATTACCTAGAGTGGTGCTCTTTTTGTACGAACACCTTATTCCTTTTTCTGCCACTGTCATCAATTTGTCATCAGCCTTTAAGATTGAAAAATGTTTCTTCACAATATCACAAATGCGTCTATATTGTGCACTATACTGTGTGACAAAATATACCCCTTCAAAAGGTTCTTTCTTAGGTGTTTGTTTTTTATTTAAGAGTGTCTCTCGTGGGATGGAACTAACCACTTTCCTAGCCTTTCTTATTGCTCTTTTAGGATAATTCCACTCCTTAAACCTCTCCATGAGATTATCTGCCTCAAACTCAAATTCCCTATCATTTGAACAGTTTCTCCTAATACGTGAGAACTGTCCTTTTGCTATTGCATACCTAATTTGTTTTGGGTGATTGCTCTTCCCATGTAACAAATTGTTACCCGAAATTGGTTTACGGTACACTCCTGTCTTAATGTGTTCTCCAATATTTCCTGTCAGAGTTAGATCCAAAAAATTTATTTTTGTCATATCTGCCTCAAATATGAAGCTTAAACCTATGTCATTATCATTTAGATATCTGACAAATTCCGATATTTGGCTATAATCTCCACTCCAAATGAATAGCAGATCATCTATAAATCTTCGGTACATTTTTATATTCTCCCTGAAGGGGTTGCTATCTCCAAAGATGTGGCACCACTACCATTTGCCAAGATATAAATTGGCATAGGATGGTGCGAATTTCGCACCCATAGCTGTGCCACATCTCTGGAGATAGCAAACCCCCTCAAATTTGAAATAATTGTGTGACAACAAAAAGGTAACAGCTCTTACTATGTACTCTTGAAACTCACTGGAATAATCTGTACACATGTCCAAAAAGAAAGCCACTGCTTGTATGCCTTTCTCATGTGGAATGGATGAATAAAGCGCTACGGCATCCACCGTGAGCCATGCACTTGATTCATCCCATGTTATGTCTTGTAGTGTATTGATTACATGTGTTGTATCTCTCAAATAAGCTGGTAATGATACAACCAAAGGCTGAAGAATGGAGTCAACCCATTGTGAGAGGTGCTCCAAAAGAGAGCCAATCCCACTCACAATGGGTCTTCCTTTGACTTGACTGAGGGACTTGTGTACCTTTGGAAGGTGGTGGAACCAGGGCATCATTGGATGTTCTACATCCAAATATGCACAAGTCTCTTTGTCTATGAATCCCTGGTCCACACCATCGTCCAAAAGTTGACTGAGTTCTCTGCTGAATTCTTTTGTTGGATCCCTTCTAAGGATAATGTAGTCATTTGGATTCTGTAGCTGGCGTAAAGCTTCAGCTACATACGCTTGTTTCTCCATGACTACAACTGACCCACCTTTGTCAGCTGCACGTATTACCAAATTTGGGTTACACTGTAAGGCTGTCAAAGCTTTCTTTTCCTTAGAGGTCAAATTGGAAATAGGTTTACCCAAATCTTGTGCCAATTCCACTAGGTCTTTTTCTATTCTTTGATGGAATGTTTCCAAAATGGAACCTCTGCTGTGTATAGGATAAAATTTAGACCTATTTTTGAAAATGGCGCCTGTATTAACATCCTGTCTTAGTGGAGCAGATTCAAATTCTAAATTTTGTAAAGATACCATATCACATGCTTCATGGAAATCTTGTGTCATATCAACCTCTATATTATCATGGATAATATTAGAATCAGGGTGGATGTTATCATTACCAAAATGCTTTCTTAGGGTTCTAAGGTTAATTCAATGCTGGACAGATTAATCACATTATGTTTTATTTGTACTTCGTCTGAGGTTTCTGCCCCCTCAATTGGTATGATTTATAGGAGGGATATATGTTCACATCCACACACACTTTCTCTTCCACTATTTCTAAATAGGATATTTCTAGCTGAGGATATCCGCCCAGTGTGTATGGAACATATCTATTGACTGATATAGTTTAATTTTCCTCCTTACTGGCAAATATTAGTTGGATAGTGCTGCACACTATAAGTGATTTGTAATGGATACAGCAGCATCAGGGGAAACACCCAGAGACTATACTAACATAAATAAGAATTATTTTTCTCTGTTACCAGCCACAGAACGGGGGAATAATGTATCTGAGTATGAACAGATTTTTTCATCCAGTAAAGGGGCTCTTTCATTGAGCACTTTGTTTGAATCTATGGAAACTTTGCTTATAAAGGAAATAAAATTACAATGGGACATTTGGACCTTTAATAGGTATATGGAGGAGGGAATGATCCCCAGGGGTCTTCGTGTGTACAAATTTCCTACATTTGATGTGGATCCTGGTAATACTGAGTTTGTGAAAGGATGGAATGAGATTTTGTCTGATTGTTCTTCAAGACTTATGATCATGATCAGGGACTATAAATTGGTACAACTACATGAGGTTAAACAGGAAATTAAGGACTTACATCTTGAAACGGACAAACGAATAGCTGAATCTCAGTTTGAGAAATTTGATGGCATATTAAGAAGTTTAGTTGCCAAAAGTAAAAGTGTAATAATGGATAGCAAACACACTAAGTTTCTCAGGGATAGAGCTTGACTATCAGTCCAACTCTATTTATATCTGGAATAGAAAGAATAGAGGTGAATATAGAAGATATCAAAGAGGTGGTAGCAATAGAGGAAGAGGTCACAGACGCAGAGGGGGCAGAAGGAATAATCAAAATAGCAAAAATGTTTCATTCTCAGATAGTGAAACAGATTACTCCTCAGAGGAAGGAGCAGCCCGTCTACCTGTGACCGATCCCTCTATAGGTCCACAAATTGTAGGAATACTTAAAAACACACATATACAGCATACAGTGGAACAAGCAGTCAGACCTAGAGATACTATCTCCCCAGTTCAGGTTTCAGAATTAGAGAAGGTTTTTTCACAGGCCCAGGGACCAGTAGAGAACACCACTATAAAACAGGGAGATACAATATCAGGGAGATACCAATTGAGGGGGCAGAAACCTCAGACGAAGTACAAATAAAACATAATGTGATTAATCTGTCCAGCATTGAATTAACCTTAGAACAAATCAAAGTATTGAGTTATGGTTTGGGTTTTTCACCAACTTGTAATTTCAATGTTTATAATACAATGTTGGATGTAAATCGTTTAGTTCGCAACCTGACCCTAAGAAAACATTTTGGTAATGATAACATCCACCCTGATTCTAATATTATCCATGATAATATAGAGGTTGATATGAAACAAGATTTCCATGAAGCATGTGATATGGTATCTTTACAAAATTTAGAATTTGAATCTGCTCCACTAAGACAGGATGTTAATACAGGCGCCATTTTCAAAAATAGGTCTAAATTTTATCCTATACACAGCAGAGGTTCCATTTTGGAAACATTCCATCAAAGAATAGAAAAAGACCTAGTGGAATTGGCACAAGATTTGGGTAAACCTATTTCCAATTTGACCTCTAAGGAAAAGAAAGCTTTGACAGCCTTACAGTGTAACCCAAATTTGGTAATATGTGCAGCTGACAAAGGTGGGTCAGTTGTAGTCATGGAGAAACAAGCGTATGTAGCTGAAGCTTTACGCCAGCTACAGAATCCAAATGACTACATTATCCTTAGAAGGGATCCAACAAAAGAATTCAGCAGAGAACTCAGTCAACTTTTGGACGATGGTGTGGACCAGGGATTCATAGACAAAGAGACTTGTGCATATTTGGATGTAGAACATCCAATGATGCCCTGGTTCCACCACCTTCCAAAGGTACACAAGTCCCTCAGTCAAGTCAAAGGAAGACCCATTGTGAGTGGGACTGGCTCTCTTTTGGAGCACCTCTCACAATGGGTTGACTCCATTCTTCAGCCTTTGGTTGTATCATTACCAGCTTATTTGAGAGATACAACACATGTAATCAATACACTACAAGACATAACATGGGATGAATCAAGTGCATGGCTCACGGTGGATGCCGTAGCGCTTTATTCATCCATTCCACATGAGAAAGGCATACAAGCAGTGGCTTTCTTTTTGGACATGTGTACAGATTATTCCAGTGAGTTTCAAGAGTACATAGTAAGAGCTGTTACCTTTTTGTTGTCACACAATTATTTCAAATTTGAGGGGGTTTGCTATCTCCAGAGATGCGGCACAGCTATGGGTGCGAAATTCGCACCATCCTATGCCAATTTATATCTTGGCAAATGGGAGTGGTGCCACATCTTTGGAGATAGCAACCCCTTCAGGGAGAATATAAAAATGTACCGAAGATTTATAGATGATCTGCTATTCATTTGGAGTGGAGATTATAGCCAAATATCGGAATTTGTCAGATATCTAAATGATAATGACATAGGTTTAAGCTTCACATTTGAGGCAGATATGACAAAAATAAATTTTTTGGATCTAACTCTGACAGGAAATATTGGAGAACACATTAAGACAGGAGTGTACCGTAAACCAATTTCGGGTAACAATTTGTTACATGGGAAGAGCAATCACCCAAAACAAATTAGGTATGCAATAGCAAAAGGACAGTTCTCACGTATTAGGAGAAACTGTTCAAATGATAGGGAATTTGAGTTTGAGGCAGATAATCTCATGGAGAGGTTTAAGGAGCGGAATTATCCTAAAAGAGCAATAAGCAAGGCTAGGAAAGTGGTTAGTTCCATCCCACGAGAGACACTCTTAAATAAAAAACAAACACCTAAGAAAGAACCTTTTGAAGGGGTATATTTTGTCACACAGTATAGTGCACAATATAGATCCATTTGTGATATTGTGAAGAAACATTTTTCAATCTTAAAGGCTGACGACAAATTGATGACAGTGGCAGAAAAAGGAATAAGGTGTTCGTACAAAAAGAGCACCACTCTAGGTAATATCCTGGCTCCCACACAATTGCGTAAAACCAACTCAGTAAATAATTCATGGTTAACACATTTGGGCACCTACAAATGTGGTAGTGGTTGTTGTAAGCCATGCGATTATGTACAAGTTACACAGACATTTACATCATATGTAGATGGTAAAGAACATAAGATACAATCCTGTGTAAATTGTAAATCCTGCTATGTAATCTATCTCATTTCATGCAATCAATGCCACCTACAATATGTAGGGTTAACTTCAAGAGATATGAGAAGCAGGATTAGGGAACATCTGTCCACAATTAATGTGGGTAAATCAACAACTCCTTTGGTACAACACTTTTCAATCAAGCATGGTGGCAATTTGACCACCTTTCAGTGGTGCATAATTGAGAAAGTGTCCCTACCAACAAGAGGTGGTGATTTAGACCAACTCCTAGCCAAACGTGAGATTTATTGGATTTTCCAGTTAGAAATCAGATTACCAAATGGATAAAATTCGAAATATGATATGATCAATTTCTGGGAATAAATAAATAATTAGGTTTATATTAATTCTGTAAGAGTATTTTAGATCCTTAGCCCTTTCAACTACGACAAAAACTGTATGGTAGATAACATCCGTCCAATAGATTGTCCCACTGCATGTTTTTAAGTAGATTAGAAAACGTTACATCTAGTCTTTTCATACCTAGTTGTAAGTATAGTCATTAGAACAATTAAGAATTAGCATTTTATAAATGGTGTGATTTTATAAAAAATATATTTAATTTTAATAGCTTATTCCAAGATTAGGTCCATACATAACTTGTATACACTTTTTATGTATACATGCAATAGTATAATTTATTTAGAGAGATTTCTTGAATTTATTTAGACATACTTAAACGAATAGCTATAAAGTGATCTGCTATTTGTTTACACTTTGGTCCAACTAGCTGTTAACAATTCACACCAAGTATATTTATGCTTAATTATTAGACAGAAGATTTACAATTAGAAGGCAAATAAAACAAATGATGTTCAAAGAAGAAAAGTAGCACTTACATGGTTTTGTGTATAAAGTTTATAACAATGTTTTATAATGTTGTAAAGGAATCAAATACTATGTGTATATATAATTGTTCAAAACTAAGTATTTAACTTTAAACCCCTTACCTAACACTTGTATATAGAGGCTTTTAGGCTTACACAGAGGTAAATAACTTGTAGCAGACATTAAATTGTTTTAATTCAAATTTAAAAATATTTTCAGATTATGTTCATTAACATAATTACTCTTTGCCTTTAAATAGCAGTAACAGACAATGCACTACAGGCTATGATTACGGCTCACTAAGCCGAAACTCGTAAGCCAGGTGCTTTGTCTGCTACAAGCTACCAGCTACTACCTTCCTTGGTGTTTCCCCGTTATCTGTTTTTAAGAATGAGCTTCAATAAAGATTGGATTTTTTTAAATACATCTGGAATTGGATCGTCTTCTTTTTTTCTTACTCAAGCATCAGCTACAATAGATCCAAATGTCTTCCAGGACAGATCATTATTTGCCAGTACCACCGGTATCGCGCTGCAGTTTCAGTCCCAGGAAGGTGACGTCACAGCATAGCGCGGAGTAGAGAACTACGGTACCCGCCAAGGAGTCAAGGCGGCACATACAGCGGCCTGTACACGGAGCAACAGGATTGCAGGGTGAGAGAGGTAGAGAGCTTGGCTCTCTTCGCACCGCAATGATAGCGGAAGGTCCTCATACCACCTAGAAGAAACCGTGAGTAACATACATGCCTGTTTCATACCGTAACCCATAACTGCAAAATACTTATGGACTGCCGGTCAGTGTATGATTTATAGGAGGGATATATGTTCACATCCACACACACTTTCTCTTCCACTATGAATATGAACAGTGACACATCTTGTGAGATATTGAATTTGGTGACAATATAAAAGGTTATTGTAGATATATAGATTAATTGTTTTTTGTATGGACTGACACCATGGACAAACTGACTGAGTTTATTAACAAGTTGAATAGGATTCCCTCGAAAATCAGATTTACTATGAATGCGAGCTACACTCATATTCCATATTTGGATGTGATGGTAGTGAAGCAGGGAAGGGTGCTACATGCTGATCTTTATGTGAAGGGTACAGATAGAAATTCACTGCTTTTGGCTTCCAGTTTTCACCCCAAATCACTATTGGATAGCTTACCTATTAGCTAAAAAAATATAGATAAATAGAATTGTCTCTGATGAGGGACAAATGAAGGTTAGGGGGGAGGAAATAACCAACAAATTCCTTGATAGAGGCTTTTCAGTAAAAAGTGTTGAGAGTGCCAGAATAAGGAGTAAGATGACAAAGTGAGCTGCAAGCTCTGAACCACCTTCATGTGTCTTTACCCCAAGGTTTAATTTAGTCACTCAGCAGATGAAACAATCAATATACACATATTGGGACACTCTATCTACAGATGAGTCTCTGAAGGGTGTTTTCAAAGCCCGCCGTCTGATTGGATATATAAGAGGAAAAAGTTTGAAGGACCTTCTGGTTCGAACTGACCCTATTCGAAGTTATGACGTCAGGAGTTGGGACAGTAATCCAGGCTGCCATAGATCAGATGGATGTATAACCTGCAACAGCCTTATTGTGGGCAATTCGTTCAGTCACCCTAGGACGGGCAAAATGATCTATTTGAAGCATAGATTGACATGTGGCCTTACCTATGTAGGCAAAATGGAGTGCCCCCTGAAGGACAGAATGGCCAATCACCTGTCAAGCCCTGAAGAAAGGAAAGAGTGACCAGCAGGTGGCATTGTATTTTTTGAAAGAGAAATATTTGGTCGCTGACCTTCGCTGTATGCCTATAGATCAAGTCAATAGACCTCCCAGAGGTGGGGGTGTGAATAAATTACTACTCAGAAGAGAGATCGAGTGGATTTATAAGTTGCAAACGATGGCACTCTGGGTTCTCAATAAGCAAGTCTGGCTCTCATGTTTTTTTGGATGAAAGATAATTTAGTTGCTGTTTGTTTTTGTTTTCTTTGATTGCATTAACTATGTGCTTAAGTTTTATCTTAGACCATATCTCTTGGTCATTTTACTCAAATCAGTTAGAATAAGTGTGAGATAGAATTAGTAAGTAATGTGCTCAGAATTTTATGGAGTATGATTTACCCTACTGTGATTTTGATTGGTACTTAAAATGAGTACTTTTGTGTATATATGTAAATAACCTAGGGACAGGAGGCAGCAACTTCCGTTTTTGTAATTTGACCTTTTTTTTTTCTGTTGCCATAATGACGGATCATTTTTTATTTTTTGATGATCTATGCATAGAATATGTAGCACAAGTATGCGATTTAGCCCTCCTGATGTTTATTTTGATGTGGAAATTTGTTTTCAGTACTTTTTTCTAAACTTTAGTTTAGTAGTTATTTTGTTAATTTTGTAATGATCTCATCACAGGAAGTTGGTGCCTGCTGTTCCTGTTTGGTGATTTTCAGATGAGAAGTGTGTATAGATCCCTATGTGGAATACTATTCAAGGTGGGTGTTTAGTTTGTGTTATATCCTTGATAAAGGTCCCAGGTGGAGAACCGAAACGTTGGATGTTTTTGGATGTGAAGTGTACCACAATATGTGAATAAAGTAGTAACATCCTTATTGAAGAAACCGGGTGCAAGTTCTTTTCTTTGGAGTGTGTTTGGAGACTTTGCACCGGCCATTATTATCTTACAGGGAATGCTAAGGTTGTGTAAGATATACTGTATATACTACACTCAATTGCATATAAGGTGCTGCATACAAGTAAGGCACAATATATTTTTACACGTCGCTCGCTGTTAAAATAAAATCAAACACCTAACGCATGCGCAATATCTACCTCTCAACCCTCAACCCCCCTACCACAATAACTAATCTATTAACCCCTAAACCGCCATCCCCCCACAACACAAACCATGTATTTAAACTATTAACCCCTAATCTGCAATGCCCCACAACGCAAACTATCTATTAAATCTATTAACCCCTAAACCGCCATTCCTCCACGACGCAAACTATCTATTTAAACTATTAACCCCTAAACCACCAATAACCCACATCACAATTAACATAATAAATCTATTAACCCCTAAACCGCTATCCCCCCACAACGCAATCTATCTATTTAAACTATTAACCCCTATACCGCCAACATCTCACACACGGGAGAAGTGTAGTATCCTTATGGACCCAATTCCAACACTGAACGGAGGGGTGGCGGCGACACCGGCGACTAGGGAAACTCCCCCCTGTCTGCTTACGTTAGAACCTGCCATAGATCTTCCTCTAGTTCTAGGGAAAGACACAATGCTACCCTTGCCGCCACTTCTGGCGCTTACCCCATCTGGAAAAAGCAGTGAAGGGAGAGCCGTTTACAGCACTTCTACTCCTGCAAGAATAACCAGGGAGCTACTCGGCTTGCAATACCTGCTCATTACTAAATATAAATACCGGCAGGGCCTTCATCTGAAGACAATATCTGCACGACTAGTCACCATACCGGGAACGAAGTGGAACAGACTTAGATTGCGGCAAGCAGGCCTGGGTGGCCACGAAACTGCCTCGGTTGCTTGGTGAAAGTATTGTAATACCCATTTAGTTACAGGAGTTGGATGAACTGTTATCTTACTCATTATACCCTAGGCTTTACACACTCTGACAAAAGTTTAGGTATATTGCTGCACAACGCTAATGATGGTTAATATCCCTGGTTAAAAAATGTTTGCTAAATCACTCTAACACACAATATAGGTATGTCAGACTGTCTGAATCTAGATAACGGTTGGATCTGGTGGCCTTCACCCTCCCCCCTCAACGTTATCAGCGGGACTCACATTCTGATTTTGTTATTGCTGTTCTATTTGTGTTGTTTTACTTTATTTATTTGTTGCACTACTGTTATAAAATTGAGACCTATTGGTCCTTCCCTTTTAGCTAATAGACCACCTAACCTTGAATATGTTATGTATCATGATATTTTAATTGTTACTCATATTAATTCTGCATGTACTTTAGTGCTATACCACAAATACACTCTGACCCAGACTGGAGCTCCAGCATTTATCCATAATAGGTAAAATCCCATAAAACACAGCCCTTGGTTATTTTTTCACCAAAATGTCCGTCATTGATGCTGTTAGTATTTCAGAGCTCCTCACACAGGCGGTAGTTAGACGTATATCGCCTATAACCATTCTATGTGTTACAAGGGTCGGGTGAGAGTTGCGTGTTCAAATAACCTTGCCACTTGGTGGATTAACATTTAACACTTAGATTAACACTGTTGTTGGATCTATGTTGGAGACTGTTTACCGTTAGTTCTTAATCCGGTTAGACTTTATTCACTGTCTGTTTACTGCATTTGTTCACTGCATTTGTTTATTTGCAACAGCACAAGATGGGACTGAAACTATGGATAATCTGCTAGTCTATCTACGGGGTTACAACATTGTTCATAGCTGGGCAGGGAGTCCCGCCCCCCCCCCCTTCTAGCTTATATGGCAGTAGAATAATATTCACTTGACTGCTGCATTTGTAGGCTCAATCCATCTGTAGCAGCCATTTATACTGCTGACAATACAAAGTACAAGCCGAGCCGTCAATATCCCACTTTGAGCATATCTATATATTTAAATCTGCAAAAAGTTTCCTTTTCCTATACAATCTCAGAAGTAATACCTCTTTTGATGTCTCCCACTGCACAACTACAGGGGTAAACTTCCAGCTGTATTATCCCTATAGTCCCCAGAATTTTATCTTTTTATCTCTTTATTTTTCTAGTCCCAGCAAAATTCCCTTTGATCTAACACAAAGCTCCTGGTTAAGGAATGGTCCTCACTGCCTCACCCTCACTGCCCCACTCTTTAGATCTCATCTCCTGGTCCACAGGACATGGGCTGTGGTGTATTTCGAAGTGTCCAAAACTTGCGCAATATCATCATTCATTATGACACTGAACCTTTACTTATGAGAATATACTATCAATCTGCTCCACAGGGTGCAATATATATATCCATGTTCTTGGGGGGAGAAGGGGGTTGGTTTTGTTTTATTTAGTGTTTAGTTTTGGTTTTGTTTAGTTTAGTGTAGTTTTGTTGATATTATAAAATTTAGGGACATAGGTGCAACATAAGAAAATGCCTGAACAAGCTTTATGTACCTCAATGCATAAATAGCTTTCATTTTTCTCAAAAATATGTGAATACTGTATATTGATGCTTAGAGTGTAGCACTTAATCTAAAACTCTGATTGTAACTTATTCTCTGTAATCTTACCTCGAGTGCATATGTGTACGTTGTCTTGTTCCTATGTCTCTTCAATAAAAAGAATTGTAAAAAAAAAAAAAATAGGGGGGCGTGTCCGTGCTGTGCTCTAGATAGGACGCATTTTCTGTGGGCTCCAGAGGAAACTTTAATAATCCGTCGATTATTATATCTAAACAGCAAGAAAGGAACATATTACCTAAGCACACCGCAATACTGGATATTGTGGCACAGTATTTTCCTATTTTCAGCTGGATTCAAGACACTGCAGGGCCAGATCAGAGTTTAAGGGCCTATGGCGGCGGCCTTCTTTCCCTAGGCAATCACCTCCCCCCCGGGTAGAGCCTGGTGATCAGTGCTGTCTGAGCAATCAGACTTACTGAGTCTCTACAATTTATAATACAGGACTGAACACTGACAAGTTGATAAGCAATCCTTTACGCTGCCGGGACCTCTGGAGGGGAAAAGCTATAACCCATGTCGGAGGAAAGTGACCTAGAGCTATGGGAGGACATGCCGGTAAAACTTGCTTCACTTATGCGATGGCTCATGGAGTCTGCACCTTATGACTTTCTTGTACACAGCCTGCAAGGGACAGGGAAGGAGACAGAGCATCAGCATAGTCGCTGCAGATAGCATTGGTACCCAGCAACATGTCACCCACAATGAAGACACCAAGGACCTGTTCATTGGGGTACACCGCTACATGCAAATCTCCCTAAACGAAGCAGCCCCCGCACATATTCTCTGCCAGCCAAGCTTAAAGATTGTGAGCTGCTCCTTACTGTAGAAAACACCCTGCACAAATTTCAACCTGATCTATCATACCAAAAACCAGACGAATCGGTACCTCCGCTCACCTCCCCGCTTTATATGCCGGATTCACCACCGCTCCAGGCTGCCTTGATGTTTAACTTGGGGGAAAATAGTTGCGACCTACCATTGCAATACACTGGGGACACATACCTATGGACACTATCACACTCTGCGGTCCAAGCGAACAGCGGGGGCATGAAAATATCTGTAGAGAGACTGATAACCACCGGACTACTCAGTTATTTATCTGGGAGACAGCGCTCCAACCACAAAAAAATACAGCAAAACCCTTGCTATGTGGCGAAGCTGTTTTGGACATGATCATGTTTTGACACTGGTTAAGGGTCCTGTTGTGTGGTACACGCAAGGCTGTAGTGTGGTCTAGAGTAGTAGTACCGCACATAAGCCCCATTCAGAGGTCCCGTTGACTGTTTCCTGTTTATTACTTAGGTATTGCCGCAATGCGTGGTGGGTGGGTGGATTGGATGTTGTTGATACATATGTTTTATTTAGGTACTGCCGGAGGGGGCTTTCACCGCACTATAGGGGATCACACTTTGCACTTGTTTTAATCTTACCATACTTTATTACTGGGGATGATTGAGCAATATGATGAAACAGCCAGCCCCATTGTATAATTTCTGTATAGTGACTTAGCCACGCTAACGGAACCAAGAGCGTCATAAGACTGAGCAATAAAGCTCAAAGATATGTTTAGAGCCCTGACCCTCCTTCCGCATAAGACAGCCTTGAACTCAGCTTGGCGATTATTGTAATGAGCGCTCATCACTGAGTATAAAAGCTTGTAGCCACAGGATACAATTCATTTTATTCAGGCCCCCATACCATAAAATTGCTCTCTATCAAAGACATGAGCCCCCTATGGCCACCCATGATAATTCCCCTGTGGGGTCCTGGCAGACACATTTCCAGGTACGTTAACATATCATCAGCAGCCAATCACCTTCTACTGCAGTCTTGTTTTGTTTATAGTTTTGTTTATGTTTTGTTCGTATTTATTTATCCCTATAAGTTTTCTGAATATTGACTATACGGATAAAAGAGTGGTCTATAATATTTCTAAGAGGGATTAAAAAGAGGACAATCAGCCAAGAACCATCAAAATGTTTTTCATACTGTTGTATGTATAATTTTTGCTTCTATTTACTTATTTTTATGTAAACGTATTTTCTCCACATCTTGGCATCTCAAATCACTGTAAAAAATAACTCCTCAATAAAAATGTTTGAAATTAAAAAAAAAAAAAAAAAATTCCAATAGACAGTCTGTGGCATGTAGAATTGTAGGACATATCGTGTGTCTCTTGCATTGTTATGTTTAAGTCTGTTATTCTACATATATTTAGAACAATGCATTTTTTTTTGTTTGTTTGTTTACTCTAGTGCTCTATAACAACCCATGTATGTACACTGAATTTATATATCTGGTCGAAGAGTGACCAATACTGTCATTAGTTGGGGCAACAAAAAAAAGAGAACTTCTGAGGGTATGTAATAGAATTATACTGCTGTAAAGTGTTACATGTACCCACAATGCTTGCTTGTATGTACTTCCTTATGTTCTCAATATAAAAAAAAACCATAGAAAAAAAAAAATTGCAAAAAATAAAAAAAATTCTAACATTACATAAAATAATAAACAAAATTATCAAAAATAAAAAAATTAAACCTAATCCCTATGAAAATAAAAAAGAACTCCCAAAATAAAAACACCCCCTAATCTAATACTAAACTACAGTAAAACTCCTCACCCACCAAACCCCCCAAAATAAATAAAAAACCTAACACTAAAAAATCCTAAACTACCCATTGCCCATAAAGGGGCATTTGTATGGACATTGCCTTTAAAAGGGCATTCAGCTCTTTTACTGCCCTTAAAAGTGCATTCAGCCCAAATCCCTAATCTAAAAAATTAAAAAAGCCTAACTCTAACCCCCAGATAGGTACTCACGGTTCCTGAACTCCGGCAGTGAATTCTTCTTCCAAGCGGTGACCTCTTCTATCTTTATCCAGGACCGCGGAACAGAAGACCGGCGACCGTGGTGTCATGGAGCGTGGAGGATCGCCACCATACATTCAAGGTACGCGATTAAATATGACGTCCCTTGCATTCCTATTGACTGATTTGATTCTTCAAATTCAAATCAGCCTATAGAATGAGAGCTTCTGAAATCCTATTGGCTGTTCAAATCAGCCAATAGGATTAGAGCTACTGAAATCCTATATGCTGATTTGAACAACCAATAGGGTTTCAGTAGCTCTCATCCTATTGGCTGATTTGAATTTGAAGAATCAAATCAGCCAATAGGAATGCAAGGGACGCCATATTTAATTGCGTACCTTGATTTTACTATACAGTGTACGGCAGCAATCGTACAAAGAGGATCCTCCACGCTCCATGGCTCCACGGTCGCTGGTCTTCAGTTCCGTGGTCGCCCTTCTTCAGTTCCGCGTTCCTGGATGAAGATAGCAGAGGACGCCGCTTGTAAGAAGACTTCACTGCTGGACTTCAGGAACCGTGAGTACCTATCTGGGTGGTGGGTTTTGCTGTTAGGGGGAGCTTAGTTTTTTTAAAGGTAAAAGAGCTGTTTAACTTAACTTAAGGGCTATTGGTAGTTTAGTATTAGATTAGGGGGTGTTTTTAATTGTGGGGGGGGGCTTTTTTAGGATTAGGTTTAATTTTTAAATTTTTGATAATTTTGTTTATTATTTTATATAATGTTAGACTTTTTTTTATTTGAAGGGACAGTCAACACCAGAATTTTTGTTGTTCTAAAAGATAGATAATCCCTTTATTATCCATTCCCCAATTTTGCATAACCAACACTGTTATATTAATATACTTTTAAACTCTGTGAGTAACTTGTATCTAAGCATCTTCTGACAGCCCCCTGATTGATCACATGACATTTTATTTATTATCTATTGACTTTCATTTTAGCCAATTAGTGCAGTGTCTGTCACAATTCACGGGCGTGATCACAATGTTATCTATATGGTTAACATGAACTAGCTCCCCCTTGTTGTCAAAAGCAAATAAAAAAGCATATAATCAGAGGCAACCTTCAAGGGCTTAGAAATTATCATATGAGCCTTTCTAGGTTTAGCTTTCAACTAAGAATACAAAGAGAACAAAGCAAAATTGGTGATAAAAGTACATTGGAAACTTGTTTAAAATACATTCCCTATTTGAAACATGAAAGTTTTTTTTGGACTTGACTGTCCCTTTAACTTAGTTAAAAAAATTTAACTTTTTTTTATATTTTTAATGTAATGTTAGGTTTTTTATTTTAATTGTAATTTAGGATTATTTTAATTGTTTTTAGCAGCTGGAGTCCGGTTGCCGAAATTGGGATATAACAGGCAGTTGGAAGCAGTCGATAAATGATATTGCTTCCGACAGCTAATTTATCGGTTTGCAAGTGCACGCAAGCAGAATTACGGCTCAATGGAAACTAGCCCTAAGTTTGTTAATTGCTGACATGAAACAAGCTCAACGGGCACACTGATAAGCTGTAGTATTTAAAATACTGGTGCACTGAGAAAATCTAGCTATACTTTACATGCACGTGCAGAGAAAAATATTAACACTTAAGCAGTGCTAACTTTTACTAGAAGCATTTTTGCTGATACATGTATACTGCAAATATGTTTCTATCTAAAGACGTAATTCCCCTATGTGCATTTAAAGTTTGACTAAAATTTTTCTTTAATATCAGAAGGAAAGTGTTCAGAGGATCTAGCTTCTAAAGGACTATTATGAACAGAAGAGGGGAGAGGACTAGTATGATTAAGAGGCAGTTAATGAGTAAATCAAAAGACAAAACACCACAACAACAATAAAGGCAGCATAAGCAAATGTAACTTTATACCCAAATTAAGCAGCTTTTGGAAGGAATGAAAATCTAAATATCCATATCACATTGATGATCACTAACCCAACATCAGGCCAAACAGACAAACACGCACAAAGTGACTGACCTCACAAAAACTGAGTGTGCTAAAAAACCTGACACATAAATGTCAAATAGCGCACTTACTAGTTTGTGTTCAACTAGCATAGATGAATATAGCCACACAAAAATTAAGCCGGCACGCGCATAAGCTGTTGCGAGATACAAATGAATGGCAGAAAATAAGTGCAAACATGCACATAAGCCAACGCATGCTAAAAAAGAAAAAATGCAAACAAGTAAAACTTACCTGATAGGCACCAACACTACTGGACTTACTATAAGCAGAGAAGAACTGCTTCCAGTAGATAGTAATCCAGTTCTGTACATGTGACAGCAGAGTATCTAAATACCTGGAGTATAACGCTTAACCAACAGGAGGAGGCTAGGGACTTGTCCCCATGACACCTGTGCCAAGCCTTTGACTAACTCCTATATGGTGTTTTTTTGCCACTACCAATATTCCAAAGACTTCCCTGTGTCTAAACAGTAGCTCTCTGAGGGGAAATTGGGCCTCACATCACTCTGAGAACCCTTCTCACAAACATCTGGCGCACCTCCCTTCTTCACCTTCATCCTCCAAAGGTAAAGACAAGACCAGAAAGGTGGGAGGGGTTTAAAAGGCTTTTTGAATTTTGGAAATCTTTGCCTCCTCCTAGTGGCCATGAGTATAATTCCTGAAAGAAACTGTGCTCTTGTGATGTTAGGCCTAATTGCTTATTTGCCTCTCAGCAAAGTTATGCACATGGGCAAAACAGTCCAACTTTCCCATTTTCAAGCAACTTTTACATCAATGAAGGGAGGGATCAGATATGCAGAATGACCTTAGAAAGGATGGCACCTAACATACATTGCCATAGATAGTGAAGATACATCCTGTTCCGTGAAGAAAATGTCTTTTTTTTTTTGTTATATTAGAAGTTGGAAACATTACATACAATGTATTGCATAGACCACAAATAATAATAAATCTCTGTCAATAGTCCTATAATTTGCAGGACAGCTACAGATTGGGAGTTCTCTGTACCCCCTGCCTTTTATTCTCCCTATTATTGTACTTGTATGAATAAAAGAAACCTGAGGCTATGCAAGTCCCGTATAGAGTTTTACAACATACCAGTTGGGGAGGATGCTTTCACTAAGATCTATTTCTAGATCTTGGTATGCAAATAAAGTTCTAGCAAAGCACTGCAGTGTCTCTTTAATTCATTATCCCCATCTAAACTCTTAAAACCCTATTGTGTTTATTACTGCAGTATATCCATCGTATCATATGCGTGATATATGTGTTAAAAAAAATGTGCTTTGTCTCACACACCCTAGACAGGCCAAATAGTTAAAACCTATAACCTAGGTTTTTAAAACAAGCACAATGTTTTAAACAATAGCAAGTAGTGTTTAATGTACTTTAAAGTAAAATATAAAAGTAATTCAAATAAGGTTTACAACATATTGTAAATGTACTACTCTTTGATCACATAAACATTAACAGCATACCTATACAATTCACACGTTCCCCATAGACATCAATGGGGAGAGAGTGTTAGAAAAAAACACATGAAGCGCGGAATGAAAAGCTCCGTAACGCAACCAGATTGATGTCTATGGGGAAAAAAAAGTTACTTTTAAACCTAACACCCTAACATAAACCCCAAGTCTAATCACCCCTAATCTGCCGCCCCGACATCGCCACCTAAATAAAGGTATTAACCCCTGATCTGCTGCTCCTAATATCGCCACCACTATAATAAAGTTATTAACCCCTATTCCCCCGCACCCCAACATCGCCCACACTATAATAAAGATATTAATCCCTATTTTGCCGCTCCCTGACATCGCCGCCACTAAATAAAGTTATTAACCCCTAAACCTCTAGCCTCCCAAATCACCGCCACTAAATAAACCTATTAACCCCTAAACAGACAGTCCCCCACATTGCAAAAAGCTCAATTAAACTATTAACCCCTAAACCTAACAACCCCCTAACTTTACATTAATATTACAATATCCCTATCTTAAAATAAATAAAAACTTACCTGTGATAATTGAAAAGAAAAAGATCTGAATGCTCTTTTAAGGGCAATGCGCATACAAATGCCCTTTTCAGGGCAATGGGTAGCTTAGGTTTTTGTTAGGGTTGGTTAGGTGGTGGGTTTTACTGTTGGGGAGACTTTGTATTTTTTTTTCAGGTAAAAGCTGATTTCTTTAGGGCAATGGCCTACAAAAGGTCCTTTTAAGGGCTATTGATAGTTTATTGTAGGCCAGTGTTAATTTTGTCGACTAAAACTAGACTAAAATGACTATAAAACTAAAGAAATTCTAATGACTAAAATACGACTAAAACTAAAATGACATTTTAGTCAAAAGACTATGACTAAAACTAAATCAAAATTTGCTGACAAAAACATTTTATGCAAGTTGTTATAATCAATCCATATTCAATTACTGCTCTTTTGTAAAATTTACGAAACTTCATTTTATTAAATTTTAAGATAAAGACGTTATATACCACTACAGTTAAATCTGTTAAATCTGTATTGCATGTTCAAACCTTAATACCATAAAAGAAAACAGGTTAATAAACCTTTACTCCAGGAGTTTATAATAAGTTTGGAAGTTCTAGAGCAGTGCTAATATTGTTGCAGAAACGTTTTTGAATCTGTGAACAATCAATTGATTCTTCCTATAGAAATAAGCATAAACCACAAATATGGGTTTAAGTTATGCTGTGCCTGTGCTAGCTGCTGAAACTTTTTGTTGTGTTGAGTTACTTGATACTTGTTTTAATTAGTAACAGAGAACTGTTAAAGTTTTTATATTGGGTAATTTGTTCAATACAGCCAATACAGTTTACAGTTTTTTGTTTTTTTATATTTTATAGTTGCACTTCTGTTTGTTTACGAAACTTTGTTTTATTTAATTTTAAGCTTAATAAAGATGTTATATATCACAATGGCTAAATCTGTGTCTGTATTGCATGTTTAACCCTTAATACCATAAATATTAACAGGTGTTATGTTTACTCCTGGAGTATATAATCAGTTTGCAAATTATAGAGAAATGCTTAAATAATGCATTACACTTTAACTAAACCCCTTAGATTTTAGTTGACTAAAATCTACTGGAGATTTAGTCGACTAAAATGTATTGGAGATTCAGTCGACTAAAACTAGACTAAAACAATTCAGATGACTAAAATATGACTAAAACTAAAATGGCATTTTAGTCAAAAGACTAAAACTAAGACTAAATTGAAACATTCCGTCAAAATTAACACTGTTGTAGGCTAGGTTTTTTTTTTATTTGGGGGGGGGGCTTTTCATTTTTATAGGGCTATTAGATTAGGTGTAATTGTTTTTATTTTGGATAATTTAGTTTGTAATTTTTCGTAATTTAGTGTTTGGTATTTTTTGTACTTTAGTGTTTTTTATTTTTTGTAATTTAGTATATTTTATTTTTTTTGTAATTGTAAATTTAATTTTTTTAGTAGTGTTGGTTTTTTTTAATGTTTAATTTAGTTTATTTAATTTGTAGTTATTTTAATTTTTGTATAATAGTAATGTTAGTTTAATATATAGTTTAAACTTTTATTTTCCCAGGTAAGTTTTTATTTATTTTAAGATAGATCTTGTAATTTTGATTTAAAGTTAGGGGGTTGTTAGGAGTAGGGGTTAATAGTTTAATTTAGTTGTTTTGCGATGTGGTGGGGCTGTCAGTTTAGGGGTAAATAGGTTTATTTAGTGGCGGTGATGTGGGAGGCCAGAGGTTTAGGAGTTAATAACTTTATTTAGTAGCGGCGATGTCGGGGAACTGCAGAATAGGGGTTAATATCTTTATTATAGTGTGGGTGATGTTAGGGTGCGGGGGAAGAGGGGTTAATAACTTTATTATAGTGGTGACGATGTTGGGGAGCGGTGGAATAGGAGTTAATAAATGTATTTAGTGGTGGCAATGTCGGGAGTGGCAGATTTGGGGATAATAAATTTAATATAGTGTTTGAGATGCGGGAGGGCCTCGGTTTAAGGGTTAATAGGTAGTTTATGGGTGTTAGTGTACTTTGTAACACTTTAGTTATGAGTTTTGTGTAACAGTTTTGTGGTGCAAAACTCATAACTACTGGTTTCAGATTGCGGAACGGATCGTGTCGGTATAGGCTGTAATGCAAGCATTTTAGCCTCACCACAAAACTTGTAATGGCAGTGCTATGGAAATCCCACGCAAAATGTCATTTTTTGAGTGTGGGACTGACGTTGCGTTACAGGCTAAAATGCTTGCGCTACAGCTATACCAACATGACTCATAATGGCTGCGTTTACGCTGAAATGGCCATTTTTTTCAGTGTTAAAAGTCGAACGCAAAACTCATAATCTAGGTGTCAGTTATTTAACCCCTTAGTGAACAGAGAACTTTTCAATTTTCTGACCGTTTGGGACCAGGGCTATTTTTACATTTCTGAGGTCTTTGTGTTTAGCTGTAATTTTCCTCTTACTCATTTACTGTACCCACACATATTATATACCGTTTTTCTCGCCATTAAATGTACTTTCTAAAGATACCAATATTTTCATCATATCTCATAATTTACTATATGAATATATAAATGTTTTATAAAATATGATGAAAAAATGGAAAAACACACTTTTTCTAACTTTGGACCCAAAATCTGTTACACACCTACAACCACCAAAAAACACCCCTGCTAAATATTTTCTAAATTTTGTCCTGAGTTAAGAAATACCCAATGTTTACATGTTCTTTGCTTTTTCTGCAAGTTATAGGGTAATAAGTACAAGTAGCACCTTGCTATTTCCAAACCATTTTTTTCTCAAAATTAGCGATAGTTACATTGGAACACTGATATCTGTCAGGCATTCCTGAATACACCTTCACATGTATATATTTATTTTAGTAGACAACCCAAAGTATTTATCTAGGCACATTTTGATATATTTCATGCCACCATTTCAACGTCAAATGCAATTAAATAAAAAAAAATTGTTAACTTTTTCACAAACTTTAGGATTCTCACTGAAATTATTTACAAACAGCTTGTTCAATTATGGCACAAATGGTTGTAAATGATTCTTTGGGATCCCCTTTGTTTATAAATAGTAGACATTTATGGCTTTGGCCCTACTTTTTGGTAATTAGAAGGTCGCTAAATGACGCTGCGCACCACACTTGTATTATGTCCAACAGTGAAGCGGTTAATTAGGTAAGGTTAATTTTAGCTTTAGTGTAGTGTAGTAGACAACCCAAAGTATTGATCTAGGCCCATTTTGGTATATTTCATGCCCCCATTTCACCGCCAAATGCGATCAAATAAAAAAAAAATCGTTAACTTTTTCACTAACTTTAGGTTTCTCACTAAATGCCGCTGCGCACCACACTTGTATTATGCCCAGCAGTGTATGGGTTAATTAGGTAGCTTGTAGGGTTAATTTTAGCTTTAGTGTAGAGATCAGTCTCCCACCTGACACATCCCACCCCCTTAAACAGCTCTCTTCCCTCCCCCATCTCACAATTGTCACTGCCATCTTTAGTACTGGCAGAAAGTCTGCCAGTACTAAAATAAAAGCCTTTTTAAAAAAAAAAAAAATATATATATATATATATATATATATATGATGCAGTCTTAGTTATCCCCTTAACCCCCAACCTCCCTGATCCCCCCCAAGCAGCTCTCTAAACTTTCCCCCTCTAACTATTTTCCGCCATCTTGGGTACTGGCAGCTGTCTGCCAGTACCCAGTTTGCTAAAGAATGTGGATTTTTTAATATAAAAAATTAAAAAACATTTTTTGTAGTGTAGCAGCCCCCCCTCAATACCCTACCCCCTCCCAGGTCCATTTCCCAGCATTTATTACCCCCTCCCTCCTTCCACTGTAGTAAATGGCTTAAAATTGTGGGCGCTTGTGTACTATAATCTAGAGGCCTACTTCAGTAATGCTGCTGCCAGCTGCTGCTACTACCCTTCCTGCTCTGTTGTGGTCATCAGTCAATGCTAAAAGCCTTATAAAAGAGCTAGTTGCTGTGTCCAACAGCATTTTGTCACATCTTTTTGTCCGCTTGGTCTTGTATTCTTTTACTTGTTTCAGGCCATGCCTAGTGATGTCTTAGAAGCAGGAGTTCATGATGACAATGTCAGGCTGAAGGCTGGTCTGGAAGTCAGACAATATACTTTTCAAATGTATGGAGTACACACAAGTTAGGAAATACAAACAGACATGACGGTGGATGTGCTTTCCACACCCTTGTGCATTTCTCCAAAGTTTCCTCCTTCCACCAAAGCATCATTTTTAAGGGAGATTTTTCCCTTCCATTTAAGTTGGGTTTCTGAGATGTGCCGTATCTTGCTTATGTTGAAGGAATTCCACAAGGTCTTTGTAAAAAGATCTTTGAATTGAGCCTCCAAGAATAACTTCAAAGCTGTTATAGTGCAAATATGTGGTAAGGTGAGGAATGTGGGGACTGTATGTCTTTTCACCCAAAATAATTTCACTCAACTTGTGTACCGTGCTTTGCTATTCTACAAACTCTACTTTTAATGCCACGCTAGCTTCCCCACTTACTGCTTAGAAATGGAGTGCAAAGACAGAATATTACTGCACAGAGTGTGTGAGGACAAATGACAGAGTGCAGAAAAAGACAGTACAGAAAGAGTTATGGAAGTGCTAGGATTGTGACATCTATTAATAGGTAGTCGATCCTGGTATATATCTAATGGGGGTGTGAAAAGAAGGTGTAGTCCTTTGTGGTTGGGTGGTGGAGTCTCCAGGCAACTTGTACAGCCAGATTAGATAGAGTAGATTTTATTTGTTAGTGTTTTATGAGACACAGATGACACTCCAGAAGAGCAATCAATTGTAGGATCTAGGGGTAGATTGAGAACTCCTCCCATTATCAGGATTCCTCTCGCTATTTCTAATATCTTGTTACATATATGATGGAAAAATTGGGTTGAGTTTGTGTTTGGAGCCTATATGTTAGCTACCGTTAGTTGCCTATTGTAGAGCATTCCCACTATGATTATATAACTCCCTTCTTTATCCTTGCTGATATAGGTCATCTGAAATGGGAGTGTCTTTTTGATAAGGACACATACGCCGTTATGTTTAGTTGAATGAGATGCTAGATATGTAGGACCAAATTTTCGAAGGGATGGGAGAGGGTTACATCCCCTTTTAAAGTGAGTCTCTTGTAATAGGACTATGTCACATTTAAGTCTCCTATAATCCCTAAGGGCAGTGGATCATTTTTGTGGTATGTTGAGCCCCTTGACATTGTGTAATAGAATTTTAATATCTAAATGGTTGCTAGCCATTTCTGTATGTGGGGAGTGTCAGTTTTTCTTTTAAATTTAAGCATACTATTATTATTGGGCACGATGGCTGAATGACTATAGTAGAAAACCCATTGCGAGATACTTTGGATAAAACGGTATAAAAGATACAATGAACAGGTGAACTAGTTTCTGCATGAAAACATACTGCAATAATAAAATGGACAATTACAGTGAAACAAACAATAACAATAAAACAATAAAACAAACAATACGCACAATTAGTGTATTTTTCCAGTCATACACCATTTTGAATGGGGGGAGTGTTGTCAGGTTGTGCTCTAAACTTCTATGCAGTTACATATTAATTAAGGTGAGGCAAAACAGAACCTTATTGAGTTTTAAGCTGGTTATGTCGGAACCTTGTGTAGGTTGGCTGTATAATTGGGGGACATGCTGGTGGGGAGATAATTGCAAGGAGTTGTGATATTTGTGTAGCTTATGATCCACTTAAGAACAGGAGTATGAGGGTTTCTAATTTGCAGACCAATAGTGTCTAGTATGGATGCAATTGTACCCTTAAAGGACTAGAATTATATATAAATTAATGCTGTATAGTTTGGACGTGTAATACACCTCATTCTATACATACAGAAAAATATATCATGATACAACACTGTCTATACATTCAGTAAAACATATAACCATACCACTGCCCATGGCCTTGGCTAATTACTGGAGCAATATTGTGCAAAGTTCCTACGGCATTTGATTGTAGTAGAGACAGAGGCATAACTAGAAACCACAGGGCCCAGGTGCAAGAACCCCCCCAAAAAAAGGTGAATTTTATATATATATATATATATATATATATATATATATATATATATATATTTAACACAGAAAAAAATGTGAATCAGATTACATGTCTGCAAAGGGAGGTACCCTGTGCCCACAGTCTGTGAGATGGTCTGACCCCCTATTACTGTATATAGTGACACTGTTTAACCCACCAGTACTGTATATAGTGAGTTAGTGACACAGTCTGTAATCTGCCGGTGAGATGGCTGGCCTGACCCTACCCATCCCAGTACTTTATAAAGTGACCACAGTAGTCTCTGACATGGCCCAGCCCCCCGTACTGTATATAGTAATACTGTATAATGACACTGTTTACCCCCCCCATGCTGTAGTAACAAGGTCTGTAATTTGCTGGTTCCACAAACATACACATACACAAACACACATACATGCATAAATACACACACAGTCACATACATACATACACATATACACACACATAAACACCAATGGGTAAAACAGAAACACTAACCCCTGTAGTCAGAGACAGAGACACTAGTGAAGCATCACATTACACTTACATGATATCAGTTCAGGCAGTGACAGGTCAACATTTTTTATTGGAAAAAAAATATAAATATATTTTTTTTTTAAGCTGAGCCCCCCACCCTTGGGGGCCCAGTCGCAGTTGTGCCCTCTGTACCCCCTGTAGTTCCACCACTGAGTAAAGAGTTGTCCCTCTGTGATAGAGAAATGGGCCTATAGCTTTTCTACTAGCTGTAATTAAGCCTCCTGTGATGGTGTCGGGCCCGTTTTACGACTTTTAGACTGAACTTTGCTCTATTGTTCTTTAGGGTGTGCGAAGTCCAGGTCTGGTTGTGAAGTATCTCTATGACCTTGTCTGGTTGTGGTGTTAGCAAAATGTTCATCATTTATGCCATATTTTCCAGGTCATTTAAGTTTTTGTATGCAATCTGAGAGCCATTATGGTTGACAATAAGACTAAAAGGGAACCCCCAGAGATATCTGATATTGTTCTCTTGCAGGGTTTTGGTGATACATCTTACTTCTCTTTGCAGTTGAATAGTCTGTGGGCTGAGGTCTTGATATAGTTGCAGGCTATGACCTTTGAATGAGATGGTTTGCCTGGATCTAGCATTGTATATTTCAAGAATCACAGAATAACATCTCGTGGAGGGGCTGGTGGTTTAGTTGGAGGCCTTAAGGCTCTGTGTGCCCTTTCTATTTCCTCATTCTGAAGGGGTGGGGAGAACAGGAGGTTAGGAAGTGGAATAGATCGTTCACATAATTTTTAAGTTGATCTTCAGTGATTTCCTCTGGGATCCCCCTAATCCTAAGGTTATTCCTCCTCTCCCTGTTGTCAAGGTCTTCAATTTTTTCTTGTAACGCTTGCAACATTGAGTCCTTTATGGACAATTGTTGAGTATTGGAGTTGACTGGATTGTTAAGTGTATCTTGTCCTTCCTCCAGGTAGTCAATTCTGGATCCTAATTCATTAAGATCTTTCTTAAGGTCCCTCAGCTTTCCTTTATAAAAGAGTTCAAAGATTCCAGATCTGTTTTTGAGGGCAGTCCTGCTATTTGAGACTGTATAGCTAACAGCAATTTGTGTTGACTAATGGGGGAATCTGTGTGAGGACACAGTATTAGGTTCTTCTGAGGCTGTGAGTTTTCAAGGACAAAATGCTCACTTGGTTGAAAAAAGGAGGACAGGTCATTTAAGTTTTTGTATGCAATCTGAGAGCCATTATGGTTGACAATAAGACTAAAAGGGAACCCCCAGAGATATCTGATATTGTTCTCTTGCAGGGTTTTGGTGATACATCTTACTTCTCTTTGCAGTTGAATAGTCTGTGGGCTGAGGTCTTGATATAGTTGCAGGCTATGACCTTTGAATGAGATGGTTTGCCTGGATCTAGCATTGTATATTTCAAGAATCACAGAATAACATCTCTTGGAGGGGCTGGTGGTTTAGTTGGAGGCCTTAAGGCTCTGTGTGCCCTTTCTATTTCCTCATTCTGAAGGGGTGGGGAGAACAGGAGGTTAGGAAGTGGAATAGATCGTTCACATCATTTTTAAGTTGATCTTCAGTGATTTCCTCTGGGATCCCCCTAATCCTAAGGTTATTCCTCCTCTCCCTGTTGTCAAGGTCTTCAATTTTTTCTTGTAACGCTTGCAACATTGAGTCCTTTATGGACAATTGTTGAGTATTGGAGTTGACTGGATTGTTAAGTGTATCTTGTCCTTCCTCCAGGTAGTCAATTCTGGATCCTAATTCATTAAGATATTTCTTAAGGTCCCTCAGCTTTCCTTTATAAAAGAGTTCAAAGATTCCAGATCTGTTTTTGAGGGCAGTCTTGCTATTTGAGACTGTATAGCTAACAGCGATTTGTGTTGACTAATGGGGGAATCTGTGTGAGGACACAGTATTAGGTTCTTCTGAGGCTGTGAGTTTTCAAGGACAAAATGCTCACTTGGTTGAAAAAAGGAGGATACCGAGGGGGCCAAAGATGGGGGCTTATTTTGTTTTTCTATTCTTGGTCCTTTTTTGGCTGCCATCTCTGATCTGTACTTAGGCAGGGTTTTTGTGCTTAAAGGAGTAGGCAGATCCCCAAACCTTGAGTAAAGTTTATCATTATTTATAACAATGTCCCTGCTGTTATATGGGCAGTGTGGATAGGATAGACAGTCCCTCCAAGTTTAGGTCTTTAACAGGGGGAAGAATAATGTATTGCCCCAGTTTATTTGTGGTTAAGCCTTATTATGAAGACCCCCTCATGGGATAAAAAAGAGAAGCGTGGATGTCTGCAGGCTATTGCAGTGATTTATGTCTTGACAGCACTGTAACTAACTTAATCCTGGTGCTTTATCCCACATGGGCTGTACTAGGCCGGTTTACTGGTCAGGCTGCTAGGCCACACTGTGTGTCCCAATTCCCCCGGGTTTATGAGTCCAAGGTTTGTTGTATCCCATGTGCTGGTCGGTCCCCCATGTATGAGCTGTCATGTGGAGTGCTCCGGTCACGGGTAATTGTCCCCTGAATTGCAGCTAGGGCTCTGTGTAAAGATGGCACCGATGAGCGATGATGGCCATGATAAATGTGATTGCTCTGCCACACCACCAAAGTCCCTACTAGAGTCCCCACTCTAGAATAGTTAGTTGCTGGTATGTATACCGACCCTAGGTGGCTAAATTAAAGGCTCAGTTTGTCTCTTAGTATGGTTGACAACTCCGGAGCTCTTTTGCTATGCTGCCATGTCCCACTCCCTGCACAACGCAGCTCCGCCCCCCAATAAGGAAACAACTGGTAAAACCGGCATTCCACTATTTACCTAAGGTGCAAAAATCATTGGAACAGGTTTGTGGCACACCAATTTTCAGTGGCATTGGATCTATTTTTAAACATTTGTGTTAGTGGTTGGACAAATTTTTAAAATCATTAATGAAGGAATTACATACAAAGTTATGTTAGAGATAAATAACATTTTTGAATGGATTATGCTGGTAATACAATATTTTTTGGAAAGATTTTTTAACTTTACTGGTTGGTTTACACTTTTTATTGTACGAGCTGTTGAATTTCTGCTCACTCACAATTGTTTTGAATTTAAAAAGTACTTAATACTTGCAGAAATGTGGGAAAGCCATGGGGGCCAAGATTGCCCCCTCTTACACCAACCTATTCATTCATTTTTACAGACGTTTCTTAGACTATTTGATCTTTATATGGTATGGTTCTCAAGAGGACATTTCTAAAGGCCTGCATGGTTGTGGTACTAGTGACTTTTAAGTATGTGAATTTGTGACTCTAGGCAATATATTTAATCTTTTGTCATAGGAGAATCGTTTAACATCAATTCATGTTTGAATTGAAGGTCATTTTTGGTTATCTATTTGATCACTTGTGTTTCATGCAATCTACAATATGTTGGCCTCATGACTAGAGAAGTATGTTCATGTATTAGAGAGCATTTCTCAACAGAGATTGAGCAAGATTGAGCAAGCTACTACTCCGCTGGTACAACATTGATAAGGTCATTCGGACATGGAGAGGGGGTGATAAATATAAATTATTATGTAACCAAGTGAGGGATATTACTATGTAATGATACTTTTATTGGATTTATATCTCAAGAGCAATACTTACCAAAGTGTATTATCTTGTGTTTGTGTGTGTGTGAATGGTGATGAACGAGTTAGCTTTGTATGCATTAAATGTGTAGCAGGGCCCCATAGCTTAGTAAAATTCAGTTAGCACTTCTTTTATATAGAAAACAGAGATCCCTGTCCTTAACATTAACCATAATATAACAGTTGTACAAATGACAAATATGGTAAGGTCCCGGCCATGTTATAGAAAGTATAACATGAATTGATCAAACTTGGAGTATGATTTTATCAATTACTGGCAATGATGTATGCAGTTTGGTAATTAAGCTAATATATACAGATTTATTTATTCATTCATTTATTTGCATTCCAGTGATTATTTGATGAGGATCATAATAGCAGTTACATTCATATGATATATAATGGAATTAGTTTAATTTGGTTTGGTGTAAATATTTAATATGAATAGACTA
Source organism: Bombina bombina (assembly GCF_027579735.1). Lineage (NCBI taxonomy): Eukaryota > Metazoa > Chordata > Amphibia > Anura > Bombinatoridae > Bombina > Bombina bombina. The sequence goes on along the minus strand of NC_069500.1, from coordinate 721,701,742 downwards.
AGTGGAGTCTCCAATATAGGTTTTATGTTGCTGTATCATATTTATCTCATTTTTACATCGTATCTATTGGAGTAGGTTGTTCCTTATGCACCAATAATAAAATAATTTATGTACTCACCATTATTAAGTTAGGTCAATCGGCATCCACCAATCAAATCTTAGGAGTTGTTTTAAAAGTGTAACCAATTAATGAGGAAATTAGGGAAAAACAGGGAACACACCCAAATGTTCCCCGGGATCCTCTAGGAGGTGCTGGAAGTGACAAAAAATGACAGAATAAGAAGACAATGCAATATTATCATGTAATGTCTAAATAGCACAGTGACTAAATAAAATTCACATGAAACTGAAAAAAAACTGGTGTATTAGCTCATATATTACCACTGGTACATATGTGAAAGCAAGAATGTCCAAATAAATGTCAGCTTGGATCCTTGATGCTGAAAATACGTGTTTGATTGTAGAGAGGGTTCAGGAGGCAGCTCTCTAACAGCATACAATGATGGACAATCTGTTATAAAGATATAATAGATAGAGGCGCCAATGGTGCAGGTCAATGAGGAATCTCAAGAGTTACCAGTAATAGATATGCACAGGGTACTCACTTGTAGCAAAGGCACTCAGTTATGCCCATAGAAGCAGGCTGGATTTTTACAGCAGTCCAGCTGGCTGATCAAGGCCCCACGGACAACTCCAAGGTGCAGGGGATCATCAGGTCCAGAGTGTAAACCAAAAGATATACAGGCAGGATAATAGGGTTAGGGACTCACACCCTAATAGTAGCGTAGCACCAAGATATAGTGGACACTTAAAGTTGGTAAAATAAAAACAAATTTATTTAAAAATTGTAAAATACACAACTTATTCTTGTGCCAAATAAAATCTTGGATAAGAGGATAAACAATGCAACGCGTTTCTCAGTAAAAACTGTTTCATCAGGCATGTCTCAAATCAGTTTGTTTGATCCTTATATAGGGCTACGCTACTAACAAGTCCCCTGATCCCACCCCTCTCAATGCAAGTAGAACAACCAATCAGAACCCTTTGTCTGCACACACACCCTTGCTGCAGTGTTGTTTGGGCCATAAATATATGAAAAGAATATATATATAGTGTTTTTTCAATAATAAAAGTAAGCCCTATAATGTGCTACATTGATAAGTGTGATAATGGTGTTTGTACTTGTAATTTTAAATGTCACAAGTGGTTAATTTGTAAGATTTCTCTTTCTTTCGTGATTTGGGCCTGCTGATAGGTGGATAAACCTGTCAATCATAAATGTCGGTATTGGATTGCTCAGTTAGCCAATCCTATTGACCGCAGTTGGTATTTCTCGTCATCCACTTAAATTGAGGCTGGAGGACAACACCCAATACTTAACCAATTGCTAGAGTCAGGGGGAGCATGGGCAATCAACACTCTCCCTATTGGTGGGGACATGAATCCCGTCACATAGAAACAAAAAGGCTTTATACTGTTGCCAGCAACCGCAATGTCGTTAGCAACCGCAATACACCCTGCGGCTCAGAAACTTATCTTACAAGCATGTATACTGTGAAATCGCCGCAATAAGAGTAAAATGTAATGATAACAACATGTCTTATGGCAATCTACATATACAATCTAGCTGATGAGGCTCTAAAAATATCACCAATGTTAAAGTGTGACAATATCTAACTGTATGCGAACACATGAAATAACCTATTTCGGAGCCTATGCAAATTTAAAGTAATAATGATTGTATAATAATATATATGATAAAGTGACTATGTTAAAAGCCTACAGACATCAAGAATGTAAGCTATAATAAATATGTGAATGCCTCTTTAATGGCATGTGAAACAAAGCATTACGATGCAATAATATGAGTACCTAATAGATTAGGTCATCAATTTTGACTATTGAAAGTTGAAGCTCCATTGCAAGTATCCTCTCTGTAGGAAACAACACTAGTTATCATTGCCTGATACAGAGCAGAAAAATCTCACAACCATAAAATGATTACAGTAAAGTTTTTCATCTATCTGGCAGTGTTGCTTTGAGGAAGGTGCATAAAGTGGTGGTAAATGAAATAGATTGGAAACCTGCCTGTAGTGCCATGTGTGGTTTTTATTTGCAACCTTCTTTAATAAAAAAAAATATATTTAATAAAATAATATATTTTATTCTTCTACAATTTGTTTATATTTCCTACAATATATAGTACCAGTGTTCATGGCTCTGGACAAGCCAGAGAACATTACATTTCTGAAACATCCTGATACTAATACCACCTTAAGAAAGTTATTGGAGGTTACAACAAAATCCCCTTTCAGAAACAAGTTGATCTGAGCCAATAAGGGAACCTCACTTCCTTTAAATAATCTGTATAGACCACAGTGGAGTATCCTGATAGAGCCCTATATTGGTGAAATACATAGATTTTACTCCACTAATAGAGAAAAAAAATATTTGCTGAATTTGAAAGACTTCACATGTGTTGCTGTTTGGACATTCTGTGAAACTTCTAGGAGTACCTAAGTGCACATTATAAAGAAAAAGTTCTTACAAACTATATTACTGTGAATATATCTATCTATAACTATCTGACTACAGTGACAGCAGCAGGGAAAAATATGAAAATATGAAAATAAGTAGACCTCTATTCTACACTGAACAAGCATTAATGACATGGCTAACGTGTAAAAGCCTGAGTTTTAAAATGACCTGTTATCGTTACAAATTGTGACATATAAGATTGCAGCTATAATGGATGAGGATACAGCCGAGGGAGACTCTTGTGTTCGAACAAAGTATACAAATCAACAGTCTGGAAGGCTTTAAAAGGTTATCTAGTGTTAATTCCAGAGAACAACAACAACAAGCGAGCTACATCATAGCTCATGTGGGTAAATTTTGACATATCGCAAAGATTCATAGGGGCTGAATTATCAAGCTCTGAATGGAGCTTGATGCCCCTGTTTCCGCGCAAGCTTTCAGGCTCTCTATCTATCTATCTATCCCTACAGTATATATCTATAGGAATAGATATACAGGTATAGGTAGATATACATTTTACACAGAAATATATATGTACAATAAAAAGTACATTGTTCTTTATGTGAAGTACATTGGAATGTGACATTTTCACACTTCTGTCATGTTCAGCGCGCAAGCAATAGGTGTTACGTTTCTATGGAGAGAATAGCTTAACACGGTTGTGATATTTGGTTAGCATGCGTTGGGTTTCACACGCGTGCAAACCTTTTACTTTTAACTTGTAATGACCCGTTACCTGATGCACACCAAAAGCCTCCATCTAAGGAAGTTTATGCTCGAGCGGGAGAACTAAATAGCGCTACACATAATCTAGTCCAATATCGCTAACACACTTTAACAAACATAAATAGCGCTACACATAATCTAGTCCAATATCGCTAACACACTTTAACAAACGTGTTCTATATTAATAACAAGTTCGTCAATTAAAATAGAATTTAAAAAAAACTGTAAATTCCAATCCAAACAACACGTTTTACACAATGCAAAGTTTATAAAATGCACTTTCATAAAACTAGAAAGCCATGGCTACTGTCTTCTATGAAAAATGAATATCCCGAACATGAAATCAAACATGCCAAAAGCAAAAAAGACAATTTTAAAAATCACGGCAAGACTTAAAATACACATTATACTATTTTACAATTTAATGCATATAAATAATACAATAGTACAATATACCTACAAACCCCAGCCCCTATAGGTATATTATTCATGTCCTAGTTCCACTATTGTATTGTAACAAGAGGGACAGAGTTTCTGTTGACACATGTAAATTGTATTTCCATACAATACTGTGTAAAGGGATCATTTACATTACACCTTGAACATCCACAGAGATGTATAGTAAAATGCCTCTCGGCGAGACTGTCTTCATACACTGATATAAGCCCTTTTTAACATTTCACCGGCAATCTCAATCGCACGACAGATCCCTTTTTAAAATATCCCCATTGTCACAATGAATGAAGCAGTAGAGCAGAAATACAGGAATAAGGCTAAAGGGAAGACAGAGAGTATTGGGATAATCTGGAGCTGAGTCTTCTGACATGGATCAGTGAGAATATCTGAGCACAGATTGCAGGGCATCCTGGGAAGTTCCTGCAAAGGCGCAACTCCAAACAGGGTGCACTAATGTCACAACAGCATTACCATGACTAAAGTACTGGGACTTTGTGGTGATTAATATGAATATGACATAAGCATTCATGATGAGATTGTGTCAATTCTAATGGTATTTAGGTAAGCAGAAGTGAAGGAGGTACAAAAATAAGGAATTGTGCTTCTAATATATAACCCCCTCCCAATGTATTTTATTCTGATATCTATGCTTTTAAGAAATAGTAGTGTTGAATTCCAAAGCCTTATTACACCTATCATCAATAGCTAGGTAGATGTTAAAGGACCACTAAATGCAGCTAAATTGCAAAATTAACAAGTGCATAATAAAAAGACAATGCAATAACACCTACTCTTAATTTCAAATAAGCCGTTTTTTTCTGGCAAATGTATTTTTTCTCCCATTTCCCAGCCCCTCTGTATCATGTGACAGACATCAGCCAATCATAGACTAGTATAAGTATACCCTGTGAGCTTGTGCACATGCTCGGTAGGAGCTTGCTCCCCAGATCGTGTGCATATAAAAAAAAAAAATGTGCAAAATTTGATAATGAGAGTAAATTGGAAAGTGTTTTAAAACTGCATGCTCTATCTGAATCATAAACGTTTATTTTGACTTGAGTGTCCCTTTAATATGGAGAAAATCATTTTTTGTTCTCAAAATCACTTTTTACATCCATAGAAAAATGCTTCAGGGGTGCCTTTTGAAGAAAATAAATTAAATATTCTAATTTAAAAATAAAAACAACTCAGTTTTTCCATAAGTGTGGGACCTGAGAAATCCACTCATTAAATCTGTGCTTACAAGGAACTTGAAATTGCACAACCCTTTATATATTTTGTAGGTGATTGATTTGAAATGAAAGAAATTCCTAATCACATGAGGTTTGCATAACGCAGAAAGGATGCTTTAAAGGAAAAAAAAGGAAGGGTGTAAATAATTGCACAACCATATATTTGATTAACCTGTTTGGCAAATATAAAGAATAATAATGAGAACCTGCCAGACAAGGGATTAGGAATATTACTCATTATGAAGATATTACATTCAGAAAATGAATATGTTCGTCACAGTAGGAAGGTGTGGGAAATGACTTTAACTGCTGCATACTTGCTCTGCTTGATGTTAAATATTTGCATAATTTACTAAAAGATATTAAACCTTTCAAATAATGAGTTAGGGAACTAAAATGTCTGAGGCAGTAATCTGCAAGGGCTTCCAGGGACATAAGCATTTTAATGTTTAATTTTTATACTAATATAAAGCTCTAGAGCACAGTATATATATGTATATATATATAGATAAGTAGAGAAAAGTGCACTCCAAAGGACTTACTTGTAAATCCACTTTATTTGTGAACGTTTTCGAGCCAAACTAGCTCGTCCTCAGACAGACAGAAAAACTGTCTGAGGACGAGCTAGTTTGGCTCGAAAACGTTCACAAATAAAGTGGATTTACAAGTAAGTCCTTTGGAGTGCACTTTTCTCTACTTATCTATACATACTGTTTGTTGCACCCAAGGCAGCTGATTGGAACGTTTGGAGTGCACTTTGTCTACAAATATATATATATATATATATATATATATATATATATATATATATGTAACAGGTGTATATATATATATACTTTATTAAAAAAATGATTAAAGGGACAGTCTACTGCAGAGTTTTTATTGTTTAAAAACATAATTTATGCTTACCTGATAAATTTATTTCTCTTGTAGTGTGTTCAGTCCACGGGTCATCCATTACTTATGGGATATATTCTCCTTCCCAACAGGAAGTTGCAAGAGGATCACCCAAGCAGAGCTGCTATATAGCTCCTCCCCTCACATGTCATATCCAGTCATTCGACCGAAACAAGACAAGAAAGGAGAAACTATAAGGTGCAGTGGTGACTGGAGTTATAATTTTAAAATGTAGAACCTGCCTCAAAAAAAGACAGGGCGGGCCGTGGACTGAACACACTACAAGAGAAATAAATTTATCAGGTAAGCATAAATTATGTTTTCTCTTGTTAAGTGTGTTCAGTCCACGGGTCATCCATTACTTATGGGATACCAATACCAAAGCTAAGTACACGGATGATGGGAGGGACAAGGCAGGAACATTAAACAGAAGGAACCACTGCCTTTAGAACCTTTCTCCCAAAACCAGCCTCCAAAGAAGCGAAAGTGTCAAATTTGGAAAATTTGGAAAAAGTATGAAGTGAAGACCAAGTTGCAGCCTTGCAAATCTGTTCAACAGAGGCCTCATTCTTAAAGGCCCAGGTGGAAGCCACAGCTCTGGTGGAATGAACTGTAATTCTTTCAGGAGGCTGCTGTCCAGCAGTCTCATAGGCTAAACGTATTATGCTACGAAGCCAAAAAGAGAGAGAGGTAGCCGAAGCCTTTTGACCTCTCCTCTGTCCAGAGTAAACGACAAACAGAGAAGAAGTTTGTCTAAAATCTTTAGTTGCCTGTAAGTAGAACTTCAGAGCACGGACCACGTCTAGATTATGCAAAAGACGTTCCTTCTTTGAAGAAGGATTAGGACATAACGAAGGAACAACAATCTCTTGATTGATATTCCTGTTAGAAACAACCTTAGGTAAAAACCCAAGTTTAGTACGCAGAACTACCTTGTCTGAATGAAAGATCAGATAAGGAGAATCACAATGTAAGGCAGATAACTCAGAGACTCTTCGAGCCGAGGAAATAGCCATCAAAAACAAAACTTTCCAAGATAAAAGCTTAATATCAATGGAATGAAGGGGTTCAAACGGAACACCCTGAAGAACTTTAAGAACCAAGTTTAAGCTCCACGGAGGAGCAACAGCCTGACAAAAGGCCTGGACGTCTGGATGCTCTGCCAGACGTTTGTGTAAAAGAATAGACAGAGCTGAAATCTGTCCCTTTAGCGAACTAGCGGATAAACCCTTTTCTAAACCCTCTTGTAGAAAAGCTAATATCCTAGGAATCCTAACCTTACTCCATGAGTAACTCTTGGATTCGCACCAGTATAAATATTTACGCCATATCTTATGGTAAATTTTTCTTGTCACAGGTTTCCGAGCCTGTATTAAAGTATCAATAACCGAATCCGAAAACCCACGCTTTGATAGAATCAAGCGTTCAATTTCCAGGCAGTCAGCCTCAGAGAAATTAGGTTTGGATGGTTGAAAGGACCCTGAATTAGAAGGTCCTGCCTCAGAGGAAGAGACCATGGTGGACAGGACGACATGTCCACTAGGTCTGCATACCAGGTCCTGCATGGCCATGCAGGCGCTATCAGAATTACCGATGCCCTCTCCTGTTTGATCCTGGCAATCAGCCAAGGTAGCAACGGAAATGGTGGAAACACATAAGCTATGTTGAAAACCCAAGGGGCTGCTAATGCATCTACCAGCACCGCTCCCGGGTCCCTGGACCTGGATCCGTAACAAGGAAGCTTCGCGTTCTGGCGAGATGCCATGAGATCCAGATCTGGTTTGCCCCAACGACGAATCAGTTGAGCAAATACCTCCGGGTGAAGTTCCCACTCTCCCGGATGAAAAGTCTGGCGACTTAGGAAATCCGCCTCCCAGTTCTCTACGCCTGGGATGTGAATCGCTGACAGGTGGCAAGAGTGAGACTCTGCCCAGCGAATTATCTTCGAGACTTCCAACATCGCTAGGGAACTCCTGGTTCCCCCTTGATGATTGATGTAAGCCACAGTCGTGATATTGTCCGACTGAAATCTGATGAACCTCAGCTTTGCTAACTGAGGCCAAGCCAGAAGAGCATTGAATATTGCTCTTAATTCTAGAATGTTTATTGGGAGGAGTTTCTCCTCCTGAGTCCACGATCCCTGAGCCTTCAGGGAATTCCAGACTGCTCCCCAGCCTAGAAGGCTGGCATCCGTTGTTACAATCGTCCAATCTGGACTGCGAAAGGTCATTCCTTTGGACAGATGAACCGGTAACAACCACCAGAGAAGCGAATCCCTGGTCTCCTGGTCCAGATTTAGCAAAGGGGACAGATCTGAGTAATCCCCGTTCCATTGACTGAGCATGCATAGTTGCAGCGGTCTGAGATGCAGGCGCGCAAATGGCACTATGTCCATTGCCGCTACCATTAAGCCGATTACCTCCATGCACTGAGCTACCGATGGGCTTGGAATGGAATGAAGGACACGGCAAGCATTGAGAATCTTTGATAACCTGGACTCCGTCAGGTAAATCTTCATCTCTACAGAATCTATAAGAGTCCCTAGAAAAGGAACCCGTGTGAGTGGTAACAGAGAACTCTTTTCCACGTTCACTTTCCACCCATGCGACCTCAGAAATGCTAGAACTATCTCTGTATGAGACTTTGCATTCTGAAAATTTGACGCTTGTATCAGAATGTCGTCTAGGTACGGAGCCACCGCTATGCCTCGTGGTCTTAGTACCGCCAGAAGTGAGCCCAGAACCTTCATAAAAATTCTCGGGGCCGTGGCTAACCTGAAGGGAAGAGCCACAAATTGGTAATGCCTGTCTAGAAAGGCAAACCTTAAGTACCGATAATGATCTTTGTGAATCGGTATATGAAGGTAAGCATCCTTTAAGTCCACCGTGGTCATATATTGACCCTCTTGGATCATGGGTAGGATGGTTCGAATGGTTTCCATCTTGAACGATGGTACCCTTAGGAATTTGTTTAAGATCTTTAAGTCCAAGATTGGTCTGAAGGTTCCCTCTTTTTTGGGAACCACAAATAGATTTGAGTAAAATCCTTGTCCCTGTTCCGATCGCGGAACTGAGTGGATCACCCCCATGATTAAGAGGTCTTGTACACATTGTAGAAATGCCTCTCTCTTTACTAGGTTTGTCGATAACCTTGAAAGATGGAACCTCCCTTGAGGAGGAGAGGATTTGAAATCCAGAAGGTATCCCTGAGATATAATCTTTAACGTCCAGGGATCCTGCACATCTCTTGCCCAAGCCTGGGCAAAGAGAGAAAGTCTGCCCCCCACTAAATCCGTCTCTGGATAGGGGGCCCTGACTTCATGCTGTCTTAGGGGCGGGAGTAGGCTTTCTGGCCTGCTTGCCCTTGTTCCATGACTGGTTGCCTTTCCAACCTTGTCTGTAACGAGCAGTAGTTCCTTCCTGTTTTGGAGCGGAGGAAGTCGATGTTGCTCCTGCCTTGAAGTTACGAAAGGCACGAAAATTAGACTGTTTGGCCTTTGGTTTGGCCCTGTCCTGAGGAAGGGCGTGGCCCTTACCTCCCGTAATGTCAGCAATAATTTCCTTCAAGCCGGGCCCGAATAAGGTCTGCCCTTTGAAAGGAATGTTAAGTAGTTTAGACTTGGAAGTTACATCCGCTGACCAGGATTTAAGCCAGAGTGCTCTGCGCGCCTGTATGGCGAATCCGGAATTTTTAGCCGTAAGTTTGGTTAGATGTACTACGGCATCTGAAACAAACGCATTAGCCTGCTTAAGGGTTCTAACTTTGCTCAAGGCCTCCTCCAACGGCTCTGTGCGAATCGCCTCTTCCAGAGACTCAAACCAGAATGCCGCTGCAGCCGTGACAGGCGCAATGCATGCAAGAGGCTGCAATATAAAACCCTGTTGAACAAACATTTTCTTAAGATAACCCTCTAATTTTTTATCCATTGGATCTGAGAAAGCACAGCTATCCTCCACCGGGATAGTGGTACGCTTGGCTAACGTAGAAACTGCTCCCTCCACCTTAGGGACCGTCTGCCATAAGTCTCGTGTGGTGGCGTCTATAGGGAACATTTTTCTAAATATCGGGGGAGGGGAAAAAGGCACACCGGGTCTATCCCACTCCTTACTGATAATTTCTGTAAGTCTTTTTGGTATAGGAAAAACGTCAGTACACACCGGTACCGCATAGTATCTATCCAACCTACACAATTTTTCTGGAATCGCCACCGTGTTGCAATCATTCAGAGCCGCTAATACCTCCCCTAGTAACACATGGAGGTTCTCAAGCTTAAATTTAAAATTTGAAATTTCTGAATCCGGTCTTCCCGAATCAGAACCGTCACCGACAGAATGAAGCTCACCGTCCTCATGTTCTGCAAGTTGTGACGCAGTATCAGACATGGCTCTCGTGTCATCAGCGCGCTCTGTCCTTAACCCAGAGCTATCGCGTTTGCCCCTTAATTCGGGCATATTATATAATACTTCTTTCATAACATTAGCCATATCATGTAAAGTGATTTGTAAGGGCCTAGATGTACTAGGTGTCTCAATCCTACGCATCTCCCGAGCGGGAGACGCAGGTACTGACACGTGAGGAGAGTTAGGCGGCATAACTTCCCCCTCGTTGTCTGGTACAGATTGACTTTTATTCAAAGCAATATCAATACAATTGGTACACATCGTTCTATTGGGCTCCACATTGGCTTTTGAACATGATGAACAAACAGTTTCCTCTGAATCAGACATGTTAAAACAGACTTAGCAATGAAAATAACAAGCTTGGAAATCACTTTTAATAAGTTTTACAAGCAATATAAAAAAACGCTGCAGTGCTTCAAAAATACAGATATAATTAAACAAGTCTTAACAGGAAGTGTACTATTAGCAGAGTATTGCACCCATTAGCAAAAGGATGATTAACCCCTCGATACCCAAAACGGATAAAACAGATATCAATTAAGATTTAACGCTTTTAATCACAGTCAGCACACTGTCACAGATCTGCTGTGACTGATTACCTCCCTCACAAATGAAATTTGCAGACCCCTGAGCTCTCTAGAGACGTCCTGGATCAAGGAGGAAGAAGCAGAAAGACTGTGCAATAATTTTAACTGCGCAATAAGGCGCTAAAACAAGGTCCCTCCCACTCCAATCACAACAGTGGGAGCCCTGATATAACGGTTTCCATGCAGAAAAATATGTTAGCCATGTGGAAAAAATCATGCCCAAAGCGATTTATCACCAAAGTACCTCACAAAAAAATGAATAACATGCCAGTAAACGTTTTATTAAAAAAACAACATTTCTTCTGTTAAGTGTGATCAGTCCACGGGTCATCATTACTTCTGGGATATTACTCCTCCCCAACAGGAAGTGCAAGAGGATTCACCCAGCAGAGCTGCATATAGCTCCTCCACTCTACGTCACTCCCAGTCATTCTCTTGCACCCAACGACTAGATAGGATGTGTGAGAGGACTATGGTGATATGAGACTGCTGGACAGCAGCCTCCTGAAAGAATTACAGCTCATTCTACTAGAGCTGTGGCTTCCACTTGGGCCTTCAAGAATGAGGCCTCTGTTGAACAGATTTGCAAGGCTGCAACTTGGTTTTTTCAATGTCATGCAAAGCTATCACTAAGCCTGCTACCAGTCGCTACCACTGCAGAGAAGGCTTAAGTATTATTTCAGTGTTAACAGTATTTTCTCTGTCAAATTCTAGTCCCTAGAATATAACTCGACTGCGCATACATTTATCAGCCTGATACCAGTTGCTACTACTGCATTTAAGGCTGTACTTACATCATACGGTAACAGCAGTATTTTCTTAGTCAATTCCATTCCCAGAAAATAAAGTACCGCACATACCTCATTTGCGGAGGAGCCCGCATGCTATTCCCAGTCTGAAGTTACCCCACTCCTCAGAATGTCGAGAACAGCCAGTGGATCTTAGTTACGCCTGCTAAGATCATAGATAAAAAACGCAGGCAGTTTCTTCTTCCAAATACTGCCTGAGATAGAAAAAACAGCACACTCCGGTGCCATTTAAAATAACAAACTTTTGATTGAAGAATAGTTAATAGTTAATAGTTAATAGTTAAGTAAAAACTCCAGCTCCTCTCGCGACCTCCTTCTTTGTTGAGGGTTGCAAGAGAATGACTGGATATGACATGTGAGGGGAGGAGCTATATAGCAGCTCTGCTTGGGTGATCCTCTTGCAACTTCCTGTTGGGAAGGAGAATATATCCCATAAGTAATGGATGACCCGTGGACTGAACACACTTAACAAGAGAAAAGATGTTTTTTTATTTTCTGTAATATTAGATTTTTTTTAATTTTTTGCAATCATAGCTTTATTATTTTTTATAAATTTAGTATTTTTTAGTTTAGGTAATTTGGGTTAATTTAGGGGGTGTTAGGTTAGGGGGGTTAGTAATTAGTTATTTGCGTTGTGGGTGTTGGTGGTTTAAGGAGTTAATAGGTTAATAGGTTAATTAGGTTTATTGCGATCTGGGGGTTTTGCGGTTTAGGAGTTAATAGGGTAATTAGGTTTATTGCGATGTGGGGGTTTTGCGGTTTAGGGGTTAATTGGGTAAATAGGTTTATTGCTATGTGGGGGTTTTGCGGTTTAGGGGTTAATAGGTTAATTATGTTTATTGTAATGTGGGGATTCTGAGTTTTAGGGGTTAATACGGTAATTAGGTTTATTGCGATGTGGGTGTTTTGCAGTTTATGGGTTAATAAGGTAATTAGGTTTATTGCGATGTGGGAGGTTGACGGTTAAGGGATTAAGGGGTTAATTACTTTATTATTTTGCGATGTGTGGGTTTGCGGTGTATGTGTTAATACTTTGTCTGGGAGGTTTGTTTTTTTCTTCTTATACTTCGTGCTGACGGTGTTTTTTTTTTTTTTTGTAATGCTCTGTTTGCCTTTGCGGCATCCCGGTGGATTACGAAAATGGCAGGGTGGCAGCACCCTGCCATTTTCAGAATTCACCTGGATGCAGCTTTGCTGGACATAGGTCCAGCAACTTTTAGTATCGGTGTGGATACCACAAGATAAATTAGCTAATTCAAATGCCAAAATAAAGGTTAATGAGCTACTTGTAAACAATTTAACACACTTTATCAAGTAAAATGCATTATTGGGAACAAATTAAACAGGAGGAAATTTGGGTAAACTGTCCCTTTAAGTCCATGTTAAATGTTATTGTTGTGTTTATATAATTTGCACAATAAAGATGCTTTGGTAGTCTTTATTTATGTGTTTGTCCCTATATTTCACAGAGTATGCTAATACTATCCCCTCTATATTGAATTATCCTTTAGAGTGCAGATCCCTTCATAATAATTTATTTTCTGTGTTGCAGGGTTTTTACAGGTCAACAAATCCTGAACGGATAACATTACGCCTTCTAATGCTGCCCTTGCCTCTAAAGGAATCTGTTCTCCTTCTGTTTCCTCAATACAAAGAAATGCTTTAGATTTTGCTCCAGGATTTAAGAGTGTGTGTTTTCTATGTTTTGGCGGCTATGCCTCCTCCAAGTATGCATAAATGTCCTATGTCTGCAAGTCATCCTAAAGTTCATTTGTCAGGTCTTTCTGTATCATCAGAGATCAGAACACCTGGGGATGCTCTTATAATTTTTAATCTCAGAAAATATTATTTTCTGAAAGCGAGTATGTGTCATGATCCGGTGTACATGCGCTCAGGAAACAGACCCTCGGGGCAGTGGTAGGGATTTGAAGACACCGACCCCTGACCCGGGGAAGAGTATCTTGGACGTGGATAGATGATATTCTGTGATTCATAGTTGCTAGAAGTTATTGAAGAATTAATGGAGGGTGCAATATTTGTTTACAATATATTCTGGCTTCACTGTGAGTTATAATTAGTTAACAGGAGTAGCTGCAGGATTCAATGAGAGAAATATATAGCAATGCTCAGGCTCCAAAGTATACAGGTAGAAGTTTGATACTTCATATAATACAATATTAAGGTAGCGCCACACAGCAGTAAATATAAATGTGCAAGGGGCACTGTATATGGCAAAAAAGTGAATAATTCACAGTGTGATCATAAAATAAGCAATAAGTCAGATAATAAAAATTCAGCACATAGAAAACGATATAAATATAAATAATACTAGCAATGCAAATAAAAGCTCAGATACTCATATGAATTTGATGATATAGTCCCTTTTTAGAAAGTCATTTCAATATATGAGAGAAGATAACATAAAGTTCAAACTTCCCTCTCTTGGAGTGTCCTTGTCTGGATGCGTGTATTTGCGGTGCAGCTCCCTCCCAATCACTGGTGTGATCTCCGTGAGGTGTGGATCTGTGAGCAAAAAATCTGTAAAGCAGGGAGGAAGCAATGGACGAATGTTCCAGGAAGTTCATATCCATTCTAAAAAAATATAGGGACAAAAAGGTACAGAAATTGACTGAGGAGATTAACCAGATAGAAACAATAATTAATGAATATAAGGATGATGTGTTATATATCGAACTAGATAATAGGAACCGCGCTTCCTTGAAACACTTTGAGTCTGAACTTATAAAAAACAAAAAGAAAAAATTATATCATGCCCTTTATGGGGGACAAGAACAAGATAGTCAAAATATACAAACAAATTCTGAGGAAACAGGACAGGGAGAAACGGAGAGAGGGAATGATTTGAATAGACCTTTTGACAGTAGACACTTCCACATTAATGGACAACCAAAACAACAGCGTAAAAATAACTACAATAATAAAAATAGGAATCAGATGAAAAGTGACCAGAAAAAAGATAGAGATATTCAAGACACATATAGGGGGCAGAAATTTAAAGGTAATGAGTGGAGAGACAGTCCTCAGAGTGGAAATTGGAGAAATAGGTTTGGGTCTAATAGGAATAGCCCGAAAAATACGGGAGCTATACCAAAAGAGAGGACTCAAGAGGGGAATCACCCTCAAAGCAACAATAATACAAATAAAAATACCTGGGGGAATAATAATCACAAAAAAGGTGAAAATGGGCCCAAAAGGAACCCAAATAAAGATCTAACAAAAGATATGGGGGGATATTTTCCATTCAGAAGAGACCAGGTACAGGACCGTTTTTTAGACATACACCCCAGAGACCCCCCAAACGAGGGGAACAGAAATCCCAAAAGAGGTATAGAATACGAAGAAGGGGATGTAGAGGAGGGGTGGTATGTCGAATCAAAGAACAAAAAAGGGAGAGACAAGCAATACTGAAAACACATGGACAAAAGATTTTTAACATTTCAGAAAGAGTGCTTACTAGGGAAGAAGAGAAACTCCTAGAAAAAGGACTTTCTTTTTCACCAGATATGGTCCCTAATGATTTTGAATTATTCATTGACTTGAAAAAGCTGGTGAGGAAGCTCACTCTCACCAGACATTTTCAATTAAGGGAGAGTCACTGCATAGAGAATGAAAGTGAAAAACAGGGGGATGAATCCCTTTTAGTCCTGGAAAGTCTAGAATTAGAAAATCAGGTTTCATACGAAAATAACGAGGGAGAAGTACTTGAGATTTTACGAGATTTAGAGAATGAAGCTAAAGATATACCTATTAATCATAGCTCATTAAAGAAAAAATCCTTGTTTTACCCAACACAGTCTAAGGGTTATTGTATACCAGTCTTTGAATCTCTAATGGATAAAGAAATTAGAGAAATCTGTAACAAAAATAAGATCGACAATAAAAAACGATTACATTATGGGAAAGGTAACCTTTCCAGACTGGAATTATGTGCTCTTAAAAATCTTAGTGAAGATAGAAGTATCATCATCCGCAACGCCGATAAAGGCGGCGGTATTGTGGTACAAAATAGACAAGAGTACATTAAGGAAGCAGTTCGCCTGTTGTCAGACACAGAGACTTACTGCACTTTAGATAAAAATCCCACCAAGGATTTTTTAAATGAATATGAGAATCTTATTAGAGATGGCAAAAAGAAAGGCGTTTTATCTAAAACTGAATTTGACTACCTGGTGGTGGAGAACCCTGTCCTACCGATTTTTTATCATTTACCCAAGATTCACAAGGGCCTAACAGATCCCCCAGGTAGGCCCATTGTGTCGGGGATAGGGGGACTCACCACCAGGTTGTCTGAGTATGTGGATGTCATATTGAAACCCATGGTACCCTGTTTAAGGTCCTATGTAAGGGACACACCACATTTACTAGAGTTGGTGGAGGGTCTCGAGTGGAAAGAGGATTATATATGGATAACGATGGATGTGTGCGCATTGTACACTTCCATCCCACATTCTCTAGGTATAACAGCTGTAAAATACTTCCTGGAGAAAAGTGGATATATAAATGAAATACAGAGTAGTTTCTTAGAGTCAGCAATGGATTTCATTTTGACCAGGAACTATTTCTTATTCGAAAACAGGTACCTCCTACAAAAAAGAGGGACCGCAATGGGGACTAAATTTGCCCCCAATTTTGCGAACCTCTATATGGGGTGGTGGGAGGACCTGTTCATTTTCAATAAGGAGAATCCATATAAACCTCATATAATAAGATGGCATCGATACATAGATGACATTCTGATAGTGTGGCAGGGCCCTGCTGAAGGGATTAGACTGTTCCTTGAATATGTAAATAAGAATGTAATGAACCTGAATTTCACCATGGAGTTTAATTCTAAAAAAGTCACGTTTCTAGATCTTGAACTAATAAAAGAGGGATCAAGTATATACACCAGTCTATATAGAAAGCCCACGGACACCAACGGGTATTTACATGCCCATAGTGGACACCACGAGAAATGGAAAAGAAACATCCCTTTTGGACAGTTTCAGAGGGCCAGGCGAAATTGTACTAAAGATACTGATTTCCTACGAGAAGCAGAAATAATCAAAAACAGATTTCTGGCAAAAGGCTATCCTGAAGCAATGTTAGTAGATACGCAGGAACGAGTAGGTAAGATGGATAGGAACACACTCGTGAAGGGGAAGGCAAAGTGTGAAAAAACAAAACAACTATATACATCAGAGAATAGACAAGGGAAGAAAAAGGAAAAAAGGAAAATACAACTGGTCACTAGATACAACAGAGCCTCTAGAGATATAGAGAAAGCAATAAAGAGACACTGGCCTATACTAATGCAGGACCCAATTTTGAGGGATTCTATTAATGAACAAGGTCAGGTAGTTTTTAAGCGAAATATTAACATCAAGAATAAAATTAGCCCAAGTATGTTGAGACCTGCTAGTAAAGATCCATGGCTACAGAAACACACACACGGCTTTTTCAAATGTGGTAGAAAAAACTGTAAATGCTGTGCTCACCAAAATCCACAGAATAAATCTTTTGGAATCCTAAGAAATGACAACGAATACAAAATTAAAAGTTTAATGACGTGTAAAACCAGTTATGTGGTATATCTCCTGAGGTGCTCCTGTGACAAAATTTACGTTGGACGCACGAAGCGCCAGATAAAAACGAGGTTCGGGGAGCACCTCAGGAATATAGAAAATGGTCTAGAGAGTCATGGTCTATCAGCACATTTTTTGGAGTGTCATAATAGAGATAGTGCAGGGTTAACTGTAGTTGCCATTGAACATATTAGGAACAGAATGAGGGGAGGGGATCGCCTCCTTGAGCTGAGAAAACGGGAGACGTATTGGATCCATAGACTGGGGTCTATGGGTCCAGACGGCCTTAACCGTGATATTGATTTAGCTGCATTTTTAGACACTTAGTAGGGGATATATATTGGTTGCCTGCACAGAATTTTTTTATTACAGGCAGTTTATGTTTAAGCTTGTTACACTAATATTAGAGTGAGAGGATTTCGTTTAGATGTTTTAGATAAACTTGCAGTTCTAACACATTTTTTAATCAAAAAAAAAAAAAAAATAAAAAATATTTTTTACTATGTTTCAGTGCTCTCTTTCTCGATATTTATATTTTTAAGTTTTTATTTGTAACTCTTATGTGTTTTGCTTACTATGTAATTTATATCTGTTGCCATGATGAAAGTTTTATGGTCACATTTTATATTGACTTGCTTGCATCTGAGAAATATTGGTTTATATTCGGTGCTTTTTATCTTCTGTGAATTATGTGTAACAGCTGCGCAAGCCCAGCTACTAGTTACTATGATATGTGGGTGTGTTACCAAATGGATAGCCAGGATTGGCTAAAGCACAGTATAGGACACCCCTTATAAGAAACGTCAGTAGAGTAGATGGGCATCGCCTCTGACGAAGCTGGGAGGAGCCCAGCGAAACGCGTAAGGCCACGCCCATCTATTTGACGGAGGATCAGGTCAGCACTGTGTGCAGCGGTGTCTCCTTTAGCCGGCTATCATTATAGGACCGCGCTGCCACTGTTTCTTACCGCCTCCAAACGACCATAGCCTGTTCCCCTGAGTTGTTACACAGCCCTATTTGTTATCGCACTATATATTGGGACTTTGCTTCTCAGTGCCTTTCTAACAGCCATAAAGGGACATTAGTATCCCGGTGAGCTATATATTTAAAGTGGGCCAGTGTTTCACTCACAGTGGGACACAGACACAGTTCGAACATACAGTATCCAGTTTATCCGTGTTCGAGACAACTTTTACAGAGTGCCAGCACATACCTCATATGTTTGAGGGTGAAGCTTGTGAGTGTACATCCAGATGATTTTATTGTGAATAAAGTGAAAAGGTGTTTTTTAATCTGCACTTAGATCAGCGTGTTTTTTTCCCTGGCTGCGCTCCACACCCCTTTCTGTTTTTACAGATTTTTTGCTCACAGAAGTTTGATACTTAGATGCAAACTAAGGTTTGTTGTAGGTTCACAGTACATAATGTTTTATAAGGTTGTATGTCAGGGTTAAACACAGCAGCACAAGTGATAAACAGGTTGCAAGTCTTAGGCATTAATTACTGTTTTGTGCATATAAATGCAAACCAAGGTTTGTTGCAGGTTCACAGTTCATTATATTATGTAAAGCTGTATATCAGTATAATCAGAGCAGCACAAGTGATAGACAAGTTACAAGTCTCAGGCATTAATTACTGTTTTGTGCTTATAAATGCAAACCAAGGTTTGTTGCAGGTTCACAGTTCATTATATTATGTAAAGCTGTATATCAGTATAATCAGAGCAGCACAAGTGATAGACAAGTTACAAGTCTCAGGCATTAATTACTGTTTGATCAAACTAGCGGCTAGATTTGGAGTTTGGCGGCCAAAGGGGTGCGTTAACTACGCGTGCTTTTTTTCCCCCGCACCTTTTAAATACCGCTGGTATTTAGAGTTCACAGAATGGCTGGGTTTTCAGTGCGTTAAGCTCCAAAAAGGGAGCATAGAGCATAATTTAACGCCACTGCAACTCTAGATACCAGCGGTGCTTACGGACGCGGCCAGCTTCAAAAACGTGCTTGTGCACGATTCCCCCATAAAAAACAATGGGGCTGTTTGAGCTGAAAAAAAAACTAACACCTGCAAAAAAGCCGCGTTCAGCTCCTAACGCAGCCCCATTGTTTTCTATGGGGAAACACTTCCTACGTCTGCACCTAACACTCTAACATGTACCCCGAGTCTAAACACCCCTAACCTTACACTTATTAACCCCTATTCTCCCGCCCCCGCTATCGCTGACACCTGCATATTTTTTTAACCCTAATCTGCCGCTCCTTAAACCGCTGCTACTTACATTATCCCTATGTACCCCTAATCTGCTGCCCCTAACACTGCCGACCCCTATATTATATTAATTAACCCCTAATCTGCCCCCCACAACATCGCCTCCACCTGCCTACACTTATTAACCCCTAATCTGCCGACCGGACCGCACCGCTATTATAATAAAGTTATTAACCCCTAATCCGCCTCACTCCCGCCTCAATAACCCTATAATAAATAGTATTAACCCCTAATCTGCCCTCCCTAACATCGCCGACACCTAACTTCAAACATTAACCCCTAATCTGCCGACTGGAGCTCACCGCTATTCTAATAAATGTATTAACCCCTAAAGCTAATTCTAACCCTAACCCTAACACCCCCCTAAGTTAAATATAATGTTTATCTAACAAAATAAATTAACTATTATTAAATAACTTATTCCTATTTAAAGCTAAATACTTACCTGTAAAATAAACCCTAATATAGCTACAATATAAATTATAATTATATTGTAGCTATTTTAGGATTAATATTTATTTTACAGGCAACTTTGTAATTATATTAACCAGGTACAATAGCTATTAAATAGTTAATAACTATTTAATAGTTACCTAGTTAAAATAATTACAAAATTACCTGTAAAATAAATCCTAACCTAAGTTACAATTAAACCTAACACTACACTATCAATAAATTATTTAAATACAATACCTACAAATAACTACAATTAAATAAACTAACTAAAGTACAAAAAATAAAAAAGAACTAAGTTACAAAAAATAAAAAAATATTTACAAACATTAGAAAAATATTACAACAATTTTAAACTAATTACACCTACTCTAAGCCCCCTAATAAAATAACAAAGCCCCCCAAAATAAAAAAATGCCCTACCCTATTCTAATATTAAAATAGAAAAGCTCTTTTACCTTACCAGCCCTGAAAAGGGCCATTTGCGGGGCATGCCCCAAAGAATTCAGCTCCTTTGCCTGTAAAAAAAAACATACAATACCCCCCCCCAACATTACAACCCACCACCCACATACCCCTAATCTAACCCAAACCCCCCTTAAATAAACCTAACACTAAGCCCCTGAAGATCTGCCTACCTTATCTTCACCTCACCGGGTCCCGATCTGTCCAGAAGAGCCTCCGATGTCTTGATCCAAGCCCAAGCGGGGGGCTGAAGAGTGACGTCCATCCTCGGGCTGAAGTCTGGATCCAAGCGGCGGCTGAAGAAATCCATCATCGGGCTGAAGTCGGAAGTCCATCATCGGGATGAAGTCCTCTATCAAGCCGCATCTTCAATCTTCTTTCTTCTGGAGCGGAGCGGAGCCATCTTCTTCCCAACCGAAGTGGATCCAACCTCTTCAAGCGATGCCTACTAGCCGAATGACGGTTCCTTTAAATGACGTCATCCAAGATGGCGTCCCTCGAATTCCGATTGGCTGATAGGATTCTATCAGCCAATCGGAATTAAGGTAGGAATATTCTGATTGGCTGATGGAACAGCCAATAGAATGTGAGCTCAATCTGATTGGCTGATTGGATCAGCCAATCGGATTGAACTTGATTCTGATTGGCTGATTCCATCAGCCAATCAGAATTTTCCTACCTTAATTCCGATTGGCTGATAGAATCCTACCAGCCAATCGGAATTCGAGGGACGCCATCTTGGATGACGTAATTTAAAGGAACCGTCATTGGGCTAGTAGGCGTCGCTTGAAGAGGTTGGATCCGCGTCGGTTGGGAAGAAGATGGCTCCGCTCCGCTCCAGAAGAAAGAAGATTGAAGATGCGGCTTGATAGAAGACTTCATCCCAATGATGGACTTCCGACTTCAGCCCGATGATGGATTTCTTCAGCCGCCGCTTTGATCCAGACTTCAGCCCGAGAATGGACGTCACTCTTCAGCCCCCCGCTTGGGCTTGGATCAAGACATCGGAGGCTCTTCTGGAGAGATCGGGACCCGGTGAGGTGAAGATAAGGTAGGAAGATCTTCAGGGGCTTAGTGTTAGGTTTATTTAAGGGGGGTTTGGGTTAGATTAGGGGTATGTGGGTGGTGGGTTGTAATGTTGGGGGGGGTATTGTATGTGTTTTTTTTACAGGCAAAAGAGCTGAATTCTTTGGGGCATGCCCCGCAAATGGCCCTTTTCAGGGCTGGTAAGGTAAAAGAGCTTTGAACTTTTTAAATTTAGAATAGGGTAGGGCATTTTTTTTTATTTTGGGGGGCTTTGTTATTTTATTAGGGGGCTTAGAGTAGGTGTAATTAGTTTAAAATTGTAATATTTTTCTAATGTTTGTAAATATTTTTTATTTTTTGTAACTTAGTTCTTTTTTATTTTTTGTACTTTAGTTAGTTTATTTAATTGTAGTTATTTGTAGGTATTGTATTTAAATAATTTATTGATAGTGTAGTGTTAGGTTTAATTGTAGATAATTGTAGGTAGTTTATTTAATTAATTTATTGATAGTGTAGTGTTAGGTTTAATTGTAACTTAGGTTAGGATTTATTTTACAGGTAATTGTGTAATTATTTTAACTAGGTAACTATTAAATAGTTCTTAACTATTTAATAGCTATTGTACCTGGTTAATATAATTACCAAGTTGCCTGTAAAATAAATATTAATCCTAAAATAGCTACAATATAATTATAATTTATATTGTAGCTATATTAGGGTTTATTTTATAGGTAAGTATTTAGCTTTAAATAGGAATAAGTTATTTAATAATAGTTAATTTATTTTGTTAGATAAAAATTATATTTAACTTAGGGGGGTGTTAGGGTTAGGGTTAGAATTAGCTTTAGGGGTTAATACATTTATTAGAATAGCGGTGAGCTCCAGTCGGCAGATTAGGGGTTAATGTTTGAAGTTAGGTGTCGGCGATGTTAGGGAGGGCAGATTAGGGGTTAATACTATTTATTATAGGGTTATTGAGGCGGAAGTGAGGCGGATTAGGGGTTAATAACTTTATTATAATAGCGGCGCGGTCCGGTCGGCAGATTAGGGGTTAATAAGTGTAGGCAGGTGGAGGCGACTTTGTAGGGGGCAGATTAGGGGTTAATAAATATAATATAGGGGTCGGCGGTGTTAGGGGCAGCAGATTAGGGGTACATAGGGATAACATAGTTGGCGGCAGTGTGCGGAGCGGAAGATTAGGGGTTAAAAAATGTAAATATAGTGGCGGCGATGTGGGGGGACCTCGGTTTAGGGGTACATAGGTAGTTTATGGGTGTTAGTTTACTTTAGAGCACAGTAGTTAAGAGCTTTATAAACAGGCGTTAGCCCAGAAAGCTCTTAACTACTGACTTTTTTCTGCGGCTGGAGTTTTGTCGTTAGATTTCTAACGCTCACTTCAGCCACGACTCTAAATACCAGCGTTAGAAAGATCCCATTGAAAAGATAGGATACGCAATTGACGTAAGGGGATCTGCGGTATGGAAAAGTTGCGGCTGGAAAGTGAGCGTTAGACCCTTTAATGACTGGCTCCAAATACCAGAGGGCGGTAAAAACCAGCGTTAGGAGCCTCTAACGCTGGTTTTCACGGCTACCGCCCAACTCTAAATCTAGCCGTATGTTTGTTGCAGGTTATTTCAGCAATGACAACTAGAAGCACAGAAATAGTTATAAAGTTCTGAGTAAGATGATGTTATTGTAATTAGAGTGATGGTAAGCAAAAGCATAGTTGATTTATAATAAAGTTCAGAGATTGTTAAGTAGCTGTGTCCAGGAAACAGAATGGAGATTTTTTTGATACTTGCGGTTTGATGATATTTAGCATAGGTAATAGAAAATGCTGTATCTTGGAATAGTTGGTAAGTTCAAGCAGAAAACTGACACAAGCCTCTGTTGTTCAGGATCACACTTCAATGTTAATGCAAAGCACATTAGACCTGAGAAGGCTTAAAAAGAGGTTGAGGTAATCAGGTGCATGAATGATTAATCAGGCAGGCAAGCTGAATGTAAATACTGCCCAAATGCAGCAGTCAGAGAAGGAAGTCTTAAAGGGATAGTGACATTAGGCTGAGATATGTTACAGTATGTTTATAATTATCAGAAGTATTTTACTGATAAGGTCACAGAGTCTACCTCTTTAATGTTTGTGCTTGAACATCTTAGTTCTTTGCTTATAGAGGTTTTATGCTTTTTAGGTGTAAAAAACCCTAAATCATGCTGAAAAATCTTCCAATAAATTGGATTTGATTAGTTTTATTTCTTCTGTTCCTGAGGCTCTTACTAAAATTATTATTTAGAGTGTAAACCAAGCCTGGTCTTCTCTTTCTATCATCTAAATTTATTAAATTGTTTCCTTTACCGGCTTCTAATGCAAAGCTTTGGGAGACATTTTCCAATGGTGGACTTGCTATTTCGATTTAGCCAATTGCACTACTATTATAATAGAGGATAGTACATATTTCAAGAACAATATGATCAGGAAACTGGTAACCCTTCAATAAAAGGCCTTTTCACCAAGCATTGATTATGTAGTAGTTGTGTCTGCTCTTTGGTGTGACAGTTTGCCTATACAAATCTCTGAAAACTCTGTGGATGAAGATTTTCAAATTTGTTTAAATCTTCTTAAGTCGACTAATTCACTTAGGGCTAGATTATGATTGCAGCTCTATTTATCGCACCCGTCCACACACTAACTTTGCTCGACTTCGACTCTTTGTGCGTTGAAGCTAGAATATCACGACCGTGTTATTTTACTCTTCATAGTTTTCAATGGAGCAAGAAAAGCAGAACAAAACTAACACTTGTACTCACACGCTAACCCGAATCGCCATAAGCCCCCTACTCTAATAACCCTTAAACTGCCTTTAGGCATAGCCCACCGCAAAGTACCCCACTACATTAATAACCCCTAAACTGCCTTATCCACATCGCAAAATACCCCACTACACTGTTAACCCCTAAACCACCACAACCCACATCGCAAAATACCCCTATATACTATTAACCCCCAAAATGCAACAGCCCCCATTGCAAGCTACCCCTCTAGATTATTAACCCCTAAACCACCACAACTCCCATCGCAAAATACCCACTAACATCTAAACCTCCTAACCAGCTAACCCCCTAACCTAACACCCCCTAAATAACCAGAAAAAAATCTAACATTAGCTGAAAAAATAAACCTAACATTACATAAAAAAGCTACCATTACAGAAATAAAAAACCTACCATTGCAGAGAAAAACAAACAAAATACCAAAAATAAAAAAACTTTTATTCCTTTTCTAAAACTAAAGCCCTACATGCTACCACTAAACTAAACTATAGCAATAGCCCTCAGAAGGGCTTTTCGTAGGGCATTGCCCTAAAGTGATTTAGCTATTTTTCACACAAAAAATCACTTTAGGGCAATGCCCTACGAAAAGCCCTTCTGAGGGCTATTGCTATAGATTAGTTTTAAAATAAGGTCTTTTATTTTTGGGTGAGTTTTTTCCTAAGTGGGACTTTAGTTTTAGAATAGGCACAACAGTCTGTTTTATTTATGGTGGGGGGGGGGGGTTCTGTAAAGATAGGTTTATTATTTTTTGTTATGGTTTCTTTTTTCTTGTAATCTTAAGAATTTTTTTCATGTAATGTTAGTTTTTTTTCTGGTAATGGTAGTTTTTGTTTTTCAGGTAATGTTAGATTTTTTTTAACACTTGTGGGTGTTGTTAGGTTAGGTGGGTTAGTTAGTTAGGGGGTTTAGATGTTAGTGGGTATTTTGCAATGACGGTTGTGGCGGTTTAGGAGTTAATATTGTAGAGGGGTAGTTTGCAATAAGGGTGGTGGCAGTTTAGGGGTTACTAGTGTAGAGGGGAATTTTGTAATGGGGGTTGTTGCAATTTAAAGGTTAATAGTGTAAATTGTTATTCTGCGATGGGGGTTGTTGCGGTTTAGGGGTTATTGGTGTAGAGTGGTATTTTGTGATGGGGTAAATAGAGTAGTTTGGTGCAATTGCTTCCTCCAGCCAAACTCTTTACGCGTAAAAAGTTTGAGAGTTAAATGCAATTGCGTTTGAGGGATCGCATTTACTTTTAACTTGTAATACGAGTGGACATTGCAGCTTAATGCCGCCCATAGAAAATTTAGAGAGCATAAATTACTGTGGGTCTGATTAAAAAATGTACAGTAATTTAAACAGCACGTCACTTGTAATATGGATTTGAGCATAAAAAACACTGCAACCTCACAATCACGTTTACGCTCCCCGTGCTAACAATAGCATTCCAATGGTAATATAATCCTTCTTGTGGTTGACACATTATATTTTATAATAAGTGTATGACTTTAGCAGTGCTGACTAAAATGTCTTCATGATTAATTCATTGTCAGCAAACAGGGTGTCCAAAGATGGACTTTATCTCTCTTTTTCAAGGAAGAATATATTTAGACCGGGTCTTGACATTCCATGCCCTGCAGTTTTTACACCTTTTTTAGAAGGCCTGATTGCAGTCTGTCCAAGATCTCTGGGTTTTAAAAATATTTTCCTAGGATTACAGAATAGGTTTCCAAGGCCTACTCGAGAAAGGTGTCTTCTGTCTCACGTTCCAAAAGACTTTCTGAATTTTATGGCTGTATCAGCTATAGTTTAAGTTTTAGAACAAGGCCACATATTTTATTCCATCTTTTCCATTATTCCCAAGAAAGAGGGTATTTTTGGACATTGGGGCCTATTTATTAATGTGCGAGTGGACATGATCTGATATTGCGGATCATGTCCGCTGCATATCGATAAATGCCGACAGCATACACTCTCTGCATTGGTGCAATGCTGCCCCCTGCAAATTCGCGGCCAAACGGCCGCTAGCAGGGGGTGTCAATCAACCCGATCATATTCGATCAGGTTGATTTCTGTCCGCCGCCTCAGAGCAGGCGGACAGATTATGGAGCAGCGGTCTTTAGACCGCTGCTTCATAACTTCTGTTGTTTCCGGTGAGAGCTTGATAAATATGCCCCATATTCTGGACTTAATGACTCTAAACAAATTACTCAGAGTTCCTATTTCCAAAATAGTAACAATTTAGAAAACTATACCTCTTATTCAACAGGGTCAAATTATGTCCTTGTTTACTTTGAAGGATGCCTACCTTCCTATTCCTAGACCATCTCTAATTTCTAAGATTTGCCTTTTAGGACAATCTTTTTAAGTATGTGGTGGCTCTTCTGTCTATCTATAGATCCCAACATTCTAGGAAATCTCATGTCTGTAATAAGAACTCATATTGTTTAAGGTTCCATTATTTCCTTCAGCTGTATTTCATACCAAAAGTCTACTGTTGTTTCTTCACAGACATGGTTGGAGATTTAATTTTAAAAACTTCTCTTTTTCATTAATCAACAGTCTCTCTTCTACTGTAGGAGTCATTATAGAGTCAGTGACTATGCAGCTTTCTCTAATGGATCAGGGGTCAAAGAGTCAGTTTTCTAACAACTACACTAAATTTCCAAACCACCTGTGTCTCACTGTATGGAAGTGTTAGCTCTGATAATTGCAGCATCAGATGTTCTTCCTTTTGCACAGTTCAATATGAGACCTTTTCATCTTGGCCTGCTTTGACAATGGTGCAAATATTTCACTCAACTATATCTAAGTATCCAATGGGATTCTTCAGTGAGGCAACCTTTGTCCCAGTGGATAGTTTTACAAATTATTTGATTGCCCTACATAGAAAATTATGTTGAGAGAATATTTATAAAGTGTTATTATGGAAGGCTATGCAAGAGCTTGTAATACTTGATAAATGAGGACGAGGTTAGATTTATTAGTACTGTTAATTACTAATGGAATAAAATATCGAATTTACTGAAACATACAAATGACAAGAGGTGCTTCATAGGGTAGAAACATCTACCATGGATTAGACGAACAAGAAAGCAACAAATGCACTCACATGAAATTGAGACGTAGGGGCATACGGTATTTATCATGCTCCGTATGGAAACAGAAGTTATAAAGAAGCTCTGAGGCCACGGATAGAAATCAACCTGATCGAATACGATCGGGTGGATTAGCACCCTCTGCTAGCGGCGATTGGCCGCGAATATGCAGGGGGCGGCATTGCACCAGCAGGTCACAAGAACTGCTGGTGCAATGATAATGCTGTCGGCATTTATCGATGTGCAGCAGACATAATACACTACTCCGTATCATGTCCGCTCGCACATTGTTAAATATGCCCCATAGACGTTACTACCATTTGAGGCGCTTCTTGTCATTTGTATTTTTCAGTTTTAAGGGATTGCCAGACCATGGAAGAGAGATGCCCTGGGGATTTTTCCTTTCTTTGAAGACTTCAAAGGACAGCTATTGTCTAAAAGACTTTATTTGGGTCCCAACTCTAAAGTTTTATATTGATAAATTTGATATACTGAATATATATATATATATATATATATATATATACACACATATTTTTTTGCCAGTGGGTCCCCTTATTGTTAAGTATTACTTTTGAAATTACTGAAAAAAACAATGGGATGTTTTATTGACTCACAGTAGGGTAGCAAAAGTTGAAGTAGTGAAAAGAGGGTTGGAGCTTACTAAAAAATCCTATATGCCTGGTGGATGGGGAAAACTCCTCCTCCTCAGTAGTTTAGGTAAAGAACAAATGTATGAGTTTGGATTTCCACTGGCGCTTGTAGATTAAGCTAGGATTTATACTACCGTCATATGTGTAACTTATCTAAGTGAGATATTTTAAGTGACTCTGATTGGTATCAAGTGGATCTTATCAATTCGATAAAAAAAAAACAAATAAAAAAAAAAAAAACAATAGTGTCTATGAGTCTCAAACAACGGATTTTAGGATTTAAGTCCTATGTGTGGACTAATATAAAATATTTTCTTAATATTTTCTTGGTATATAAAAAATAAAAAATAATAATAATATATCTGTAATTACAGATGGTTTAGATAGTGTCCGTGAATAGGTAATGTGGGGTAAATAAGTGTAAGTGAAGCTTGTGGCGATACAATTTACAGTGAATAGCAATGGATATAACTTAGTCCGAAAATAAAGAAGAGTATTTATGTATATAAAATTAGTTTAATGAACTATATTTACTATCGACAATTAAATAAAACATAAGGATTCATAAAAGTTGTGGCAAATACAACAAATAAAAGCAAATAAAACAAGGGACGGCTCCCTATAAGTATTTCGGGAAGTCAAGTAACTTGACAATAGATGGTCTTTAAATGTAACTTGAAAACAAAATGCCATCTTGGGTATTAAAAGGTTTTAAGCAAGCTGTAAGGTACCTTACAAATGTCTGTTGGGAATCGTGTATGTGCCGATGTTCTGTGAGCGTCCTTCTCCGTTTTGTTCCTTTGCGGCTTAATATGAGAAACAGACAAGCCTCCGTTTCTGATTGGTAGTTAGAGGTCACACCTCTCTTAGGATAGGCTGTGACGGTGCACGCTGGATGTTTAGCATGTTTAGATGTAGGTGATCTTTTTCAAGATGTTTGAACTACAGCTGTAAAAACTTTTTCTTCTGCACTTTTGTGTGCGGTGTTGGGGATCTACTGTTAGAAAGAAAAGCTGTGCTCCAATTTCTCGCTGATCAGATCCTTGGTCCTCCTTGTGGTTTTGGCTCCTAAATCATGGAAATTAGAGAGTCCACTTGAGGGGCTGGATCGCAGCTTGTAGGAGCTTGTAGGAGTTTCTTTAAAAGTGGTAGTAGAAAAGTGGTAGTAGAAAAGTCTGGAGTAAAATCTACGCGTTTCACCATCTGGGGGCTTTATCAAGATACTCCAGACAGGTTGGGTGCATCCTTATAAAGGTGTTTCTTGTGATCTTATTGGTTCAGTAATCAAGGTAGATTTCATGGAGGCACACCTTCTTATGTTTAAGGTGGAATTACAGGTTAACAGTTTTTTGTATATAAAGGTGGTATTAAAGTTCTCTTTATGATTTTCACTCAACTTTTGGCAAAATTAAACATTCATTTATGAAATATTATACACATAATAAATTTTATTAACTTACTATTAACTCATAAGATGTATATATGGTAAGGAATACAAATATTATAAAATATTATAAAATACGTATTTTGGACTTTATATCTAAAAATACCTTATGTAGTGAGGTGTTATACATAACGTTAAGCTAGTTTTAAAGGGATCTCTGAGGCAATGGATTATTGTTATGGATGAACTGGGGGTATGTTGTAAAAACTATCAATGGTATCTGATGTTATACCTACACACGCAACCTCACTATATGATGACTTGATGGAATAGTGTACATGGAGGACAATAAGTTCATCCATCAAATTATAGGCAGTCTAATTCCCCAAATAGATTCAGAATTAGAAAATCTCTATATCTGCATTATTTAGATAAAATTATAATTCAAAATCCTGACATTAAGATGAACTTATTGTCCTCCATGTACACTATTCCATCAAGTCATCATATAGTGAGGTTGCGTGTGTGCCGATATTTAATGACTAAGCCCCATAACCTAACCTAACACCCCCTAAATTAATCCCTTAATTACAATAAAAATAAACTACATTTCAATAAAAAATCTAATTTAATTACAAAAAATAATAAACACATTATCCAAAATAAAAAAAATTAAACCTAATCCCTATGAAAATAAAAAAGCCCCCCAAAATAAAAACACCCCCTAATCTAATGCTAAACTGCCAATAGCCCTTAAAAGGGTTTTTTGTAGGGCATTGCCCTAAGTTAAACAGCTCTTTGACAAAAAAAAACAAACAAAGTCCCCCCTAACAGTAAAACTTCACCACCACCAAACCCCCCAAAATAAAAAGAACCTAACAGTAATAAACCTAATCTACCCATTGCCCTGAAAAGGGCATTTGTATGGGCATTGCCCTTAAAAGGGCATTCAGCTCTTTTTCACTGCCCTTAAAAGCGCATTCAGATTTTTTTTTTAAAAAAGTCTGGCGGAGAAGGTCTTCTTCCAGGCAGGTCCATCATCTTCATCCACAGCGAAGGCGGCACGGAGCAGAGGTCCAGAGCGGTCTTCCCAGAAGTGGCGATCCTCAGTGGCAGTCATCGGCAGCGGTGGCGCTTCTCGACAGCGGCGGTCCTCGGCGAAGGCATGGAGGTTCCTCTTCATGCCATCGTCCGCCGCACACTGAAGAAAGAATTCAAGGTACCCCATATTTATTAGGGTACCTTGAATTCCTATTGTCTGAAATTTTCAAAATCATCCAATAGGATAAGAGCTACTGAAATCTTATTGGCTGATTTGAACAGCCAATATGATTTCAGTAGCTCTCATTCTATTGGCTGTTTTAAAAAATTCAGCAGCCAATAAAATGAGAGCTACTAAAATTTTATTGGCTGATTTGAACAGCCAATAGGATTTTAGTAGCTCTAATCTAATCTAATGCAAGGTACCCCAAATTGATTGTGGTACCTTGCATTCAATATTTAGTATACCACGGACATCAGATAAAGAGGACCCTCCATGTCACCGAGGACCGCCACCGCCAAGGACCGCCGCTTTACTGTTAGGGGGGACTTTGTTTATTTTTAATGTAAAAGAGCTGTTTAACTTAGGGCAATGCCCTACAAAAAGCCCATTTAAGGGCTATTGGTAGTTTAGCATTAGATTAGGGGGTGTTTTTATTTTGGGGGGCTTTCCAGAAGTGGCGATCCTCAGTGGCAGTCATCGGCAGCGGTGGCGCTTCTCGACAGCGGCGGTCCTCGGCGAAGGCATGGAGGTTCCTCTTCATGCCATCGTCCGCCGCACACTGAAGAAAGAATTCAAGGTACCCCATATTTATTAGGGTACCTTGAATTCCTATTGTCTGAAATTTTCAAAATCAGCCAATAGGATAAGAGCTACTGAAATCTTATTGGCTGATTTGAACAGCCAATATGATTTCAGTAGCTCTCATTCTATTGGCTGTTTTAAAAAATTCAGCAGCCAATAAAATGAGAGCTACTAAAATTTTATTGGCTGATTTGAACAGCCAATAGGATTTTAGTAGCTCTAATCTAATCTAATGCAAGGTACCCCAAATTGATTGTGGTACCTTGCATTCAATATTTAGTATACCACGGACATCAGATAAAGAGGACCCTCCATGTCACCGAGGACCGCCACCGCCAAGGACCGCCGCTTTACTGTTAGGGGGGACTTTGTTTATTTTTAATGTAAAAGAGCTGTTTAACTTAGGGCAATGCCCTACAAAAAGCCCATTTAAGGGCTATTGGTAGTTTAGCATTAGATTAGGGGGTGTTTTTATTTTGGGGGGCTTTTTTATTTTCATAGGGATTAGGTTTCATTTTTTTATTTTGGATAATGTGTTTATTTTTTCTGTATTTCTATTTATTTATTTTTTTGTAGCATGGGGGGTTGTATTTACAACACATAGACTGCCATCTGGGCAGGCTTATCAACTAGTATATATATATCATATATATGTGTTGCTCGTTCAATAATTTTTCAAATTTGCCTTGAGTCTTTGTTAAATGAGCACAAATCTAAAATGATAATAATTTACATGCAGATTTCAGTCTTTCCTGAACACTTCTCTTAATAAGCAACAACTGCCATGTTTTGCAAGTGTGTCAGCACTGTGCGACCCATTATCATTGCTATGGACACATACACAGAGATTACAAGTTTTGCGTTAACAGGGGTGTGGTGCTAATGCTTAGTTTATGCTCACCGCTCACCTACAAACAGCGCTGGTATTACAGGTTTTTTTCAACCCGGCGTTAGCCTCTAAAAAGTGAGTGAAGAGCCAAATTTAGCTCCAAGCTAAATTTAGCTCCACATCTCACTGTAATACCAGCGCTGGTTACGGTAGCGGTAAGCTGGCTAAACGTGCTCGTGCATGATTTCCCCATAGGAAACAATGGGGCAGAATTGGCTTAAAAAAAACCTAACACCTGCAAAAAAGCAGCGTTCAGTTCCTAATGCAGCCCCATTGATTCCTATGGGGAAATAAAAGTTATGTCTACACCTAACACCCTAACATGAACCCCGAGTCTAAACACCCCTAATCTTACACTTATTAACCCCTAATCTGCCTCCCCTGACATTGCAGACACCTGCATTTTATTATTAACCCCTAATCTGCCGCTCCGGACACCGCCGCCACCTACATTATCCCTATGCACCCCTAATCTGCTTCCCCCAACATCGCCGCCACCTACATTATAGTTATTAACACCTAATCTGCCCCTCCAACGTCGCCGCAACTATATTAAATGTATTAACCCCTAATCTGCCGCCGCCATCGCCGCCGCCACTATAATAAAGTTATTAACCCCTAAATCTAAGTCTAAACCTAACCCTAACACCCCCCTAACTTAAATATAATTTAAATAAATCTAAATAAAATAATTACAATTAAATAAATTATTCATATTTAAAAGTAAATACTTACCAATAAAATAAACCATAAGCTAGCTACAATATAACTAATAGTTTTTATTTTTATTTTACAGCCAAGTTTGTATTTATTTTAACTAGGTAGAATAGTTACTAAATAATTATTAACTATTTAATAACTTCCTAGTTAAAATAAATACAAATTTACCTGTAAAATAAAACCTAACCTAAATTACAATTACACCTAACACTACACTATAATTAAAATAATTTCCTAAACTAACTACAATTAACTACAATTAAATTAAATAAACTAAAGTACGAAAAAAAATAAGCACTAAATTACAGAAAATAATAAAATAATTACAAGAATTTTAAACTAAATACACCTAATCTAATCCCCCTAATAAAATAACCCCCCCCAAAAAAATAATAAAAATCCCTACCCTATACTAAATTACAAATAGCCTTTAAAAGGACTTTTTGCGGGGCATTGCCCCAAAGTAATCAGCTCTTTTACCTGTAAAAAAATTACAATACCCCCCCAACATTAAAACCCACCACCCACAAACCCAACCCTACTCTAAAACCCACCCAATACCCCCTTAATACAACCTAACACTAACCCCTTGAAGATCATCCTACCTTGAGACGTCTTCACCCAGCCAGGCACAAGTGGTCCTCCAGAGGGGCAGAAGTCTTCATCTGATCCGGTCAGAAGAGGACCTCCAGACAGGCAGAAGTCTTCATCCAGGCGGCATCTTCTATCTTCATCCATCCAGAGCGGAGCGGGTCCATCTTCAAGCCAGCCGACACGGAGCATCCTCTTCTTCCGACGAATGAAGGTTCCTTTAAATGACGTCATCCAAGATGGCGTCCCTTGAATTCCGATTGGCTGATAGGATTCTATCAGCCAATCAGAATTAAGGTAGGAAAAATCCTATTGGCTGATGCAATCAGCCAATAGGATTGAGCTTGCATTATATTGGCTGTTCCAATCAGCCAATAGAATGCAAGCTCAATCCTATTGGCTGTTTGCATAAGCCAATAGGATTTTTCCTACCTTAATTCCGATTGGCTGATAGAATCCTATCAGCCAATCGGAATTCAAGGGACGCCATCTTGGATGACGTCATTTAAAGAAACCTTCATTCTTCATTTGGATGTCGTTGGAAGAGGATGCTCCGCGTCGGCTGGCTTAAAGATGGACCCGCTCCGGTCCGGATGGATGAAGATAGAAGATGCCGTCTGAATGAAGACTTCTGCCCCTCTGGAGGTCCTCTTCTGCCCGGATCGGATGAAGACTTCTGGCCATCTGGAGGTCCACTTCTGCCCGGTTGGGTGAAGACATCTCAAGGTAGGGTGATCTTCAAGGGGGTAGTGTTAGGTTTTATTAAGGGGGGGTTGGGTGGGTTTTAGAGTAGGGTTGGGTGTGTGGGTGGTGGGTTTTAATGTTGGGGGGGTATTGTTTTTTTTTTACAGGTAAAAGAGCTGATTACTTTGGGGCAATGCCCCGCAAAAGGCCCTTTTAAGGGCTATTTGTAATTTAGCATAGGGTAGGGCTTTTTTATTTTGGGGGGCTTTTTTATTTTATTAGGGGGATTAGAGTAGGTGTAATTAGTTTAAAATTCTTGTAATTATTTTATTATTTTTTGTAATTTAGTGGGGGGGGTTGTACTTTAGTTTATTTTATTTAATTGTAATTAGTTTAATTTAATTTAGGTAATTAATTTATTTATAGTGTAGTGTTAGGTGTAATTGTAACTTAGGTTAGGGTTTATTTTACAGGTAAATTTGTACTTATTTTAGCTAGGTAGTTATTAAATAGTTAATAACTATTTAGTAACTATTGTACCTAGTTAAAATAAATACAAACTTGCCTGTAAAATAAAAATAAATCCTAAAATAGCTACAATGTAACTTTTAGTTATATTGTAGCTATTTTAGGGTTTCTTTTATAGGTAAGTATTTAGTTTTAAATAGGAATTATTTATTTAATTGTAGTAATTTTATTTCGTTTTATTTAAATTATATTTAAGTTAGGGGGGTGTTAGGGTTAGGGTTAGACTTAGGTTTATGGGTTAATAAATTTAATATAGTTGCGGCAACGTTGTGGGCGGCAGATTAGGGGTTAATAAATGTAGGTAGGTGTCGGCGATGTTAGGGACGGCAGATTAGGGGTTAATAAAATTAAACTAGTGTTTGCGAGGCGGGAGTGCGGCGGTTTAGGGGTTAATATTTTTTTTTTAAGTGCCGGCGATGTCCGGTCGGCAGATTAGGGGTTTAAAACTTTAGTTAACTGTTTGCGATGTGGGGGGGGGGGCTCAGTTTAGGGGTTAATAGGTAGTTTATGTTTGTTAGTTTACTTTTTAGCACTTTAGTTAAGAGCTTTATGTTACGGCGTTAGCCCATAAAACTCTTAACTACTGACTTTTAAATGCGGTAGGAGTCTTGACAGGAGAGGCTGTACCGCTCACTTTCTCCAAGACTCATAATACCAGCGTTAGGAAAATCCCATTAAAAAGATAGGATACGCAATTGACGTAAGGGCATTTGCGGTATGCTCCAGTTGCGGAAAAAAAGTGAGCGGTACACCTGTACCTGCCAGACTCGTAATACCAGCGGGCGTTAAAAAGCAGCGTTGGGACCTCTCAACGCTGCTTTTGAAGGCTAACGCAAGACTCGTAATCTAGCCGATAGTGAACATAGTAGACATTTTTCAGATCACCAAAAAATATTTATGATTTACCATAATGTTACACTGTATTACCCCTATCTTTATGCCTCTTGTCATTAGGTGTTTCTCGAGAAGTCCATTCTCTAAGCAAAAAAATTGCACCAATTTTATTAGCCTGATTAAGAGTAATAACAGTCATAGTCCATCATTGTATTTAACGCCTTGGGTTAAATTAATTAATTAATTCATTCATTCATTAAATCCACCACTTACCCATTTATTAATTGCATTCCTTTTAAGAAAACATTAAAATTATTAAGGATCCTCAAAGATTAGGAAATGTTGTATAACCAAAGCACAGCTCAATTCCATAATAACATATAACTTTAGAAGCCTTATTAGAATTAAGCCTTATTAAAGTTAAGCCTTATTAAGAGTAATAACTGACATAGTCTATCATTGTATTTAACCCCTTGGGGACTAAAATATCAAGATTGAACATCCACAGTGTTTCCAATTGTAGTAAAGTGAGTGCAGACAATTGGTTCACATTAAGGTTGAGCTGGGCCTGATAAGCGTACAGTTCAATGTTTGGCCATACCTTGTAGTGATATAAGGTTATACGTTAATGGGTTACCATCCCTTGCATGCCTTACATTTTTTCTATCTACCCTGTAGCCATTTAGGATTAAACTTTGATTTCTCTATCTACACTACAGCCATATAAGGATAGTACATTGTGGTAATATGAGGTAAAACATAATTGGCAACATTTTGTATATATTATCTTTTAATATAAGGCTAGATTAAAAGGTCAGAGGTTATTATGAAGCTTTGTCTTTTGTTGTGACATTTAAAATTATATACTTACTACCCTGTGTGCATTGCAAATTTATTTACCTACCTACATTTCTCATATCATTCAGCACAATGAAGTAAATTATGTGGAAATAAGGAAGTAATTAAGATAAAAAAAACTTTTTTAAGGGGTGTGTCCGAGGCCAATAAAACACTGCAAACTTTTCCAACAAAATTATAGTTTTTAATGCTTATAACCCATTTATTTTGCATGCAGAGCTTATGTAGATGCTGTGAGTAATTTCTGATGCATAAATAAACAATTGCCTTCAAGCTACCTTTAAGACATGTGAAGAGAACATTGGTGCATTGTGGATGCTGGAACAAGAGGTGCTAACATAAACAGGAGCAGGATTAAAGTTGTAACAGGACTATAATATATACAAAACAGGTATCTTAATAAGGTAATAATTTCCTTTTATTTACCTTGTTCATTACATTGATTTTAAAAATAATGCATAATATAAATTTGCACTCCCTCTTCCCCAGAACTATTGTGTAGCCCAACATTTTTTTTTTAACCCTTTCATGTCAGGGCTAAAAGTGCCTACATCGGAACAACTGTTCCGATGTAGAGAAATTGAAACCACGCGATCGTGCACACGATCGCGAGATTTCAATTATTGGATCACGTCTGGGGGGCGTCCCTACAACCCTAGGAACGCCCTCCAGACCGCGATCAAATCCTGACAGCACAGAAGGCATCAGGACAGCCGTTAGGTATGACGTTCTATTCCGTCATAGGGACAGTATACACTCATTTTTATATAACTGCATGTAATAGACACTACTATAAAGAATAAGATGCACAGATACTGATATCAAAATCCAGTATAAAACTGTTTAAAAACTTACTTAGAAGCTCTTAGTTTAGCTCTGTGGAAAGGTAGTTGGAAAGCCCACTGCAAGTGGGAAATAAGACACTCCCCCCCTCCAACTTCTTTTGCATATGAAAAGACCCTTTACACAATCAGGAGCAAGCTGGAGAAGGTAGCTGACGGTATTCACATAACACTTTGGGGCTTGGTTAGGAGTCTGAAAATCAGAGCAATGTTATTTAAAAATAAGCAAAACTATACATTTTTTAAAAAAAACAACTTTATGAGCTATATAAATAGATCATCTACAAAACATTTATGCAAAGAAAAAATGAATGTATAATGTCCCTTTAAAGCCCAGTCTAATTATGACGGAATAGAATGGCATAACGGCTTTAAAAGGTTAAATGCAGTGTTAGTTAGTCATCAAGTTGACAAAAAGCAGACGCACCCACTTTAGCTCAAGACAATGATTTACATAAGAAAGCTTTAAGAAGGAGATAAGATAATTCAGTTATGTGAAAAAGGGTGTTGCCAATATTGCTGGGAATTTACACTGAACACAATACATGTAAGTAAAGCCTCTAGGTATCATAATATTCATGCTTATAAAAGTATCACATAGATAAGCACCACAGTCATTTTATTTGGTATAGATATTCCCTGACTATAAATTGTAAACTATTCTGCCAAAACAAATAAATGTAGGTAGAATTTTTTTACAGACTTTGTTTACAATGCAAAATAAATATTTGCAGTCTGTGATACACTCTTTGAGATCTTTATTGGAAAGCATTTTAACTGCACACACAAAACAGAAAATGGTGATTCCAGCATCATTATTATGTTGTACATTTTCTGCAATTTTATACAAAATATGCAAGATAATTTTATCATATAATTTGTTGTGGCCAAAATACTCTATAGTTTTAAAGGATATTACCCCCCCCCCATAGAAGGCCAGATTACAAGTGGCGTGCTATTTTTTTCCTCACTTGAGTGATAACTGCATGTTTATTACAAGATGAAAGTATAAAGGTAGCACGTGACCGAAAGACTCGCAACCGCTCTTACTTCTTCTGCCCATAGACTTCCATAGGGCGAGCTGAAGTAATGCCTATCAATTATTACTCTTGTGCTTACCCAACACTTGCTAGGGGCGCGGCGTCTCTTTCCCTGCTCATTGCCAGGGGCAGTGTCGGCTCAGATACGTGCGGCACTGATGTCATCGCCGCACGTTCCTGATGCCGGTCAGACCTCAGTGGCGCAAATCCTGCACCGATTTAAACTTTCCACAAACGATCTGTCACTGCCCAAGTATAGGTGTTACTTTGTGTACTCCTGGGTGTGACAGATCGTTCTTTCTAAGTGCCTAAATACTGTTACTGAACCTGCCTGCCTGACTACTCTCTCCTGCCTTAACCCTTAAACTGCTGGATTGATTACTGTTGCTGAACCTGCCTTTCTGATTACTCTACCTGCCTTAACCCTTAAACTGCTGGATTGATTACTGTTGCTGAACCTGCCTGTCTGACTACTCTACATGCCTTAACTCTTAAACTGCTGGATTCATTACTGTTGCTGAGCCTGTCTGTCTGACTACTCTGCCTGCCTTAACTGCTGGATTGATTACTGTTGCTGAACCTGCCTGTCTGACTACTCTACCTGCCTTAACCCTCAATCTGCTGGACTGCTTTGCTGTTGCCAAACCCTGCCTGCCTGACCATTCTAGTGATTTATCCTTGGACTGCTTTGCTGTTGCCAAACCCTGCCTGCCTGACCATT
Organism: Bombina bombina; assembly: GCF_027579735.1. Taxonomy (NCBI): domain Eukaryota; kingdom Metazoa; phylum Chordata; class Amphibia; order Anura; family Bombinatoridae; genus Bombina; species Bombina bombina. The sequence continues at coordinate 721,662,802 of NC_069500.1, read as the reverse complement.
CTAGTGGTTCATCCTTGGACTGCAATGCTGTTGCTGCTGGGGACTGTCCTGCCAGTGGTGAGTGCCACCTTCCTCATCTTGCTAACTTTCTCTGCTCTGGGATATTCCCTATCATTCCGGGATAACAAGACTACTGGCCGAGTTTGGTCTGATAGAGGAGTATCCCACGACCATTACAACACTGCGCTAGATCAACTTTGGTAAAGCCTAAGGTGCATAAGGAATACTTTAAACTCCTATGTTATTCACATAGAAAAAAATGTTCTATTTTTAAAAATATATTTCTATATATATATCTGTATATATTTTATATATATACTTGTCCTAAAGCCCGTTCACACGGCCCATTTTTTGCAGTACAGCCGCTACCACCCCTTGCTCTCTCTCACCCCCCCCCTTTCTTTTGTTTTCTCTCTCCCCCTCTCTTTTGCTCTCTCTACCCCTCTCTTTTGCGCTCTCTCCCCCTCTCTTTTGCACTTTCTATCGCTCCACCTCTCTTTCTCCCCCCTCTCTTTTTCTCTCTCTATCCCCCCTATCTTTGGCTCTTTCCCCCCCTCTTTTGCTCTCTCTCCGCTCTTTTGCTCTTTCCCCTCTCTTTTTGCTCCCTCTCTCCCCCCTCTTTTGCTTTCTCTCCCCCTCTCTTTTGCTCTCTCTCCCCCCTCTCTTTTGCTCTCTTTCTCCCCCTCTCTTTTGATCTCTCCCCCCTTTCTTTTGCTCTATACCCCCTCTCTTTTGCTCTCTCTCCCCTCTTTTATTCTTTCCCCTCTCTTCCCTCTCTTTTGTTCTCTCCTCCCTCTCTTTTGCTTTCTTTCTCCCCCCTCTCTTTTGTGCTCTTTCTCCCCCCTCTCTTTTGTGCTCTCTCTCCCCCCTCACTTTTGTGCTCTCTCCCCCCTCTCTTTTGCGCTCTCCCCCTCTCTTTTGCTCTCTCTCTCTCTCCCTCCTCTCTTTTGCTCTCTCTCCCCTCTTTTGCTCTTCCCCCTCTCTTTTGCTCCCTCTCTCACCCTCTCTTTTGCTTTCTCTTCCCCCTTTCTTTTGCTCTTTCTTTCTCCCCCCTCTATTTTGTGCTCTCTCCCCCCTCTCTTTTGTGCTCCCCCTCTCTTTTGTGCTCTCCCCCTCTCTTTTGCTCTCTCTCTTTCCCCCTTTTTTGCTCTCTCTCTCTCCCACTCTCTTTTGCTCTCTCCCCCCCCTCTCTTTTGCTCTCTCTCCCCTCTTTTGCTCTTTTCCCTCTCTTTTGCTCCCTCTCTCCCCCTCTCTTTTGCTTTCTCTCCCCCCTCTCTTTTGCTCTTTCTCTCTCCCCCTCTCTTTTGCGCTATCTCTCCCCCCTCTTTTTTGTGCTCCCCTTCTCTTTTGTGCTCCCCCCCTCTCTTTACGCTCTCTCCCCCTCTCTCTTTAGCTCTCTCTCTCCCCCTCTCTTTTGCTTTCTCTCTCTCCCCCTCTCTCTCTGTCCTCTCTTTTGCTCTATCCCCCTCTCTCTCTCCCCCTCTCTTTCTCTCCCCCTCTCTCTCTCTCTCTCTCCCCTCTCTCTCTCCCCCCCCCCCCTCTCTTTCTCTCACTCTCCCCGCCTCTATTTTGCTCTCTCTCTCCCTCTTTTGCTCTTTCTCTCTACCCCTCTCTATTGCTCTTTCTCTCTTCCCTCTCTTTTGCTCTCTCTCTCTCATCTCCTCTCTTTTGCGCTCTCTCCCCCCTCTCTTTTGCTCTCTCTTCCCCCTTTCTTTTGCACTCTCTATAACCCCCTCTCTTTTTCTTTCTCCCCCTCTCTTTTGCTCTCTCTCCCCCTTTATTTTGCTCTCTCTCTTTCCCCCCTCTATTTTGCTCTCTCTCCCCTCTTTTGCTCTCTCTCCCCTCTTTTGCTCTTTTCCCTCTCTTTTGCTCCCTCTCTCCCCCTCTCTTTTGCTTTCTCTCCCCCCTCTCTTTTGTTCTTTCTCTCTCCCCCTCTCTTTTGCTCTCTCTCTCCCCCCTCTTTTTTGTGTTCCCCTTCTCTTTTGTGCTCTCCCCCCTCTCTTTATGCTCTCTCCCCCTCTCTCTTTAGCTCTCTCTCTCTCTCTCTTTCCCCCTCTCTCTCTGTCCTCTCTTTTGCTCTATCCCCCTCTCTCCCCCTCTCTTTCTCTCCCCCTCTCTTTCTCTCCCCCTCTCTCTCTCTCTCCCCCCTCTCTCTCTCTCCCCCCCCCTCTCTTTCTTTCACTCTCCCCACCTCTATTTTGCTCTCTCTCTCCCTCTTTTGCTCTTTCTCTCTACCCCTCTCTTTTGCTCTCTCTCTCTCATCCCCTCTCTTTTGCGCTCTCTCCCCCATCTCTTTTGCTCTCTCTTCCCCCTCTCTTTTGCACTCTCTCTAACCCCTCTCTTTTTCTTTCTCCCCCTCTCTTTTGATCTCTCTCCCCCTTTATTTTGCTCTCTCTCTTTCCCCCCTCTATTTTTCTCTCTCCCACTCTCTTTTGCTTTCTCTCTCCCCCCTCTCTTTTGCTCTCTCTTCCCTCTCTTTTGCTTTCTCTTCCCTCTTTTGCTCTTTCACCTCTATTTTGCTCTTTCCCCTCTCTTTTGCTCTCTCACCCTCTCTTTCTCTCTCTCTCCCCCCTCTCTTTTGATCTGTCTCTCTTGCACGAGCGCAACCGCCCCCGCCACGCCTGGTCCCGCCCCGTCATGCACAGCCCTGCCCACGTCATGCCCAGCCATGCCCACTCCCATCCACCGTTGTCACACCGTGGACAGCAGATCAGGTAGACTCTAAGGCCAGGTGTGTTTGTCCTCGTGCTGTCTCTACTGTGCATGACAGCTTCGGACAAACAGACAATACTTCTGAACTGACACTTTATCATATTCTGTTACACTTTTCCAACCCTCATTTACTCACCACACATTTCACTCACTCTCAGTTTACACTGCCTAAAATCAGACATATTTCCCTTCTCCCTTACCTTCTGTCTCCATTCCCTCTTCTTTAGATTGTAAGCTTGAGAGCCTCTCTACCTGTAGGCCACTTTGTATTTAAAGTGAACTACTACTGATTGTGCTCAAGGGCAGGGCATTCCTCTCCATTTGTATAACTCAATTATTGCACCTACAACTGTAATGTACCCCAATATTGTACTTGTTTGTTTGTGTATTTAATGCATCCCTGTAATGTTCCATTATTTCTTGTATAGCACTACGCAATCTGCTGGCGCTTTATAAATACCTGATAATAATAAAAATAATAATTATTATAATGTCAGATATATACCATCAGCTCTGTAAATCAATTTATTGAACTACCACAAAACCATGTAATCTAACCAAAATCTTTAATACTTCTCTGTTTTTCTTTTGGTGTACCATACAGGCAGCCCCCTCAAACCCATGCCTTCAACCCTTTCAAATGTATAAAGGGAATTAAATCAAATGATAGGAGAGCTCCAATATCATTACCCCCTCCAGGTGGATGATTACCACCTGAGGTTCTCAGGGCTGGTGAAAGGATTTTTGTCTACACAGGCGAAGGTGCATTTTGACGCCATCCTTTAATCCACCACTAAAAAAGAACAAACATACGGCTAGATTACGAGTTGTGCGTTAGGCTTAAAAAGCAGCGTTAGCCGGTCCTAACGCTGCTTTTTAACGCCCGCTGGTGTTACGAGTTTTGAAGGTACAGGCTCACTGCTCACTTTTTTGGCCAGGTTTGGAAATACCGCAAATCCACTTACGTAAATTGCGTATCCTCTTTTTTCAATGGGACTTGCATAGCGCCGGTATTACGAGTCTGACAAAAAGTGAGCGGTAGACCCTCTCCTGTCAAGACTGCTACCGCATTTTAAATTCAGTAGTTAAGGGTTTTACACTACAATGCTGTAGCATAAAACTCTTAACTAAAGTGCTAAAAAGTACACTAACACCCATAAACTACCTATTAACCCCTAAACCGAGGCCCTCCCACATCGCAAACACTAAAAAAAAAATTAACCCTAATCTGCCGAACCGGACATCACACCACTATAATAAATATATTAACCCCTAAACCGCCGCACTCCCGCATTGCAAACACTAGTTAAATATTATTAACCCCTAACCTGCTGTCCCTAACATTGCCGACACCTTCCTACATTTATTAACCCCTAATTTGCCGCCTCCAATGTCGCCGCCACTATATTAAAGTTATTAACCCCTAAACCTAAGTCTAACCCTAACCCTAACACCCCCTAACTTAAATATAATTTAAATAAATCTAAATAAATAGAACTATCATTAACTAAATTATTCCTATTTAAAACTAAATACTTACCTATAAAATAAACCCTAAGCTAGCTACAATATAACTAATAGTTAGATTGTAGCTAGCTTAGGGTTTATTTTTATTTTACAGGCAAGTTTGTATTTATTTTAACTAGGTAGAATAGTTACTAAATAGTTATTAACTATTTAATAGCTACCTACCTAAAATTAATACAAATTTACCTGTAAAATAAAACCTAACCTAAATTACACTATCACCTAACACTACACTATAATTAAATAAATTAAATTACAGAAAATAATAAACAAATTACAAGATTTTTAAACTAATTACACCTAATCTAATCCCCCTAACAAAATAAAAAAGCCCCCCCAAAATAAAAAAGCCCTACCCTACACTAAATTACAAATAGCCCTTAAAAGGACCTTTTGCGGGGGATTGCCCCAAAGTAATCAGCTCTTTTACCTGTAAAAAAAAAATACAAATCCCCCAACATTAAAACCCACCACCCACACAACCAACCCTACTCTAAAACCCACCCAATACCCCTTAAAAAAACCTAACACTAACCCCTTGCAGATCACCTTACCGGGAAAAGTCTTCATCCAACCGGGCCGAAGTCCTCAACGAAGCCAGGAGAAGTCTTCATCCAAGCCGGGCGAAGTGGTCCTCCAGACGGGCAGAAATCTTCATCCAGACGGCATCTTCTATCTTCATCCATCCGGCACGGAGCGGGTCCATCTTCAAGACATCTGGCGCAGAGCATCCTCTTCCAACAAAGTCTTCTTACTAAATGATGGTTCCTTTAAGTGACGTCATCCAAGATGGCGTCCCTTCAATTCCGATTAGCTGATAGAATTCTATCAGCCAATCGGAATTAAGGTAGAAACAATGATGCAATCAGCCAATAGGATTGAGCTGGCATTCTATTTGCTGATTGGAACAGATTGCATCAGCCAATAGGATTTTTTCTACCTTAATTCCGATTGGCTGATAGAATTCTATCAGCCAATCGGAATTGAAGGGACGCCATCTTGGATGACGTCACTTAAAGGAACCGTCATTTAGTAAGAAGACTTTGTTGGAAGCGGATGCTCAGTTCCGGATGTCTTGAAGATGGAGCCGCTCCGCCTGGATGGATGAAGATAAAAGATGCCGTCTGGACGAAGACTTCTGCCCGTCTGGAGGGCCACTTCCCCGGCTTGGATGAAGACGTCTCCCGGCTTCGTTGAGGACTTCGGCCCAGTTGGATGAAGACTTCTACCTGTAAGGTGATCTTCAAGGGGTTAGTGTTAGGTTTTTTTAAGGGGGCATTGGGTGGGTTTTAGAGTAGGGTTGGTTGTGTGGGTGATGGGTTTTAATGTTGGGGGGATTTGTAATTTTTTTACAGGTAAAGAGCTGATTACTTTGGGGCAATGCCCCACAAAAGACCCTTTTAAGGGCTATTTGTAATTTAGTGTAGGGTAGGGCTTTTTTTATTTTGTTAGGGGGATTAGATTAGGTGTAATTAGTTTAAAAATCTTGTAATTTGTTTATTGTTTTCTGTAATTTTGTGTTTGTTTGTTTTTGTACTTTAGATCATTTTATTTAATTGTATTTAATTGTATTTAATTTAGGGAATTAATTTAATTATAGTGTAGTGTTACGTGATAGTGTAATTTAGGTTAGGTTTTATTTTACAGGTACATTTGTATTAATTTTAGCTAGGTAGCTATTAAATAGTTAATAACTATTTAGTAACTATTCTACCTAGTTAAAATAAATACAAACTTGCCTGTAAAAATAAAAATAAACCCTAAGCTAGATACAATGGAACTATTAGTTATATTGTAGCTAGCTTAGGGTTTATTTTACAGGTAAGTATTTAGTTTTAAATAGGAATAATTTAGTTAATTATAGTAATTTTATTTAGATTTATTTAAATTATATTTAAGTTAGGGGGTGTTAGGTTTAGGGTTAGACTTAGGTTTAGGGGTTAATAACTTTAATATAGTGGCGGCGACGTTGGGGGCGGCAGATTAGGGGTTAATAAATGTAGGTAGGTGGCGGCGATGTTAGGGCCGGCAGATTAGGAGTTAATAATCTTTAACTAATGTTTGCGATGCGGGAGTGCAGCGGTTTAGGGGTTAATATGTTTATTATAGTGACGGCGACGTTGGGGACGGCAGATTAGGGGTTAAGAAGTGTAGGTAGGTTGCGGCGACATTGGGGAAGGCAGATTAGGGGTTAATAAATATAATGTAGGTGTCAGCGATGTTGGGGGCAGCAGATTAGGGGTTCATAAGTATAATGTAGGTGTCCGGATCGGCAGATTAGGGGTTAATAATATATTGTAGGTTGCGGCGATGTCGGGGCAGCAGATTAGGGGTTAATAAGTGTAAGACTAGGGGTGTTTAGACTCGGGGTTCATGTTAGGGTGATAGGTGTAGACATAAAATGTATTTCCCCATAGGAATCAATGGGGCTGCGTTAGGGAGTTTTACGCTGCTTTTTTGCAGGTGTTATACTTTTTTCAGCTGGCTCTCCCCGTTGATTCCTATGGGGAAATCGTGCACGAGCACGTTACACCAGCTCACCGCTGACATAAGCAGCTCTGGTATTGGAGTGCGGTAATGAGCAAAATTTTGCTCAATGCTCACTTCTTGTCTGGTTTGTAAAAACCCTAATACCAGCGCTGTCTGTAAGTGAGCATTGAGCATAAACTGCTCGTTAGCACTGCACAGCCTCTAACGCAAAACTCATAATCTAGGTGATATATTCTACATAACAATGGCAAACACTTTCATTATTAGTACCTACGTTACTATTTAAATGATACCTACTAAAATAAATATAAAAGTGCTCCAACAACAAAATTAGAACATTTTATTGGTGCACTTTTGCTTGTGCTACAGTAACTTGTTTAGGAGGTTGGTCAAACTTGGTAGTTCCAAAACTGTGGTAAAGTTGGTTCATTTTTGATAACTGTTGATATATGGTTTTTCTAGTAACTTGGACACTGTGTTTTTTTTGTTTTTTGTTTTTTTATCTCTTTAGCAGGGATTAAAGTAAATGCATAATTACATGGAAGAATTTGTGAGAGAATACAATGCACTTTGTTATTAGAGCATTTTATTATTGTATTGTTTTATATGACTGTGCATTGTATTCTCTCACAAATGCTTCCATGTAATTATGTGTTTACATTAAACTCACCCCTGTAAAGACATAAAAAAAAAAAACACAAGCCTAAGTAAACCATGGACCCCCTCTCTCCATGTTGAGGATAGTGTAATATATGAAGTTGTTAAAATTGACCTTTTAATAGTGCCCTGATCAATGTCTTGATGAATTACAATTCCCCAATTCTGAGACAGTTCTGAAAAAATTGATTCACCCTTTTGAGAAATGAGCAATTGATACCAAAATTAAATTGAAAAAATTCAATTTTTGACCAACACAAGCAAATTTTTGAAGGGTCCCCAGGTCCAATTCCAACCAAATTCTGCCGCTAATTTAAAGATATAGTGCCTGGCTTGCAAGTAGGTCTTTATTGGGAAGATTGAATTCCCTATTTAAGGTATTGAAGGACTTCACTGAATTAAATTCTAAACAGACCCAATTCTTTCCACCTGTGGAAAAGAGCTGATTGTATGTATGTATTGGGTACTTGTAAAGCGTAGCTAATCAACCATAAAGGTCTCAAGTAGTGATGTCGCGAACTTAAAATTTTCCGTTCGCAAAGGGCAAACGCAAACTTCCGCAAATGTTCGCAAATGGGCGAAGCGGGCGAACCGTCATTGACTTCAATAGGCAGGCGAATTTTAAAACCCACAGGGACTCTTTCTGGCCACAATAGGGATGGAAAAGTTGTTTCAAGGGTACTAACACCTGGACTGTGGCATGCCGGAGGGGGAGTCTGGTTTTAATCCATAAAGGGCATAAATCACCTAACATTCCTAAATTGTTTGGAATAACGTGCTTTAAAACATCAGGTATGATGTTGTATCGATCAGGTAGTGTAAGGGTTACGCCCGCTTAACAGTGACAGACCAAACTCCCCGTTTAACGCACCGCAAACAACCGCAAACAGTCCATTTGCACAACCGCAAACTCCCCATTTGCACAAGGTTGGATACTAAGCTAGCCATGTCCCGTTCCTTGTCCTCACTGATGTCATTGAAGGTCTCTTCCTCTACCCAGCCACGTACAACACCAAGGGTCCCTGAAAGGTGACCCCCTGGGACGCCTGCTGTGTTTGGTCTTCCACCTCCTCAAAGCCACCTTCCTCCTCTGACTCCTCTTCTTCAGACTCCTCTCTCTGCGTTGCCTCTCTCTGCATTATTATAAGGTGTGTTAAGTAGTACTATTCCTATCAGTTTAATGCCTGTTACGTCCCCTATCAGGGGACGTGTATATGGCATGGATTTTAGGAACCGGGAAATGGAAAAAGATGCTTGGTCGGTCCTCCTACTTCAAATTTGGGGCATTGCGCGTGCAATCGTGGCCGGACTTTTAGCCGACGGACATTTGGCCGACGGACATTTGGCCGACGGACATTTGGACGAAACACAAGTGGATGTCAGATAACAGTCCGGCCACGAGATGGATAGATTTGATAGATAGATACATAGATTAGATAGATAGATCAATAGATGCAATAGATACATTTGATAGATACGATAGATAGATTTGATAGATAAATAGATAGATTTGATAGATAGATAATTTCCCAGACAGAGAATTACAAGACGTGCGGTCTGGGACCCATGGTAAAGTTCCCAGAGGCAGTTGCGGCGCCAGTGGACATGTATATGGCATGGATTTTAGGAACCGGGAGATGGAAAAAGATGCTTGGTCGGTCCTCCTACTTCAAATTTGGGGCACTGCGCGTGCAATCTACTGTGCCACCAGATATGAGTGGTGTGTTAAGTAGTACTATTCTTATCAGTTTAATCCCTGTTACGTCCCTTATCAGGGGACGTGTATATGGCATGGATTTTAGGAACCGGGAGATGGAAAAAGATGCTTGGTCGGTCCTCCTACTTCAAATTTGGGGCACTGCGCGTGCAATCTACTGTGCCACCAGACTGGAGTGGTGTGTTAAGTAGTACTATTCTTATCAGTTTAATCCCTGTTATGTCCCCTATCAGGGGACGTGTATATGGCATGGATTTTAGGAACCGGAAGATGGAAAAAGATGCTTGGTCGGTCCTCCTACTTCAAATTTGGGGCACTGCGCGTGCAATCTACTGTGCCACCAGATATGAGTGGTGTGTTAAGTAGTACTATTCTTATCAGTTTAATCCCTGTTACGTCCCCTATCAGGGGACGTGTAAATGTCATGGATTTTAGGAACCGGGAGATGGAAAAAGATGCTTGGTCGGTCCTCCTACTTCAAATTTGGGGCACTGCGCGTGCAATCTACTGTGCCACCAGATATGAGTGGTGTGTTAAGTAGTACTATTCTTATCAGTTTAATCCATGTTACGTCTCCTATCAGGGGACGTATATATGGCATGGATTTTAGGAACCGGGAGATGGAAAAAGATGCTTGGTCGGTCCTCCTACTTCAAATTTGGGGCACTGTGCGTGCAATCGTGGCCGGACTTTTAGCGATGGACATTTGGCAGACGGACATTTGGCCGACGGACATTTGGCCGAAACATAAGTGGTTGTCAGATAACAGTCCGGCCACGAGATAGATAGATTTGATAGATAGATAGATACATAGATTAGATAGATCAATAGATGCAATAGATACATTTGATAGATACGATAGATAGATTGATAGATAGATTTGATAGATAAATAGATAGATTTGATAGATAGATAGATAGATAGATAGATAATTTCCCAGACAGAGAATTACAAGACGTGCGGTCTGTGACCCATGGTAAGGTTCCCAGAGGCAGTTGCGGCGCCAGGGGACGTGTATATGGCATGGATTTTAGGAAACGGGAGATGGAAAAAGATGCTTGGTCGGTCCTCCTACTTAAAATTTGGGGCACTGCGCGTGCAATCTACTGTGCCACCAGATATGAGTGGTGTGTTAAGTAGTACTATTCTTATCAGTTTAATCCCTGTTACGTCCCCTATCAGGGGATGTGTATATGGCATGGATTTTAGGAACCGGGAGATGGAAAAAGATGCTTCGTCGGTCCTCCTACATCAAATTTGGGGCACTGAGCGTGCAATCTAATGTGCCACCAGATAGGAGTGGTTTGTTAAGTAGTACTATTCCTATCAGTTTAATCCCTGTTATGTGCCTTTTTTTGTTTGGTTTTTGAAGCCACAGTGCAGAGGCCAGAAAAATTTGGCATGTACACATGCCTGAAAAATTAGGTATTGTTGCAGCCGCTGCTGTAGCAGCGGCCAGAAAAATTGATGTTTGTTTCCCAGGCAGAAAGTGCCCTAAAACATTGCGGCTTGAACCTTAGTTGGTGGCGGATAAGTCACGCAAGTCATCCGGCATTCGAAGATAAAATACAGCAGCGTGTGAACCATTTTAGCCCAAGGCAGCTCATCTCCTCAGGCCTTTTTTACTCGAATGTATCGCCCAATGTCAGTCCCTTCGGGATCCATCCCTCATTCATCTTAATAAAGTTGAGGTAATCTAGACTTTTTTGACCTAGGCGACATCTCTTCTCACTGACAATACCTCCTGCTGCACTGAAGGTCCTTTCTGACAGGACACTTGAAGCGGGGCAGGCCAGAAGTTCTATTGCAAATTGGGATAGCTCAGGCCACAGGTCAAGCCTGCACACCCAGTAGTCAAGGGGTTCATCGCTCCTCAGAGTGTCGAGATCTGCAGTTAAGGCGAGGTAGTCTGCTACCTGTCGGTCGAGTCGTTCTCTGAGGGTGGACCCCGAAGGGCTGTGGCGATACATAGGACTTAAAAAGCTCTGCATGTCCTCCATCAACAACATGTCTGTAAAGCATCTTGTCCTTGCCCGCGTGGTCGTGAGAGTCGGAGAATTACTTTCACCTCTTCCCCTGTTAGATTCCCGTTGTGCTGTGACATCAACCTTATATGCTGTGTGAAGCATACTTTTTCATTTATTTTGGAACTGCTGCATCCTTTACGACTTGCGGTAATTCAGTAACATTTCAGGCACTTTATGCTTATACCAGGGGTCTAGTAGCGTGGACACCCAGTACAGGTTGTTCTCCTTCAGCTTTTTTATACAAGGGTCCCTCAACAGGAACAACAGCATGAAAGACCCCATTTGCACAAGGTTGGATGCCAAGCTACTCATGTCCGTTCCTCGTCCTCAGTGATCTCACTGAAGGTATCTTCTTCCGCCCAGCCACGTACAACACCACGGGTACCAGATAGGTGACAACGAGCACCCTGGGATGCCTGTTGTGGTTGGTCGTCCTCCTCCTCCTTAAAGCCACATTCCTCCTCTGACTCCTCTTCCTCACAATCCTCTTCCAGCTTTGCCGCTGGTCCAGCAAGCAATGCTGATAAGGCTGTTTCTGGTGGTGATGGTGACCACAACTCTTCCTCTTCCTCTTCACGCTCATCTACGGCCTGATCCAGCACTCTTCACAGGGCACACTTCTGGAAGAAAACAAATGGTATGATGTCGCTGATGGTGCCTTCGGTGCGACTGACTAGGTTTGTCACCTCCTCAAAAGGACGCATGAGCCTACAGGCATTGCGCATGAGCGTCTAGTAATGTGGCAAAAAAATTCCCAACTCCACAGAGGCTGTCCTAGCACCCCGGTCATACAAATACTTGTTAACGGCTTTTTCTTGTTAGGGCAGGCGGTCGAACATTAGGAGTGTTGAATTCCAAGGTGTCGGGCTGTCGCAAATCAAGCGCCTCACTGGCATGTTGTTTCACCGCTGGATATCTGAAAAGTGCACCATGGCCGTGTAGGAATGCCTCAAATGGCCACACACCTTCCTGGCCTGCTTCAGGACGTCCTGTAAGCCTGGGTACTTATGCACAAAGCATTGTATGATCAGATTACACACATGTGCCATGCACGGCACATGTGTCAACTTGGCCAATTTCAATGCCGCCACCAAATTACTTCCGTTGTCAGAAACCACTTTGCGATCTCCAGTTGGTGCGGAGTCAGCCACTGATCCACCTGTGCGTTCAGGGCGGACAGGAGTGCTGGTCCGGTGTGACTCTCTGCTTTCAGGCAAGTCAACCCCAAGATGGCGTGACACTGCCGTATCCGGGATGTGGAATAGTACCTGGGGAGCTGGGGGGGTGCCGTTGATGTGGAGCAAGATGCAGCAGCAGAAGAGGCATCAGCCAAGGAGGTTATGGAAGAGGATGGAGTAGGAGGAGTAGAGGAGGTGGCAGCAGGCCTGCCTGCAAGTCGTGGTGGTGTCACCAACTCCTCTGCAGAGCCACGCATTCCATGCTTGGCAGCCGTCAGCAGGTTTACCCAATGCACAGTGTAGGTGATATACATGCCCTGACCATGCTTTGCAGACCAGCTATCAGTGGTCATATGGACCCTGGCCCCAACATTGTGTGCCATATATGCCATTACTTCCTTTCACACAATCGAGTACAGGTTGGGGATTGCCTTTTGTGCAAAGAAATTTCGGCCGGGTACCTTCCACTGCGGTGTCCCAATAGCTACAAATTTTTTGAACGCCTCAGTCTCCACCAGCTTGTATGGTAAAAGCTGGCGGGCTACGAGTTCAGACAAGCCAGCTGTCAGATGCCTGGCAAGGGGGTGACTTTGTGACATTGGCTTCTTACACTCAAACATGTCCTTGACAGACACCTGACTGTGGGCAGATGAGCAGGAATTGCTCCGGAAGAGAGACGGTTTGGCGGATGGTTGAGAGGGGGCAAGGAGGACAACAGTGGTTGACGTGGCTGAAGATGCTGGACCTGGAGGAGGATGGCGTCTTTGAGTTTGTGTGCTGCCTCTACTCATGTGTTGATCCCATAGGCGTTTGTGATGTGCGATCATGTGCCTTCGCAAAGCAGTTGTACCTAGGTGGGTGTTGGACTTCCCATGACTCAGTTTCTTTTGGCACAGGTTGCAAATGGCATCGCTGTTGTCAGAGGCAGACACACAAAAAAATGCCACACTGCTGAGCTCTGCGATGACGGCATTCTGGTGGTGGCAACAGCATGCGTTGATTGGCGTGCTGTCTGGCTGACCCCAGGTGCAGATGCATGCTGTCTGACTGTGCCACTAGCTCCTTGCGACGACCTCCCCCTGCTTCCATCTCGTCTCCTCCTCCTCTCTGTCTCCCCATCTGAACTTTCCCCCTGTTCTTCTCTTCTAGCGGGCACCCACGTAACATCCATGGACGCATCGTCATCATCAACCGCTTCACTTGTATCTGACAAATCAACAAAGGAAGCAGCAGCGGGTACAACATCATAATCACACCGTACGTCCATGTCTGTAATGCTGCCTGACTGAGACATATCACTGTTATCTACATCCTCTGTCAATGATGGTTGCGCATCACTCATTTCTTCCAACTGATGTGTAAATAACTCCTCTGACAGATCAAGTGAAGCGGCTGTGGTGCTAGTGTTGGTGGTGGCGGCAGGCGGGCGAGTGGTAACTTGAGAGGTGCCCGAAGATAAGCTGGAGGAGGATGGTGCGTCAAGGTTCGGAGCGGAAGTTATAGAAGATTGGGTGTCCTGTGTTAAAAAGTCAACTATGTCCTCAGAACTTTTCGAGTTCATGGGACGTGGCCTCTGAACACTGGGCATTATTCTAGGGCGAAAGGGAATCACAGCACCACGACGGCACCTGCGGGGTGGCCTGCCTCTGCCTGTCATTTTTTTTAAATGTACACTTACACTACTATTAAACAAGATATGAGTGGTGGCACTGGGCAAGTGGGCACAGTATAAGCTGTGAGCCTGACACAAAAAAGCAGACTAATGTTTCACAGTCCAAAAAGTTTTTTTTGTTTTAAATATACACTTACACTACTATTAAAGAAGATATGAGTGGTGCCACTGGGCAAATGAGCACAGTATACGCTGTGAGCCTGACACAAAAAAGCAGACTGATGTTTCACAGTCCAAAAAGTTTTTATTTTTTTAAATTTACACTTACACTACTATTAAACAAGATAAGAGTGGTGGCACTGGGCAAGTGGGCACAGTATACGCTGTGAGCCTGACACAAAAAAGCAGACTGATGTTTCACAGTCCAAAAAGATTTATTTTTTTAAATGTACACTTACACTACTATTAGACAAGATATGAGTGGTGGCACTGGGCAAGTGGGCCCAGTATACGCTGTGAGCCTGACGCAAAAAAAGCAGACTGATGTTTCACAGTCCAAAAAGGTTTTTTTTTTTTTTTTAAATGTACACTTACACTACTATTAAACAAGATATGAGTGGTGGCACTGGGCAAGTGGGCACAGTATATGCTGTGAGCCTGACACAAAAAAGCAGACTGATGTTTCACAGTCCAAAAAGTTTTTATTTTTTAAATTTACACTTACACTACTATTAAACAAGATATGAGTGGTGGCACTGGGCAAGTGGGCACAGTATGCGCCGTGAGCCTGACACAAAAAAGCAGACTGATGTTTCACAGTCCAAAAAGTTTTTTTTGTTTTTAAATGTACACTTACACTACTATTAAACAAGATATGAGTGGTGGCACTGGGCAAGTGGGCACAGTATACGCTGTGAGCCTGACACAAAAAAGCAGACTGATGTTTCACAGTCCAAAAAGTTTTTATTTTTTTAAATGTACACTTACACTACTATTAAACAAGATATGAGTGGTGGCACTGGGCACGTGGGCCCAGTATACGCTGTGAGCCTGACACAAAAAAGCAGACTGTTTCACAGTCCCAAAAGTTTTTTTTTGTTTTTAAATGTACACTTATACTACTATTAAACAAGATATGAGTGGTGGCACTGGGCAAGTGGGCACAGTATACGCTGTGAACCTGACACAAAAAAGCAGACTCAAGTTTCACAGTCCAAAAAGTTTTTATTTTTTTAAATGTACACTTACACTACTATTAAACAAGATATGAGTGGTGGCACTGGGCAAGTGGGCACAGTATACGCTGTGAACCTGACACAAAAAAGCAGACTGATGTTTCACAGTCCAAAAAGTTTTTATTTTTTTAAATGTACACTTACACTACTATTAAACAAGATATGAGTGGTGTCACTGGACAAGTGGGCACAGTATACGCTTTGAGCCTGACACAAAAAAGCAGACTGATGTTTCACAGTCCAAAAAGTTTTTTTTTTTTTGTTTTTTTAAATGTACACTTACACTACTATTAAACAAGATATGAGTGGTGGCACTGGGCAAGTGGGCACAGTATACACTGTGAGTCTGACACAAAAAAGCAGACTTATGTTTCACAGTCCAAAAAGTTTTTATTTTTTTAAATGTACACTTACACTACTATTAAACAAGATATGAGTGGTGGCACTGGGCAAGTGGGCACAGTATACGCTGTGAGCCTGACACAAAACAGCAGACTGATGTTTCACAGTCCAAAAAGTTTTTTTTTTTTAAATGTACACTTACACTACTATTAAACAAGATATGAGTGGTGGCACTGGGCAAGTGGGCACAGTATAAGCTGTGAGCCTGACAAAAAAAGCAGACTGATGTTTCACAGTCCAAAAGGTTTTTTTTTTTTAAATCTACACTTACACTACTATTAAACAAGATATGAGTGG
The DNA here is from genome assembly GCF_027579735.1 of Bombina bombina. NCBI lineage: Eukaryota > Metazoa > Chordata > Amphibia > Anura > Bombinatoridae > Bombina > Bombina bombina. The sequence goes on along the minus strand of NC_069500.1, from coordinate 721,646,948 downwards.
TGCCACTGGGCTAGTGGGCACAGTATACGCTGTGAGCCTGACACAAAAAAGCAGACTGATGTTTCAAAGTCCAAAAAGTTTTTTGTTTTTTTTTTAAATGTACACTTACACTACTATTAAACAAGATATGAGTGGTGCCACTGGGCAAGTGGGCACAGTATACGCTGTGAGCCTGACACAAAAAAGCAGACTGATGTTTTACAGTCCAAAAAGTTTTTTTTTTTAAATTTACACTACTGTTACACCAGATATGAGTGGTGGCACTGGCAAGTGGGCACAGTATACGCTGGGAGCCTGGCACACACGCTGGCAGGCAGGCAACTGCAATTAGATTACACAAGCAGACTGATGTTTCACAGTCAAAAAAGTTTTTTTTAAAATTATTTACACTACTGTTACACCAGATATGAGTGGTGGCACTGGGCAAGTGGGCCTGGCACACACACTGGCAGGCAACTGCAATTAGATTACACTAGCAGACAGATGTTTTACAGTCAAAAAAGTATTTTTTTTTTAATTATTTACACTACTGTTACACAAGATATGAGTGGTGGCACTGGGCAAGTGGGCCTGGCACACATGCTGGCAGACAGGCATCTGCAATTAGATTACACTAGCATACTGATGTTTCACAGTCAAAAAAGTTTTTATTTTTTAAATTATTTACACTACTGTTAACTCAGATATGAGTGGGGGCACTGGGCAAGTGGGCCTGGCACACACGCTAGCAGGCAGGCAACTGCAATTAGATTACACTAGCAGACTGATGTTTCACAGTCAAAAAAGTTTTTTTTTTTATTATTTACACTACTCTTACACCAGATATGAGTGGTGGCACTGGGCAAGTGGGCCTGGCACACACGCTGGCAGGCAGGCAACTGCAATTAGATTACACTAGCAGACTGATGTTTCACAGTAAAAAAAGTTTTTTTTAAAAATTTACACTACTGTTACAACAGATATGAGTGGTGGCACTGGGCAAGTGGGCCTGGCACACACGCTGGCAGGCAGGCAACTGCAATTAGATTACACAAGCAGACTGGTGTTTCACAGTCAAAGATTTTTTTTTTAAATTTACATTACTGTTACACCAGATATGAGTGGTGGCACTGGGCAAGTGGGCGCAGTATACGCTGTGATCCTGGCACACACGCTGGCAGGCAGGCAACTGCAATTAGATTATACAAGCAGACTGATGTTTCACAGTCAAAAAAGTATGTTTTTTTTTAAATTTACACTACTGTTACACCAGATATGAGTGGTGGCACTGGACAAGTGGGCCTGGCACACACGCTGGCAGGCAGGCAACTGCAATTAGATTACACTAGCAGACTGATGTTTCACAGTCAAAAAAGTTTTTTTTTTTTAAATTTACACTACTGTTACACCAGATATGAGTGGTGGCACTGGGCAAGTGGGCCTGGCACACACGCTGGCAGGCAGGCAACTGCAATTAGATTACACAAGCAGACTGATGTTTCACAGTCAAAAAAGTTTTTTTTTTTTTTTAAATTTACACTACTGTTACACCAGATATGAGTGGTGGCACTGGGCAAGTGGGCCTGGCACACATGCTGGCAGGCAGGCAACTGCAATTAGATTACACTAGCAGACTGATGTTTCACAGTCAAAAAAGTGTTTGTTTGTTTTTAAATTTACACTACTGTTACACCAGATATGAGTGGTGGCACTGGGCAAGTGGCTTGGCAGGCAGGCAACTGCAATTAGATTACACAGGGGAAAAAAAAAAGCAGACTGATGTTCTAGCCCTAAAAAGGGCTTTTTGGGGTGCTGTCCTTACAGCAGAGATCAGATGAGTCCTTCAGGACTGTAGAGGACACTGAATACACTAGCCTAGCTATAAATTTCCCTATTAAATCACCAGCAGCAACACTGTCCCTCCTCTCAATAACAATGCAGCTTCCGACTGAATCTAAAATGGCTGCTGTCCAGGAGCTGAGAGGGAGGGTCTGCTGCTGATTGGTTGGAATGTGTCTGAAGACTGTGAGATACAGGGTCAAAGTTTTACTCAATGATGATGAATAGGGGGCGGATCGAACATCGCATATGTTCGCCCGCCGTTGTGAACGCGAACAAGCTATGTTCGCCGGGAACTATTCGCCGGCAAACAATTCGCGACATCACTAGTCTCAAGGCGCTGCTCATTTTATCAACCTCGGAAGAATGAAAGGCTGAGTGGACCATGCCGGTGATTGAACCTGCAACCCTTGGGTTGCTACAGAGCTTAGCCACATTGTCTTAGCATGCTGAGCTATCTGTCTGTGTACCCAATTGAAATTCAGGATTTCCAAGAAAAAAAATTTAATTTAGGGATGCCGAAATTCATGCCTAACAGTCACCTAGATTACAAGTTTTGCACTATAGAGTGTGCAAAACGAACGCAACCAAAATTGTGTTATTTCACCCTCCATAGAGCTTCCATTACAAGTTTCTAAAAAGCTGCCTTGTGCATGCGATATGGTGGCAATGACCTCCATACCGCACAAAATCCAAGGGCTGAGAATACGTGCTTGTGCACGCTTTCCCTATAGACATTAATGGGGAGAAGATGTTAGAAAAAAAAAACTAACACCTGAAGCGCGGAATGGCGATCGCCGTAACGCAACCCCATTGATGTCTATGGGGGAAAAAAGTTACATTTAAACCTAACACCCTGACATAAACCCCAAGTCTAAACCCTGCCTGGATGAAAATAGAAGACGCCGCCTGGATGGATGAAGACCTCACCACCTGGATGAAGACTTCTCGCCGTCTGGATGTCTGGACTTCAGAAACTGTAAGTGGATCATCGGGGGTTAATGTTAGGGGGTTTTTTACATTTTTTGGGTGTTTTTTTTTTATTAGGGTTTGGGCTTTTTTAAAAGAGCTAAATGCCCTTTTCAGGGCAAAGGGTAGCTTAGGTTTTTTTTTAGAGTTTTGTTTTTTATTTTGGGGGGTTGGTTGAGTGTTAAGTTTTACTCTTGGGCGGTCTTCGTATTTTTTTTACAGGGAAAAGAGCTGATTTCTTAAGGGCAAAGGCCCTTATAAGGGCTATTAGTAGTTTATTGTAGGTTAGAAATTTTTTATTTTGGGGGGCTTTTTTATTTTTATAGGGCTATTAGATTAGGTATAATTGTTTTTATTTTTAATTTCTTTTGTTATTTTTTGTAATTTAGTGCTTGTTATTTTTTGTAATTTTATAATTCAATTTTTTTAGCAGTGTTAGGTTTTTTTGTTTTATTTAGTTTATTTAATTTGTAGTTCATTTTAGCATAATAGTTATGTTAGGTTAATTGTTAGTTTAAACTTGTTTTTTTTATTTCACAGGTTTTTATTTATTTTAAAATAGGGATATTGTAATTTTAATTTAAAGTTAGGGGACTGTTAGGTTTAGGCGTTAATAGTTTAATTTAGTTTTTTGCAATGTGGCGGGCTGGCGGTTTAGAGGTTATTAGGTTTATTTAGCGGTGGTGATGTGTGAGGTCAGAGGTTTAGCCATTAATAACTTTATTTAGTGGTGGTGATGTCAGGGAGCGGCAGAATAGGGGTTAATATCTTTATTATAGTGTCGGCGATGTTGGGGTGCGGGGGAATAGGGGTTAATAATTTTTATTAGTGGCGTCAATTTCGGTAGCGGCAGATTAGGGGTTAATAAATTTAATTTAGTGTTTGCGATGCGGGAGGGCAGCGGAATAGGGGTTACTAGGTAGTTTATGGGTTTTAGTGTACTTTGTAACATTGTAGTAATGAGTTTTGTGCAACAGTTTTGTGCCACAAAACTCATAACTACTGGTCTCAGATGGCAAAACGGATTGTGTCAGTATAGGCTGGAACGTAAGAATTTTAGCCTCACCACACAACCTGTAATACCAGTGCTATGGAAATCCCACGCAAAAACATAATTTTTTTGAGTGCAGGATTGACGTTGCATTACAGGCTAAAATGCTTGCGCTATAGCTAGATTCGTAATGGCTGCGGTTTTTATGCTTAAATGGCCATTTTTCAGCGTTAAAACCAATGGATCAGTGCAACCGGATTAAATGGATATAAAATGTTCCTTTCAAGTTAAATGTTAGTGAAGTAATCTAAATCTAAAATCCTTCCAGGTATGATTCTGGCTAAGAATATTAAATTGTATAGATTCAAATCTGGTAGTGTCATTTTTTTGGTAAGCATAGTTTTTAGAAAGAGATTCTGTCACCTAGATTACGAGTTTTGTGTTAACAGGGGTGCAGTGGTAAAGAGCAGTTTATGCTCACCGCTCACCTACAGACAGCGCTGGTATTATGGGCTATTACAAACCCGGCGTTAGCCACAGAAAAGTGAGCGGAGAGCAAAATTTTGCTCCACATCTCACCTCAATACCAGCGCTGCTTACGTTAGCGGTGAGCTGGCTAAACGTACTCTTGCACGATTTCCCCATAGGAATCAATGGGGGAGAGCTGGCTGAAAAAAACCTAACACCTGCAAAAAAGAAGCGTAAAGCTCCTAACGCAGCCCCATTGATTCCTATGGGGAAATACATTTTATGTCTACACCTAAAACCCTAACTTATTAACCCCTAATCTGCCGCCCCGACATTACCGACACCTGCATTATATCATTAACCCCTAATCTGCCGCTCCGGACACCGCCGCCACCTACATTATATGTATTAACCCCTAATCTGCTGCCCCCAACATCGCTGAACCCTACATTTGATTTATTAACCCCTAATCTCCCGCCCCCAATGTCGCCGCCACTATATTAAAGTTCTTAACCCCTAAACCTAAGTCTAACCCTAACCCCCCCTAACTTAAATATAATTTAAATAAATCTAAATGAAATTACTACAATTAACTAAATTATTCCTATTTTAAACTAAATACTTACCTATAAAATAAACCCTAAGATAGCTACAATATAACTAATAGTTACATTGTAGCTATCTTAGGATTTTTTTTATTTTACAGGCAACTTTGTATTTATTTTAACTAGGTAGAATAGTTATTAAATAGTTATTAACGATTTAATAGCTACCTAGTTAAAATAAAGACAAATTTACCTGTAAAATAAAACCTAACCTAAGTTAAAATAACACCTAACACTACACTACAATTAAATTAATTCCCTAAATTAACTACAATTAAATACAATTAAATACAATTATCTAAAGTACGAAAAAAAACACTAAATTGCAGAAAATAATAAAATAATTACAAGTTTTTTTAACTTATTACACCTAATCTAATCCCCCTAATAAAATAAAAAAGCCCCCCAAAATAATAAAAAGCCCTACCCTATACTAAGTTACAAATAGCCCTTAAAAGGGCCTTTTGCAGGGCATTGCCCCAAAGTAATCAGCTCTTTTACCTGTATAAAAAAGGACAATACCCCCCCAACATTAAAACCCACCACCCACACACCCAACCCTACTCTAAAACCCACCCAATCACCCCTTAATAAAACCTAACACTAACCCCTTGAAGATCACCCTACCTTTAGAAGTCTTCACCCAACCGGGCAGAAGTCCTCAACGAAGCCGGGCGAAGTGGTCCTCCAGACGAGCAGAAGTCTTCATCCAAGCCGGGAAGAATAGGTCCTCCAGACGGGCAGAAGTCTTCATCCAGACGGCATCTTCTATCTTCATCCATCCGGCGCGGAGCGGGTCCATCTTCAAGACATCTGACGCGGAGCATCCTTCCTGGCTGACGACTAACCGACGAATGAAGGTTCCTATAAGTGACTTCATCCAAGATGGCGTCCCTTCAATTCCGATTGGGATGGAAAAATCCTATTGGCTGATGCAATCTTGGCTGATTGGAACAGCCAATAGAATGCAAGCTCAATCCTATTGGCTGTTCTAATCAGCCAATAGGATTGAAGTTAATAATATTTAACTAGTGTTTGCGAGGCGGCAGTGCGGCGGTTTAGGGGTTAATATGTTTATTCTAGTGGCGGCGATGTTCAGAGCGGCAGATTAGGGGTTTATAATTTTATTTTAGTGTTTGTGATGCGGGAGGGCCTCGGTTTAAGGGTTAATAGGTAATTTATGGGTGTTAGTGTACTTTTTAGCACTTTAGTTATGAGTTTTATGCTATGGCTTTGTAGTGTAAAACTCATAACTACTGACTTTAGAATGTGTTACGAATCTTGCGGTATAGGCTCTACCGCTCACTTTTTGACCTAAAAAAAAAGCTTGTAATACCGGTGCTACGGAAGTCCCATTGAAAAAAGTCTATATGCAAATTGCGTAAGTTGATTTGTGGTAAGGCAACAAAAGTGTGCGGGACAGCTGTACCTACAAGACTCATAATAGCAGCGGTAGTGAAAAAACAGCGTTATGAGCCTTAACGCTGCTTTTTTACTCATAATTCAATACTCGTAATCTAACCGTATGTTTGTATGCCAAATTTTACCTCAATAAAAATAAAAAAAAAATAAAAAAATTAAATATTGAGAGGAGAGAGAAAGGAAAGAGAGGAGGGAGGGAGAGAGAGAGAAGGAAAAGACAAGATAAAGTGACAGAGAAAGTTCAGAGAGATAGTGAGAATAAAAAATAGATTTTACATGGAACATAGGGGGACAGAAAACTGATGTCAGAGAGAGGAAAAAGAAAAAAAGATAAAAGAAAACACAGAGGGAGAAAGAAGGAGGAGAGGTAAGAGAAAAAGAGAGGGGAGAGAGAGAAACAATGAGGGGCCTGATGATAAAAGATGCTCTGGCTTTGAGAGAAATTGTTGTACAGACTTCACAAAGGCTGGACTCACTGATGCTAAAAAAAGGGCAGAAGCTGGAAGTCACAGAGAGATGAGAGTTGCCTCTCATAAAGCTCTTCACTCAGATAAGATAATCTAAAATAATCCTCTAGCACTGTGAGATCTCTCAAAAGATTCTAGACAGGCACTTTTTGCTATACTTCCCTAATGAGTGTGTTCTGCATTTTTGTATGTGAAAGAGAGACAAGCCCAGTGCAGTATAGCACTGCATGGCACAAGAGTTTTGTTACACTAATACTTTGTGCTTTATATTTTATGTTACTTTACATTTATTATTATTGGTTATTTGTAGAGCGCCAACAGATTCAGCATTTAAATTTAGAACCAGGCGTGATTTTACAAATTGATTATGTTTTGAAAGTTTCTGTGTTACTTTTACAAAAGGATAACACTGTACATCTCTGTTTATCTTTTACAAATGACATAGCACTTTGTATTTGCTCTATTGTATAATAAAACACATCTTCAGGAAGTGGTAGGGACAGGGAAGTTGCTTGGGCTGAACAGGGGAGTTTGCAGGATATGTATAAAGCTCTCTCCCAATTCTCATGAAATGCTGTAAACTGGTCTCACTGAATTATCCAACTAGCTGTATGCAGTTGAAGTTGGCTAAAAATTCACAATACACTTAAATAACTGACAGAAACGTAATATATACTAAACTAGAGAAATATACAAGTTAAATTGTTGTTAAAACATTTCAGTTTAATTTGTATTTGCTGCAAACTGAGATGTTATATCACTCCCATGTGTTCTCCTGTTAACTTCTCTCTTCTCTGTGAAATTCTGTATCCCAGAGATCCTCATTACTTTCTTTGGAAGGCATCTCTCATCTCTCTGAGACTTCCAGGTTCCACCCATTTTCTTATAGAATTTAGTGAGTTCAGCCCATGTGAAAGCTGCTCTATAATTTCTCTCTAAACTAGAGAATGTTTGATCATCCAGCCAATAGAAGGTAATGAAGCTCTTTGGGAAACTGAAGCTGTCAACTTTTCAGTTTTATTTTCAAAACAAAAAAAAATGCAATGTATAAGCCTAATTTGTTAAAATTACAAACTGTCAAAGTATAATCTAAATTTGTAAAATCACAATCCTAAAGACACTGCTGCAAACAGAGTCTATATTCATTAAAATAGAAAAATAAAAAGTGCAAAGTTTAAAGCAACATGAAACCCAAATTTTTCTTTCATGACTCAGAAAGAGAAAATAATTTAAAAAAAAAAGTTTCCAATTTACTTCTATTAGCAAATTTGCACAATTTTCATGTTATTATTTGATAATTAAAGGGACATAATACTCATATGCTAAATCACTTGAAACTAATGCAGTATAACTGTAAAAAGCTGACAGAATAATATCACCTGAGCATCTCTATGTAAAAAAAGAAGATATTCTACCTCACAGTTTCCTCAGCTCAGCAGAGTAAGTTCTGTGTAAAATGTTATACTCAGCTGCAGGTAAAAAAAAAAAAATGAAAAAATGAACAGCAGCCAATCAGCATCAACAGTGCTGAGGTCATGTACTCTTTTTACGGTGATCTCATGAGATTTCACTTAACTCTCATGAGATTTCATTGTAAATTTCCTTACACTGAATAGGAAAATAACATGAGAGTGCCCGAGGCTCAATCCTTCAGCTGTCCCGGGACAGACATACTGATTTGCTGCTTAGAAGTCCTTTACAATGGGATGTGGCTACTGAGAAACTTTTGAGGTAAAATATCTTCCTTTTTTACATAGAGATGCTCAGGTGATATTTTCTACTCAGCTTTTTACAGCGATGCTGCATCACTTTCAAGTGTTTAAACATTAGGGTATTATGTCCCTTTAAATATCTAGATAGGTAGTGTGCACATGTCTGCAGCACTAAATAACAGGAAATAGTGCTAATGTATAACATTGTTGCTAAACTGCTACCATATAGTTCTGCAGGCACATGAACACTCCTGAACTTAACTTCCTGCTTTTCAACATAGAATAACAAGAAACAAAGAAAATTTGATAATAGAAGTAAATAATAAAGTTGTTTAAACTTAATCTGAAGTGTAAAGTAATATAAAATACAAAGCGTAAAGTGTAAATGCAACAGAACTGTCATGCCATGCAGTGCAAAATTGCTCTGGGCTTGTCTCTCCTTCACATACAGAAATACCTTGAAGAGCTATAGCACAAATCTGCCTTTTTAGAATCCCATGAAGGATCTTGCAGTGTTGAAGGAACATTTTATATAATCTCGTCTGAGCGGAGAACTTTATATCATCAGGCCCGAGGAGAGAAGAGAAAGAGGCTGGGGAGATGAGAGTAGAGAAAAGAAAAGAGAAGAGAGAGACACTGAATGAATGAATGAAGAAAGAAGAAATATGGAAGTCAAAAGCCAGAGATGAATTCAACATTTGTTTGCAGCTTACTACAAAATTGCCTTTAAAATATTTTAAAACATTAGATAAAGCAAAATCAATCTATAGCTGAAATTAAACCTAGGGGGATCTTTGCTTCTCGCCATGTAACATTTGTATTTCACATTTCATCAGCTGCTTCTTCATCATTTATAAGTAGTAGATGGCTGCTGGAGACCAAACTAGAATATTACCAATAAGGGCGGGATTACTAGTGGAGCACAATTTATCGTTCCTGTTCATGCGTTAACTTTGCTAGACAGAAGATTTTGCACGCTTATGGTAGCACACATATTTCCAGTTGAAAGAAAAATGTTTTTGTATGATGCGCGCAAAATACCAAACTTCCAATTTCGCAACCACGTTAACGTATTCCCCCATAGGCTTCAATGGAGCAGAAAAAGTGTGGGGGAGAAACAACACCCTTACTCGGCGAGAAACCTGATCGTTAAACCAAGTGCGCTAACCCAACATGAAATATGACTATTTCACATTCCAATGTACCTCACATAGAAGAATATGTTGTATTTATCCATAAATAACTATATATATATATATATATATATATATATATATATATATATATATATATATATATATATATATATATATGTGTGTGTGTATATAAGGATAGATACAGCGCCTATATATCCATTAAACTTTTAGGGTATGTAAAGGAATATGCATGTAAAAATAAATAAAAATAGAAAAAAAGGAAAATAAAAATAAAAATTATATATAAAATATATGAACTATAAAACAATGTTCATATAAGTCCTAAGAATATATATAGTCCGTAGTAGATCTCCAGCTATAGGAGATATGTAGTTATAGATGGTATATAATACCCTTACCAGATATTACCCCAATCGAATGAGGTAAGTATGCCGCACTGGGGGTATATATAGATGGTTGAATTTCCTCCTTGTATCCAGCTGTGGTGCCTCTTATAGTATTCGTTAGCCTTCTGGAGTATGCAGGGATGTGTTTCTGGTTTCTCTCTGGTTAACCTTTTTAATACTTATTTTAATCTATGCTTTGCCTATTGTTTTTATACTATCTTGTCCCTCCTTGTAGCTAGTTCGCTAGCGCTATCTTGAGAGATACCTGTACTCTACTGTACCACCAAATCTTGAAATAAGTTACATCTGTATGCAACTTCTTTACGAAGTTTTTAACTAAGATTGGGGATCCTGCATCTTATCCTAACCTGTGGAAGGACCCATCTATATCATATATGCCCTATACATACCTCATATTGTTTGAGGATGTTAAATGTGAGTGCTATGTGAATTGCATTTCTGTGTCTATCTGTAAATAAACTGTATTACACTATATATTCTTTCTTGTCTCCCTGGGTATCCTTACGCTGGAGAAAGTTTATACCAAGACAGAAAAAGCACTCCAAGAGGCCAACCATCAACCAATAGGAAGTGTAAGGGATCTATTCACCACCAGAAACACATCCCTGCATACTCCAGAAGGCTAACGAATACTATAAGAGGCACCACAGCTGGATACAAGGAGGAAATTCAACCCTCTATATATACCCACAGTGCGGCATACTTACCTCATTCGATTGGGGTAATATCTGGTAAGGGTATTATATACCATCTATAACTACATATCTCCTATAGCTGGAGATCTACTACGGACTATATATATTCTTAGGACTTATATGAACATTGTTTTATAGTTCATATATTTTATATATAATTTTTATTTTTATTTTCCTTTTTTCTATTTTTATTTATTTTTACATGCATATTCCTTTACATACCCTAAAAGTTTAATGGATATATAGGCGCTGTATCTATCCTTATATACACATTTACTCTTACTGTCTAGGGTTCCACATCCCTTCCAGTACTTGTCCTATATAGCTGCCAATATATCCTACTCATTTTTTGACTAGCGCCTACTTTAGAGTATAACTTGTATCAACTCAGTACACTGAGGGGACACATTTTACTTACTCCTATATATATATATATATATATATATATATATATATATATATATAGTGGGGGGCTTTTTGGTAAAATATATATCTATACTTATATATTTATATATATATATATATATATATATATATATATATATATATATATATAGCTATAGATATATACAGATATATCGGAATATCTATTTAAAAATACTTAGAACATATTCCCCTATGTGTAGAACATTGGAATGTGAAATATTTACAGTACATACACAATTTATTAAACATGCATATTGCGTAAACATGCAAAGGGCTATAGTGCACTTTTATATATGTCTATATATGAATACATAAGTCTTTATGTGTTTATATATATCTGTGAATACAAATATACACATATAAATGCATATGTATACACACATATATTTATATATAAATATATACATATACAACTTTAGACATGTATATGTATGTATCACTATGTTAAATACCTTTGCATACTTTTGGCGCAATCCGATATATGGCGTAGTTTTCGGTGAAATGTTTCACCACGCACATTGGGGTATTAAATATACCCGCCGGCAGTTACTAAAGTGCCGTAAGTAGGACAAACTAGCGATGTCCAGAAATGAGCGTAACTACAAATTTCTGGAGTCGCCAGTGACTTACGGCACTTTAGAAACTGCCTGCGCCTAAAAAAAGTAACTAAAATATAAAATCACCCGTAACGGTCTAACCTGCCTCACAAAAATCAGCCCGACACGTATACCCCTATATCCGCAATCCCCCCTCTCACTTCTAATATTAAATGTATTAACCCCTAGACTGACAACCCCCACAATGCAATAAGCCTAATTATTAACCCCTAAACCATCATAGCCCACACCGCAATAAACCTATCCTAGTATTAACCCCTAAATTGCCGCTTCCGGAGCCCACCGCCACCTACATTATATGTATTAACCCCTAAACCGCCGCTCCCGAACCCCGCCGCCACCTACATTAAATTTATTAACCCCTAATCTGACCCCCCTACACCGCCGCCACCTACATTAAATATATTACCCTCTAATCTGACCCCCCCTACACTACCGCCACCTACATTACATTTATTAACCCCTAATCTGACCCCCCTACACCGCCGCCACCTACATTAAATATATTACCCTCTAATCTGACCCCCCCTACACCACCGCCACCTACATTAAATATATTAACCCCTAATCTGACCCCCCTACACCGCCGCCACCTACATTAAATATATTAACCCCTAAACCTAAGTCTAACCCTAACACCCCCCTAACTTAATTATTATTTAAAGAAATATAAATAATATTACTATTATTAACTCAATTATTCCTATTTAAAACTAAATACTTAACTATAAAATAAACCCTAACGGCTAGATTTAGAGTTCTGCGGCCAAAGGGGTGCGTTAGCTACGCATGCTTTTTTTCTCCCGCACCTTTTAAATACCGCTGGTATTTAGAGTTCACAGAATGGCTGCGTTAGGCTCCAAAAAAGGGAGCATACAGGCATATTTACCGCCACTGCAACTCTAGATACCAGCGTTGCTTACGGACGCGGCCAGCTTCAAAAACGTGCTCGTGCACGATTCCCCCATAGGAAACAATGGGGCTGTTTGAGCTGAAAAAAAACCTAACACTTGCAAAAAAGCAGCGTTCAGCTCCTAACGCAGCTACATTGTTTCCTATGAGGAAACACTTCCTAAGTCTGCACCTAACACCCTAACATGAACCCCGAGTCTAAACACCCCTAACCTTACACTTATTAACCCCTAATCTGCCGCCCCCGCTATCGCTGACCCCTGCATATTATTATTAACCCCTAATCTGCCGCTCCGTACACCACCGCAACTTACATTATAGCTATGTACACCTAATCTGCTGCCCCTAACACCGCCGACCCCTATATTATATTTATTAACCCCTAATCTGCCCCCCACAACGTCGCCGCCAGCTACCTACAATAATTAACCCCTAATCTGCCGACCGCACCTCACCGCTACTGTACTAAATTTATTAACCCCTAATCCGCCTCACTCCCACCTCAATAACCCTATAATAAATAGTATTAACCCCTAATATGCCCTCCCTAACATCGTCAACACCTGACTTCAATTATTAACCCCTAATCTGCCGACCGAATCTCGCCACTACTGTTATAAATGGATTAACCCCTAAAGCTAAGTCTAACCCTAACACTAACACCCCCCTAAGTTAAATATAATTTAAATCTAACGAAATAAATTAACTCTTATTAAATAAATTATTCCTATTTCAAGCTAAATACTTACCTGTAAAATAAACCCTAATATAGCTACAATATAAATAATAATTATATTGTAGCTATTTTAGGATTAATATCTATTTTACAGGCAACTTTGTATTTATTTTAACCAGGTACAATAGCTATTAAATAGTTAAGAACTATTTAATAGCTAAAATAGTTAAAATAATTACAAAATTACCTGTAAAATAAATCCTAACCTAAGTTACAATTAAACCTAACACTACACTATCAATAAATTAATTAAATACAATACCTACAATTATCTACAATTAAACCTAACACTACACTATCAATAAATTAATTAAATACAATATCTACAAATAAATACAATGAAATAAACTAACTAAAGTACAAAAAATAAAAAAGAACTAAGTTACAAAAAATAAAAAAATATTTACAAACATTAGGAAAATATTACAACAATTTTAAACTAATTACACCTACTCTAAGCCCACTAATAAAATAACAAAGACCCCAATATAAAAAAATGCCCTACCCTATTCTAAATTAAAAAAGTTCAAAGCTCTTTTACCTTACCAGCCCTGAAAAGGGCCCTTTGTGGGGCATGCCCCAAAGAATTCAGCTCTTTTGCCTGGAAAAAAAACACATACAATACCCCCCCCCCCCAACATTACAACCCACCACCCACATACCTCTAATCTAACCCAAACCCCCCTTAAATAAACCTAACACTAAGCCCCTGAAGATCTCCCTACCTTGTCTTCACCTCACCGGGTCCCGATCTGTCCAGAAGAGCCTCCGATGTCTTGATCCAAGCCCAAGCGGGGGGCTGAAGAGTGACGTCCATCCTCGGGCTGAAGTCTGGATCCAAGTGGCGGCTGAAGAAATCCATCATCGGGCTGAAGTCGGAAGTCCATCATCGGGATGAAGTCTTCTATCAAGCAGCATCTTCAATCTTCGTTCTTCCGGAGCGGAGCCATCTTCTTCCCAGCCGACGCGGATCCATCCTCTTCTAACGACGCCTACTCGCCAAATGACGGTTCCTTTAAATGACGTCATCCAAGATGGCGTCCCTCAAATTCCGATTGGCTGATAGGATTCTATCAGCCAATCGGAATTAAGGTAGGAATATTCTGATTGGCTGATGGAATCAGCCAATCAGATTCAAGTTCAATCCGAATGGCTGATCCAATCAGATTGAGCTCGCATTCTATTGGCTGTTCCGATCAGCCAATAGAATGCAAGCTCAATCTGATTGGCTGATTGGATCAGCCAATCGGATTGAACTTGAATCTGATTGGCTGATTCCATCAGCCAATCAGAATATTCCTACCTTAATTCCGATTGGCTGATAGAATCCTATCAGCCAATCGGAAGTCGAGGGACGCCATCTTGGATGACGTCATTTAAAGGAATCGTCATTCGGCGAGTAGGCGTCGTTAGAAGAGGATGGATCCGCGTCGGCTGGGAAGAAGATGGCTCCGCTCCGCTCCGGAAGAAAGAAGATTGAAGATGCTGCTTGATAGAAGACTTCATCCTGATGATGGACTTCCGACTTCAGCCCGATGATGGATTTCTTCAGCCACCGCTTGGATCCAGACTTCAGCCCGAGGATGGACGTCACTCTTCAGCCCCCCGCTTGGGCTTGGATCAAGACATCGGAGGCTCTTCTGGACAGATCGGGACCCGGTGAGGTGAAGACAAGGTTGGGAGAGCTTCAGGGGCTTAGTGTTCGGTTTATTTAAGGGGGGTTTGGGTTAGATTAGGGGTATGTGGGTGGTGGGTTGTAATGTTGGGGGGGGGTATTGTATGTGTTTTTTTTTCCAGGCAAAAGAGCTGAATTCTTTGGGGCATGCCCCGCAAAGGGCCCTTTTCAGGGCTGGTAAGGTAAAAGAGCTTTGAACTTTTTTAATTTAGAATAGGGTAGGGCATTTTTTTATTTTGGGGGGCTTTGTTATTTTATTAGGGGGCTTAGAGTAGGTGTAATTAGTTTAAAATTGTTGTAATATTTTTCTAATGTTTGTAAATATTTTTTTATTTTTTGTAACTTAGTTCTTTTTTATTTTTTGTACTTTAGTTAGTTTATTTCATTATATTTATTTGTAGATATTGTATTTAATTAATTTATTGATAGTGTAGTGTTAGGTTTAATTGTAGATAATTGTAGGTATTTTATTTAATTAATTTATTGATAGTGTAGTGTTAGGTTTAATTGTAACTTAGGTTAGGATTTATTTTAAAGGTAATTTTGTAATTATTTTAACTAGGTAACTATTAAATAGTTATTAACTATTTAATAGCTATTGTACCTGGTTAAAATAAATACAAAGTTGCCTGTAAAATAAATATTAATCCTAAAATAGCTACAATATAATTATTATTTATATTGTAGCTATATTAGGGTTTATTTTACAGGTAAGTATTTAGATTTAAATAGGAAAAATTTATTTAATAAGAGTTAATTTATTTCGTTAGATTTAAATTATATTTAATTTAGGGGGGTGTTAGGGTTAGGGTTAGAATTAGCTTTGGGGTTAAAAAATTTATTAGAGTAGCGGTGAGCTCCGATCGGCAGATTAGGGGTTAATACTTGAAGTTAGGTTTCAGCGATGTTAGGGAGGGCAGATTAGGGGTTAATACTATTTATTATAGGGTTATTGAGGCGGGAGTGAGGCGGATTAGGGGTTAATAACTTTATTATAATAGCGGCGCAGTCCGGTCGGAAGATTAGGGGTTAATAAGTGTAGGTAGGTAGCGGCGACGTTGGGGGCGGCATATTAGGGGTTAATAAATATAATATAGGGGTCGGCGGTGTTAGGGGCAGCAGATTAGGGGTTCATAGGGATAACGTAGGTGGCAGTGGTGTGCGGTCGGCAGATTAGGGGTTAAAAAATTTTAATAGAGTGGCGGCGATGTGGGGGGACCTCGGTTTAGGGGTACATAGGTAGTTTATGGGTGTTAGTGTACTTTAGAGCACAGTAGTTAAGAGCTTTATAAACCGGCGTTAGCCCAGAAAGCTCTTAACTACTGACTTTTTTCTGCGGCTGGAGTTTTGTCGTTTGATTTCTAACGCTCACTTCAGCCAAGACTCTAAATACCGGCGTTAGGAAGATCCCATTGAAAAGATAGGATACGCAAATGGCGTAGGGGGATCTGCGGTATGGAAAAGTCGCGGCTGCAAAGTGAGCGTTAGACCCTTTCCTGACTGACTCCAAATACCAGAGGGCGGTAAAAACCAGCGTTAGGAGCCTCTAACGCTGGTTTTGACGGCTACCGCCCAACTCTAAATCTAGCCGTTAGATAGCTACAATATAATTAATAATTACATTGTAGCTATTTTAGGATTTATATTTATTTTACAGGTATATTTGTATTTATTTTAACTAGGTACAATAGCTATTAAATAGTTAATAACTATTTAAAGCTACCTAGTTAAAATAATTACAAAATTAAATGTAAAATAAATCCTAACCTAAGTTACAAATACACCTAACACTACACTATCAATAAATTAATTAAATAAATTAACTACAATTATCTAAAATAAAATAAAATACAATTAAATAAACTAAACTATGTTACAAAAAAACCCAAACACTAAATTACAAAAAATAAAAAAATATTACAAGAAGTTTAATCTAATTACACCTAATCTAAGCCCCCTAATAAAATAAAAAAGCCCCCCAAAATAATAAAATGCCCTACCCTATACTAAATTACAAATAGCCCTTAAAAGGGCCTTTTGCGGGGCATTGCCCCAAAGTAATCAGCTCTTTTACCTGTAAAAAAAAGAACAATCCGCCCCCAACATTACAACCCACCACCCACACACCCCTACTCTAAAACCCACCCGATCCCCCCTTAAAAAAACCTAACACTACCCCATTGAAGATCACCCTATTTTGAGCCGTCTTCACCCAGCCGGGCACCAGTGGTCATCCGATGGGGCAGAAGAGGACATCCGGACCGGCAGAAGTCTTCTCCATTTTCGCCACGTAAGGTCTTGCGCTGGATATTGGATACCAAATTGCGCAGGTTTTATATGTTAGTCTATGGGGGAAAAAACTACGTCCGATGGGTGAAATATACGTGCCGCATTTATATGCGGCGCTGTATATAGGATACCAAACCCACGCAAAAACCGCTTTGCAGGTGACGCTGCATATCGGATGGGGCCCTTTTTTTCTAATACCTGAGACCTCATATCTTTAAACCCTTACAACTTTTTTATGCAATATTTTTTTAATATTTTTTATTAGACAGAGTGTAACTGTACTTTTTTATGTATTTTGATGTGAGCTCTGAAGTCGAAATATCCCAACGCACAGTAAATTTTGCCCAAGCGAACGCGTTTACTTTCAATTCATAATACATGCACTATTTCCGTTGAGCGCAAAGAGCCTTGATAAACTCTATCTCACTTGTGCGCAGCAGTTAGTGCTCCACTCATTAGCTAGCCCTAAATAAGATGTTCATATCATTTACTGCCTTCTCCAGATTGTTATGCTATTACCTATTATATAGAAACATTGTTTTGCTGCTATAAGCAAATTCCCTTTTAACAGTTAGATTTTTGGTGAAATAAATACCTAAATCATTTTCAAATTAAAAAAAAAAATATGGAAGCTGTGCAACGAAAGTAAAAAAAATATATATTTTCAAATAAAAAAGGTTTAATAGTCAATACAAAAATAGTAGTCTGTATACACTATATTGATTAATACATCCAATTTTAAATCAAAGGTAAATTGAAGAGATTAAAAAATACAATAGAATATTCCCTGACAATGGTCAAGGGTCATCAAGCATCAAAAGTAAAAACAATTACTTTTATAGCAAAAAAGTGAAGCTAATTCTTTACATAGCTGTTAAATATCAGTCAACATTATTTATTATTATCATTTATTTGTATAGCGCCGCCAAATTCCGTAGTGCTGGGTACAATGATAGGGGTATACAATGACAAAGATTTGTGATACAATACAAAACATAACAAGACTAAACAAATCTAGCACAGGAGGAAGAGGGCCCTGCTCCGGAGAGCTCACAGTCTATAGGTTTAGGTTGCAGAGACATAAGGTTGGAGTAGCTTGCTACATCAGTTGTATTTGCAGCAGTGAGTCAGGCAGTTCATGTACATGTATTAACTTGGTTTGGATGCAGGATGGAGGAGAGATGGTACGCCTCTCTGAATAGGTGTGTTTTCAAAGATCATCTGAAGCTATATAAGGTTGGAGACAGCCTGATGGAGCGGGGTAGAGAGTTCCAGAGGACAGGTGCAGCACGTGCGAAGTCTTGGAGGCGGGAGTGGGATGTAGAGATAACAGGAGTGTAGAGACGTAGGTGTCAGGGTGCCAGGAATCAGACTGAGACAAGAAGTGCAAAAATAATCACACCTTTTATTAATAGCAAAAAATAATAAAAAGTCCACAAGTCAAATAACAAGCCAGGAGTCAAAACTAGAGCTGGTAGTCAGACAAGCTGAGTCAGGAGCCAAAGCGAGTAGTCAGACGAGCCGGAATCAGGAACAAGGAGAACAGCAGAGTCAGGAACAAGCCAGGGATCAGGAACCAGGAGGGACGTCAGACAGCCAGGTAATACACAGGAGCTCTCACAAACAGGTCTGAGACAACGCAAGGGCAAAGCATACTGAACAAAGGCCCTTTAAATAATAAGTGATGAAATCACAATTCTGAGACTGCATCCTGTCTCACATGGATGATATAAACCAGTCTGGCCATAAAAGGAAGTACAGGAAGTGAGCAGCATCTCCCAGAATGCACCAAAAACCGCAAGAGAGGTGAGTAAAATGGCTGCCAGCAGCACATGACAAACAAGTCAGGAAAAAGCCCTGACAGTACCCTCCCCTCAACGACCCCTCCCCCGCGGGAGGACAAAATGCTTATTGGGGAAACGGGCATGGAAGGCACGGAGGAGGGCGGGAGCATGAACATCAGAGAAGGGAAACCATGAACGCTCCTCTGGACCGTAGCCCCTGATGAACCAAATACTGTACTCGGCCCCTGGACATACGAGAGTCAATAATGCTGCTGACCTCATACTCCTCATGGTTGTCAACAATGATAGGACAGGGACGAGGCAACACAGTGGTAAACCGATTACAAACCAATGGTTTCAAGAGGGAGACATGAAAAACATTGGAGATGTGCATTGCAGGAGGAAGGTCAATAGCGTAGGCCACAGGATTGACCCGTCAGAGTATTCGAAAAGGACCAACATAACGGGAGCAAGTTTATTGGAAGGCACACAAAGGTTCAAGTTGCGGGGGGACAGCCAAACTCTCTCACCAACCTGGTAGGAAGGTGCCGGCAGACGCCTACGATCAGCCTGGAACTTTTGGCGCTGCATAAAATGATGAAGGCAATCCTGAATCTGCACCCACATGGAACGGAGTTGCCAGAGATGCTCCTCCAAAGCTGGAATACCCTGAGACAATACCCTGAGACCAAGGATGGTTGAAACCCATAATTTGCCATGAATGGGGATAACTTGGAGGAAGCATTAATACCACTATTACGAGCAAACTCTGCCCAAGGTAACAGTTCAGACCAATTATTGTGGTGATCTGAGACATAACAATGGAGGAACTGTTCCAAAGCTTGATTAGACCGTTTCGCAGCCCCATTGGATTTAGGGAGATATGCCGAGGAGAAGGAGAGCTAGATCCCCATTTGAGCACAAAAGGAACGCCAAAATTTGGAGACAAACTGGCTACCCCGGTGCGACACTATCTCCTTGGGTAACCCATGTAAACGGAAGACCTCACGGGCAAAAATTGAAGCAAGCTTCGAGCGGTAAGCAACTTCTTCAAGGGAATGCAATGTGACATTTTAGAAAAACGGTCAACCACCATAAGGATAAAAGTATTGCCATTGGAAACAGGGAGCTCGACAATGAAGTCCATGGAAAGATGTGTCCAAGGACGCTCACCATTAGCAATAGGTTGAAGAAGACCCACAGGAAGACGGTGAGGAGTCTTATTCTGTGCACAAACTGAGCAGGAGGCAACATATGCAGCAACATCAGAACGAAAACCTGGCCACCAGAATTGTCGAGTGACAGACCAAATCATTTGGTTCTTGCCTGGGTGACCTGCGGCTTTAGGATAGTGGTAAGTGTGCAAAAGTTTAGGTCGAAGATTCTCAGGAACAAAACACTTACCACTAGGTTTCTCAGGAGGTGCATTGGTTTGTGCAGCCAGGATCTCCTCCCCAAGGGAGAAGTCAAATTAGTACGTATGGTAGCTAAAATATGGTCAGGAGGTATAACAAGAGTAGGTACAGATTCCTCCTTGGACAGAGGCGAAAATTGTTGAGAGAGGGCATCAGCCCTAACATTTTTACTACCAGGCAGGTAGGAGACCACATAATTAAACCGAGACAAAAATAGCACCCATCTGGCCTGTCGGGGCGATAAACGTTTTGCTTCAGATAGATAAGTTAAATTTTTGTGGTCAGTAAGAATGAGCACTGGCACCCTCGAGAAGATGCCTCCATTCCTTGAGTGCCAAAATTATGGCCAGTATTTCCCTGTCGCCAATTTCATAATTGCACTCCACTGGAGACAATTTCTTAGAGAAGAAACCACACGGATGCAAGGAACCGTCAGGTGTAGGACGTTGAGGCAAGAGAGCACCTACTCCAGTCTCAGATGCATCGATCTCAAGAACAAAAGGCAGGACAGGGTTAGGATGAGCCAGAACTGGAGCAGCAGCAAAGGCAGTCTTAAGACTATCAAAGGCCTTAATGGCAGTAGGTGACCAATGGAGTGGATCATTCTCTTTACGGGTCATGTCTGTGATAGGTTTGACCAAGGAAGAAAAGTTTTTAATAAACTTTCTATAGTAATTGGCGAACCCCAAAAAACGTTTAATAGACCGAAGACCAACTGGGCAAGGCCACTGCAGAACTGCAGATAACTTGTCAGGATCCATGGAGAACCCTGCAACGAAGATAACATAACCTAGGAAGGTTACTTGAGTCTGATGGAACTCACATTTCTCAAGTTTTCAAAACAGGCCGTTCTCACATAGTATTATTATGTAGAGAAAAATGGAATATAACAGAGCACTCAAATGGTACTAATAATAAATGGTTTTATATGATGAGTTTGCAGGATAGGGTAATATAAAACGTAACTTTTAATATTTGTTAAAATTAAAATATATTGTGACAAACATTCACACAATCAGGTGTATATAAAAACATTTAAAATAAATGATAAATGCTGAGATACCCGGTATTAACCATTAACAGTGTGTTAAGTGGGTAGGTCTGGCAAGGAAGCACCAAAAAATGCTCACGGATTGCACGGAAACTAGTCTAAAAAGAGGATTGACCTCACACAAAATTAACTGACTGGTGCAATACTGGAGCGGTGCTATCACTTGTCAGAATCCCACACAATTGAATTAGCTCAAATAAAGTTGCACTAACACTCCTATAATTATATTGGGCTGTAGTGAGCCTGTTCACAACTCAACAGCCAGAAACAAATACCAACAAAGTAACTTATGTGTCAATATCTAATATCACAGTTACGGTATTTAACACGCTAACAAATTAACACTCAGCATTTAACAGAGCGCCTGATGCGCATTTCGCCACGTCCGTGGCTTTCTCAAAGGCTAACCCGTCCTGCCTCATACTAAGAGCTTAAATATCACTTGGAGCCAATCGCGGGTGAGTATTCGTACACACCCCTAAGTACTGGCCAATCACCTATAATCTGTCCTATTGGTTAGTCCGACGTCACATGACTTTGCGATGACGTGTACCGGTAGGCGTGATCTGTCACGCTAATGTCAACAATAGTGAGCGTGAACACTCAGGAGGATTCGATCAGAGGGAAATAAGTCCTGTATTGTTTATACTTGATTGCATATATTTCTGATATCGTCCGGTGCACGATTTGCATGTTACATGTCATAATATCACCACCAATACTTGTGCTACTAGTTTCTTGATGTATCATCATACTTATCCGAATTTACAGAGATATCGAAACATGTAATCACATATGTGGTTAGGTATATCCAACAATTATTATAAGCGGCGGGTAATCCCATCTTAATTTGTATATATAGTTAGATATATGGATACAGGGAAAAAATTATTAGGGTATATTTCGTGTCTGCCATGCACAGTTATTAGGGTTTATATTGGGACACCACACATTGCCAATAGGATTATACCATAAGGAGCAAGAAAACACTATCAAGTAAATACTCCTAAATACAATATTATTTAAGAACTCCACATTGTGTGATTAAAGAAATATTATTGTAACGTACATGCTTATTTCTCATTCTGACCACAATAACTTCATATCTTGGTACTATATAATAGCTGCAATATATGCAATGGGTTACAGATCATAAGTAACTCCATGTCTTTATCCATATCAATTATGGTGTGGTGTATATAGCCACAGGTATAACTACATTAACCATCTTAGTGCCAAACTCCATTAAAGATCTCATGACACAGGAGACTTCATTCACAATGATTATGTTAATTTGCACATCTCAAACTGTCTCTTTGACACATTGAGTATCACAAAAGCCATATTAAATTGAATAAGAATTTCTTTGAGTCTTATTTCATGCTCTATCATCTATTAATAAAGTAAACACATAGTTAAATTTATGGCTATGTGTCTTTATTTACTCTGTTGAAATTAATGTGTATATCTGAGTGTTAATGGCTATAGGATGATTCATATTCCTGATATTAGATAAATTATCAAGCGGATAACAGTTGATTGTAACCTATGTTGTTAAATTTTTACAAATATCAACTGACTGACCCTTATTATTGGTCATAATAGTATCCAAACCAGTATTCTGATTATCAAATTCACAAGAAAGAGTTATATCCATCTTGTTCATTGAGACCTAACGGTGCCAGGGTGTCTAACCAGAATATCCAGCGGCACTCAGCTTGGAGTAGCATGCTTTCCACATTTCCTGCTCTAATACCTGGTTTTATTACTTGTAGTACTGATGCTTTAAGTTCTGGTTTGGTGCCATGATTCTTTAGATAATGCTTGGCAACAGGGGTGAGATTCTTGCCTTTCTCTTGGTCTTTTAGACAGTTCTTTATACTACTTATATGTTCACCCAGTCGCGTACGTAGCTCTCGTGTGGTTATCCCGATGTACCTTTTGCCACATTTACATAGTAGACAATATACCACATTTTTGGTTTTACAATTGGCAAAGCCTAGCATCCTTTTCTTACTTCCTGTTCGAGTCTCATATTCTCTCTCATTTGAGATATATTGACAAAAACTGCATGTACCGCATGCATATGTTCCACATATGTATTTGTTAGTTGTTCTCTTGGTAAAATGGCTCTTAACCAATATATTACCTATCGTCGGAGCTCTTCTCCAACTTGTCTTTATTCTTTCACCCACAAATGGTGATAAATCTTTGTCAGATTTGAGGATTCCACTGTGTTTATTCAGAATATTAGTGATTTTGTTATGGTTGTTATTATATGTAGTCACAAATCTGACTTCTTTTTCAGCAACTTGTACTTTCTTTTTAGGGATTAATAATGATTCCCTGGGTGTCCTCTTTGCTCTCTGATAAGCTTTACGTATTATCCTGCGACTGTATCCTCTGTTTTTGAGCCGTACCTTTAGTTCTCTGGCTCTCTCATTAAACACTTTAAAGTCCATACAGTTTCTCTTTATCCTGAGGAATTCCCCTGTGGGGATTGCATTCTTCGTTCCTCTCGTATGGCAACTATCGTACTGTAGTATTGAGTTGGTTGCAGTTTCCTTCCTAAACAGGTCAGTTTTAATATAGTCGTTCTCATCCCTGTAGATAGTAATATCCAAAAATTCCACTTTGTTTCTATTCATACAGTATGTCAGTTTCAGATTGATATCATTATGATTCAGAATCGCAATGAATTCTTTAAATATCTCTTCACTGCCTGTCCATATTATGAAGAGATCGTCTATGTACCGGCACCACATGTTAATATGTTCAGTGTATTTTAACATATTCTCATTAAAAACAAATTCACTCTCCCACCACCCTAGGTAGATATTAGCATATGTAGGGGTGCATGATGACCCCATGGCGGTACCCTGAATTTGTAAGTAAAAATTGTCATTAAAAACAAAGTAGTTATGTGTCAGTACAAATTGCAATAATCTAATCACAAACTTATTTCTCTCAGATCTGTCATTAGATTGCATGCTTAGGAAGAATTCAACAGCTCTTATTCCATATTCATGTTTAATTGAAGTATAGAGCGATATAGAGAGAAATAAGTTTGTGATTAGATTATTGCAATTTGTACTGACACATAACTACTTTGTTTTTAATGACAATTTTTACTTACAAATTCAGGGTACCGCCATGGGGTCATCATGCGCCCCTACATATGCTAATATCTACCTAGGGTGGTGGGAGAGTGAATTTGTTTTTAATGAGAATATGTTAAAATACACTGAACATATTAACATGTGGTGCCGGTACATAGACGATCTCTTCATAATATGGACAGGCAGTGAAGAGATATTTAAAGAATTCATTGCGATTCTGAATCATAATGATATCAATCTGAAACTGACATACTGTATGAATAGAAACAAAGTGGAATTTGTGGATATTACTATCTACAGGGATGAGAACGACTATATTAAAACTGACCTGTTTAGGAAGGAAACTGCAACCAACTCAATACTACAGTACGATAGTTGCCATACGAGAGGAACGAAGAATGCAATCCCCACAGGGGAATTCCTCAGGATAAAGAGAAACTGTACGGACTTTAAAGTGTTTAATGACAGAGCCAGAGAACTAAAGGTACGGCTCAAAAACAGAGGATACAGTCGCAGGATAATACGTAAAGCTTATCAGAGAGCAAAGAGGACACCCAGGGAATCATTATTAATCCCTAAAAAGAAAGTACAAGTTGCTGAAAAAGAAGTCAGATTTGTGACTACATATAATAACAACCATAACAAAATCACTAATATTCTGAATAAACACAGTGGAATCCTCAAATCTGACAAAGATTTATCACCATTTGTGGGTGAAAGAATAAAGACAAGTTGGAGAAGAGCTCCGACGATAGGTAATATATTGGTTAAGAGCCATTTTACCAAGAGAAGAACTAACAAATACATATGTGGAACATATGCATGCGGAACATGCAGTTTTTGTCAATATATCTCAAATGAGAGAGAATATGAGACTCGAACAGGAAGTAAGAAAAGGATGCTAGGCTTTGCCAATTGTAAAACCAAAAATGTGGTATATTGTCTACTATGTAAATGTGGCAAAAGGTACATCGGGATAACCACACGAGAGCTACGTACGCGACTGGGTGAACATATAAGTAGTATAAAGAACTGTCTAAAAGACCAAGAGAAAGGCAAGAATCTCACCCCTGTTGCCAAGCATTATCTAAAGAATCATGGCACCAAACCAGAACTTAAAGCATCAGTACTACAAGTAATAAAACCAGGTATTAGAGCAGGAAATGTGGAAAGCATGCTACTCCAAGCTGAGTGCCGCTGGATATTCTGGTTAGACACCCTGGCACCGTTAGGTCTCAATGAACAAGATGGATATAACTCTTTCTTGTGAATTTGATAATCAGAATACTGGTTTGGATACTATTATGACCAATAATAAGGGTCAGTCAGTTGATATTTGTAAAAATTTAACAACATAGGTTACAATCAACTGTTATCCGCTTGATAATTTATCTAATATCAGGAATATGAATCATCCTATAGCCATTAACACTCAGATATACACATTAATTTCAACAGAGTAAATAAAGACACATAGCCATAAATTTAACTATGTGTTTACTTTATTAATAGATGATAGAGCATGAAATAAGACTCAAAGAAATTCTTATTCAATTTAATATGGCTTTTGTGATACTCAATGTGTCAAAGAGACAGTTTGAGATGTGCAAATTAACATAATCATTGTGAATGAAGTCTCCTGTGTCATGAGATCTTTAATGGAGTTTGGCACTAAGATGGTTAATGTAGTTATACCTGTGGCTATATACACCACACCATAATTGATATGGATAAAGACATGGAGATACTTATGATCTGTAACCCATTGCATATATTGCAGTTATTATATAGTACCAAGATATGAAGTTATTGTGGTCGGAATGAGAAATAAGCATGTACGTTACAATAATATTTCTTTAATCACACAATGTGGAGTTCTTAAATAATATTGTATTTAGGAGTATTTACTTGATAGTGTTTTCTTGCTCCTTATGGTATAATCCTATTGGCAATGTGTGGTGTCTCAATATAAACCCTAATAACTGTGCATGGCAGACACGAAATATACCCTGATGATTTTTTCCCTGTATCCATATATCTAACTATATATACAAATTAAGATGGGATTACCCGCCGCTTATAATAATTGTTGGATATACCTAACCACATATGTGATTACATGTTTCGATATCTCTGTAAATTCGGATAAGTATGATGATACATCTAGAAACTAGTAGCACAAGTATTGGTGGTGATATTATGACATGTAACATGCAAATCGTGCACCGGACGATATCAGAAATATATGCAATCAAGTATAAACAATACAGGACTTATTTCCCTCTGATCGAATCCTCCTGAGTGTTCACGCTCACTATTGTTGACATTAGCGTGACAGATCACGCCTACCGGTACACGTCATCGCAAAGTCATGTGACGTCGGACTAACCAATAGGACAGATTATAGGTGATTGGCCAGTACTTAGGGGTGTGTACGAATACTCACCCGCGATTGGCTCCAAGTGATATTTAAGCTCTTAGTATGAGGCAGGACGGGTTAGCCTTTGAGAAAGCCACGGACGTGGCGAAATGCACATCAGGCGCTCTGTTAAATGCTGAGTGTTAATTTGTTAGCGTGTTAAATACCGTAACTGTGATATTAGATATTGACACATAAGTTACTTTGTTGGTATTTGTTTCTGGCTGTTGAGTTGTGAACAGGCTCACTACAGCCCAATATAATTATAGGAGTGTTAGTGCAACTTTATTTGAGCTAATTCAATTGTGTGGGATTCTGACAAGTGATAGCACCGCTCCAGTATTGCACCAGTCAGTTAATTTTGTGTGAGGTCAATCCTCTTTTTAGACTAGTTTCCGTGCAATCCGTGAGCATTTTTTGGTGCTTCCTTGCCAGACCTACCCACTTAACACACTGTTAATGGTTAATACCGGGTATCTCAGCATTTATCATTTATTTTAAATGTTTTTATATACACCTGATTGTGTGAATGTTTGTCACAATATATTTTAATTTTAACAAATATTAAAAGTTACGTTTTATATTACCCTATCCTGCAAACTCATCATATAAAACCATTTATTATTAGTACCATTTGAGTGCTCTGTTATATCCATTTTTCTCTACATAATAATTCTATATTTATCCAGGATATTGAGCACCCCCCACCCTACTAATTAGTATAAAAAGGAAAAACTTATTTCCTCCTGTTTATTAGGAATAATTATGTTGGGGATTGAATATGTATTATATTTCTAAAGTATCTCACTTCGTTAATTTCTAAAACCGTTCTCACATAGTCTCTGAAGAACCCGTGTAACATCAGAACGATGAGCCTCAAGTGTGGGTGAGTGTATGAGGATGTCGTCTAAGTACACCACAACACACTGTTGCAACATATCTCGTAGGACATCATTAATAAATTCCTGGAAAACAGCAGGAGCATTACATAGGCCAAAGGGCATTACAAGATACTCATAATGCCCGCTCCTGGTGTTAAATGCTGTTTTCCATTCGTGGCCCTCCTTGATCCTAACGAGATTGTACGCTCCTCTAAAATCAAGCTTAGTAAAGACCGTAGTTCCCTTGAGGTGGTCAAAGAGTTCCGTAATGAGTAGAATAGGGTAAGCATTCTTAAAGGGCCACTGTAAGTAAATATTTTCTATGCCTGTTACTAACTAACTACCCCAAATACGCTTTTTATCAATAGCATTTCATTAACATATCTCTACCGTATATCAGAAATCTTGTCTGCAAATTTAATTGTTTTCCAAACCCACTCTGTGGGTATCCTTTGCTCAGTACCAATCCGTTTACAATACCTAGGTTTCAAAATGGCGCTTTAAACACAAAGTTATTGGTTTAAGTATTTTGAACACTCAGTGCTGAAAATAGTGGGCAGGATAACGTGACATCATCGGCGAATAAAAGATATAACTTTTAGAACGTTATGAAACTTCGTTTTGGAGAAAATATAGGTCAGTAGGTTTTAATTAATGTTTATTAACTTTAATATGTTAGTTGTTTAGCTTAAAAATTATAACAGAAAGTAATCCTTTAATGGTAAGACGATTAAGACCCCTATAATCGATGCATGGTCTTAACTCGCCACCCTTTTTCTTCACAAAGAAGAAGCCAGCCCCTGCAGGAGAGCAGGATTTGCGGATGATCCCCCGCGACAGAGCATCGGAAATATACTCCTCCATAGCACAATTCTCTGCAACAAACAGAGGGTAAACCCGGTCTCGAGGAGGAATGGCTCCAGGTTGCAGGTCTATGGCACAATCGTAAGACCGGTGAGGAGGCACGCACCTTGTCAAAAACGTCTAGGAACTCTCTGTACTCCTCTGGCAATTGAGATACTGAAGAAGTGCACAAGACTTTAACTGGTTTCTGAAGACAAGAGGAAATACATTGCGGAGACCACGACAAAATTTCGGACCTGCATCAGTCGAGACTGGGATTGTGCTTTTGGAGCCAGGGATAACCCAGAACAACCAGAAAATGCAGAGAGTTTATCACCTGGAACTGGAGGGTTTCAACATGGAGAGCCCCAACAGCCATGGACAACGGAGCGGTTTCGTGAGTAATGAGTGCGGGCTGAAGGGGCTTGCCATCAATGGCCTCAATAGCAAGCAGAACGAACTGAGGCAAACAGGAATGGAGTGCTTCGATACAAAAGCACTGTCAATGAAATAGCCCGCAGCACCGGAGTCAACAAGAGCCTGGGTGACTATGGAGGAGTCCACCCAGGAAAGGACAACCGTGACCAAAGGTTTCTCCTTTAGCGGTTCCGGGGACAAGGATAAACCACCTAAGGTCTGCCCCCGACAGGACCTTAGGTATGAGCGTTTCCCGGCCGTGTAGAGGCAGAGCCCCTCCCTCCTCCTAAAGGCCCTCTCCGATGCGGAGAGATGTGTGAATCCCAACTGCATCGGCTCAGCAGTACCTGGTGACTCGGGACCAGGAGGCATGGGTGGAAAGAAAACGTAAGAGACAACGGTACAGGAGCGAGCTGGAACATCAAATACCCTTCGAAAGGAGGCCACAAATTCAGGGTAATTTGAAATCACAGATTTATTAGTCTCCCACAAGGGATTAGCCCAGGCAAGAGCTGTGTCAGAGAGTAACGAGATGATAAATCCCACCTTAGCTCTGTCAGAGGGAAACGCCTGAGGTAACATCTCAAAGTAAATGCCCACCTGGTTCAAAAACCCTCTGCACTGATTAGGATTGCCTCCATATTGCTGAGGTAGAGGTGCAGAACCAGACAAGCTCCTGGTAGGACTAGGTGCATCAGTGGAAACGGGAGCAGCCATAACTTGCGGGACACTTTGGTCCAAATGTGCAGTGCGAGTCAGCAGGGTTTGCAGGGCTAGTGCAAATTGATCCAAGCGGTGATCCTGTTCATCCATCCTGGAAATTATGGCAGGTAAAGGTGGATTATTAGCACCATCAGGATTCATGGCCCTTGCGTAATGTCAGGGTGCCAGGAATCAGACTGAGATAAGAAGTGCAAAAATAATCACACCTTTTATTAATAGCAAAAAATAATAAAAAGTCCACAAGTCAAATAACAAGCCAGGAGTCAAAACTAGAGCTGGTAGTCAGACAAGCCGAGTCAGGAGCCAAAGCGAGTAGTCAGACGAGCCAGAATCAGGAACAAGGAGAACAGCAGAGTCAGGAACAAGTCAGGGATCAGGAACCAGGAGGGACATCAGACAGCCAGGTAATACACAGGAGCTCTCACAAACAGGTCTGAGACAACGCAAGGGCAAAGCATACTGAACAAAGGCTCTTTAAATAATAAGTGATGACATCACAATTCTGAGACTGCATCCTGTCTCACATGGATGATGTAAACCAGTCTGGCCATAAAAGGAAGTACAGGAAGTGAGCAGCATCTCCCAGAATGCACCAAAGTCAGCAAGAGAGGTGAGTAAAATGGCTGCCAGCAGCACATGGCAAACAAGTCAGGAAAAAACCCTGACAGTAGGTCAGAGGTTGATCGAAGAGGACGGGATGGGGAGTATTTAACAATGAGAGAGGAGATATAGTTGGGAGTTAGACTGTTGAGTGCTTTGTAGGTTAGGGCTAATACTTTAAATTGTATTCTGGAGTGTATGGGGAGCCAGTGTAGAGACTGGCAGAGCGGAGCAGCTGATGTAGATCGTCGACTTAGGTGTATGAGTCTAGCAGAAGCATTCATAATAGATTGGAGGGAGGAGAGGCGGTGTTTTGGAAGGCCATTTAAGAGTAGATTGCAATAATCAATGCGTGACAGGATTAGGGAATGAATAAGTATTTTTGTAGATTTTTGAGTAAGGAAGGGACGAATTCTGGAAATGTTGCGTAGGTGTGAACGGCAGGATTTGGTAAGCGTTTGTATATGTGGGTTGAATGTGAGTTCTGAGTCTAGTGTGACCCCAAGGCAGCAGACCTGGGGTGAGGTTTGAGAATAGAGTCTCCAACCATCAGAGAAATGTCAGGTGTCTGATGTCTCGAAGAGGGGGGGATAAGAAGCAGCTCAGTTTTGGACAGATTGAGTTGGAGGTAGTGTGAAGACATCCAAGAGAAAATTGCAGAGAGGCAGTCAGAAATCTGGTTGAGTAAAGAGGGAGAGATATCAGGAGAGGAAAGATAGATTTGGGTATCATCAGCATATAGGTGGTACTGGAATCCAAAGACATTGATATTGTTTGCAATGCGTACCTAGGTCTGTTAAAAGGGACATGAATGTCATAGTGAAAATTTCATAGTTCAGATAGGACATGCGCTTTTATCAAATATACTATTATTGGTTGAAAATAATATCTAAGTAGGCTCAGGATCATCAATGCACTACTGGGAGCTAGCTGGTGATTGATGGCTGCACACATTTCCCTCCTGTCATAAGCTCACCAGATGTGTTCAGCTAGCTCCCTATAGTGCTGGTGGAATCTGGCATTTAATTGGTAACTGCACACAAATACCTTTTGTCACTGTCTCACCAGATGTGTTCAACTAGGTCCTAGATGTGCTGTAGATAAGCTGACTTTAACTATGTGTTTAATCCCTCTGCAGGTGTTAAACACATAGTTATATACAAGCAATGGTGAAATAATAAAATGCTTTAAAAAAGCATTTTCTTTTTATTTTTACACTTTTGTTGTCTAATTTTTAATTTAAATCAGAAAATGTTTTACCTCAGACATCTTTAAAACAGCATTGATATATTAAACCATTGATAAATATAAGATTTGGTAAATTAAGAAAACAACAAAGATCAGTTAAAATAAATTACCCTCTCAAAAAGCATTGTCAGAATGTGGGAATATAGATTAATGCAACATATCAGGCAAGAACTAATCTACACTTGTGTCAGATATGTTCTCTCTAGTAAGTCAAGTGTATTGGTTTTGGCACAAGTAAATTATATTAACCCTTTTTGTGACCTTAGGACATTCTATACCTTGTCGCCCTTGGGACGGCATAGAACGTCCTAAATGTTTCCAGGTCCTGCTCCCCACCATTGCCTCCTGTGTGCTGGATCTGGCTGGGGGACGTGCCTAGCACTTCAGGCAGTCCCCCAGTATCCAATCAGCACTCAGGAGGAGTATCGATCTTCTCCTGAAACAATGTAACAGCCAATGAGTGGAATCATGGGCTGTTACAACTTTATCTGCTTCCTCTCTTCCCTCACTGTGATCTAAGGGAGAGAGGAAGGCAGATCAGCATGTCCCACAGTCTATGTGCTTCACACACACAAATGTATATATATAATGTGAGAAAATATTGGGGGTGGGAATAGGTGGGTGTTAATTGGGGGTTGAAGTCGGATTTGGGAGGTGGTGAAGTGAGAATTGGGGGGGGGGTGAAATGGTAATTGTGTTAGGTAAGAAATAAAAAAAATCCCCTATGGCAGCATTCTATTCAGCAGAAGAGGCTTACGCCTTTCTTGCCCAAGATTCAGGGAGTGAAACCCTCTCGGTTTTATCTGATAGCGCAACCCTTACGGCATCAGATATAGAGCCTCTCAGTTATGCATCTAGTGATGGTTCTCCCTGACTTTCACCTAAATTGAGGCATCCAGCAAATGATTAAAATTGGCTACCTCTAAATTGAACTGCCCCTTGTATACCCCCATTTACAGAGACTACTGACATCACAACTAATGTTGCAGTAACTGAGCCAATAAATTATCTCTCCCTGTTTCTGACAAATACCATGTTTGAGCATATAGCTGCAGAAACTAATTTATATGCCAGACAGAATCTGTCGGAGAATCCACAGTCTTAGTATGTCAGTAACAATATCTGGAACCCCACTGATATATCTGAGATTAAAACATTTTGTGCCCTAAATTTGGTAATAGGCATTGTTGAAAACCCAGCATACGTTATTACTGGAGGCAGAACCCCGTCCTGCCTACCCCTCTTTTTCCATGGATTATGAAGAGGGGTAGATATGAACAGTTGCTGTGGTTTCTTCATTTTATTGATAATGCCAAGTGCCCCCCCCCCCAGAAATTTCCCCCTGCATGACAGGTTATATAAAATAAGCCCCTTAGTAAACCACATGCCCCAAATTATTTTAGAAATTTACACCCCAAGCCAGGACATTTGTATTGATCAGTCCCTTATGAAATTTAAGGGGAGATTGCTTTTCAAGCAATATATAACATCCAAACGGTCCCTCTATGGTGTCACATGTTATAAACTGTGCGAATGCAGTACTGGGTATACCTGGGTGATTCACATTTATCAGGGTAAAGATAGCCATTTAGATCCACCTGGCTGCCCAGATTCAGTGGGATCTGCTACTACCCCTGCAAAACAAAGGGAACCATTTATGGCTAGATAACTTTTACACCAGCACAGAGCTGTTTAAATTTTTATTTTATTTTGATACCCTGTCCTGTAGCAAAGTATAAAAAAAATCAAAAAGGTTTCCCCTAGAAGCTGACATATGGAGAGAAACGTAAGGGCACAACGTCAGCTTTACGCCACAATGAGCTACTGGGACTTCGGTACACTGACAAAAAAGATGTGTACATGCTCTCCACAATGCATAATAAAACTACAGTGCCAGTGTCTGTAAAGGGAAAAGATGCAAAGATCCTAAAGCCAAAGTGCATCGTGGACTACAGCCAAAAGATGGTGGAGTAGATTTAGCGGACCAGTGCCTGCAGCCATATCTACTTCCACGAAAAAAACAAAACCTGGTACAAAAAAGTATCCTTTTACATTATGCAGATCGCAATGTGTAATGTGTATGTGCTCTACAGAAAAGCAAGCAAAGAGAAACCTTATACTTTTTTGGAATTTTTGTTAAATGTTACATCTGATATTTTGTTTAACCAGAGCCCTAACCCTCCCATATTTCATTCAGAAAATGTCCAGTAACTCTGCGGCAGGCATTTTCCCTCTAGGACCCCTCCCCCCCCCCCCCACACACACACACACACACATCCTGCAAAAAGTCACCCCAGAAAAAGTG
Organism: Bombina bombina; assembly: GCF_027579735.1. Classification (NCBI taxonomy): domain Eukaryota; kingdom Metazoa; phylum Chordata; class Amphibia; order Anura; family Bombinatoridae; genus Bombina; species Bombina bombina. The sequence goes on along the minus strand of NC_069500.1, from coordinate 721,612,777 downwards.
GAGTGAGGAAGGACTCTGGCTACCATTGCCCTGACTGCCCCTCTCTACCTGTCCTCTGTATCACTGATTGCTTTAATGTCATTGCAGTAATGTCCATCAGGATGATGATATTCCCAGTAAAATTGCTTGGAAAACAACATTTCTTAATTTCTTACACTTAGATTTTTTTCATATGAAATTAAAGTTTAGAAATAAATATTTGATGTTAAAAGAAAGCACTGTTTGTCCTCTAAAAAAACAATATATAATAATTGTGGATGCACATAACGTAAAAGAGGTAACTTATGGTTGAACGCAGATATAGCTGAAATTCTAGGTTTTGTTTACGTTCAGAACTATTGCTTATGTCATGAAGGGATTTAATACCCACAAAGGCATAATACACTAATATGGCAGCAACTTAGCCTTCATATGAAATAATGACTTATTGTGTGCACATAAGTTCTTTAGTATCTACAAGTTAGCTTTATTATTTATTATTATTTTGTTTATTATTTATTATTATCCTGTTTTATCATTTATCATTCTATTATTATTATTCATATTTGTGTGAGCTATTTTATTGTGTATTTGTCACGTCAGCGTATTTGTTATATCTAATTTAATGAACAATAAAGATATTCAAATCACTTTGAAACCAGGTCACATGTAATGTTGCAATAATTAATGATTATTAAATTGTCATCTGTTTATATGTCGGATTATAAAAGTTATTGTTATAATCCTATCAATTTATTATGTATCAAGTTCATTTTGATACTAATCCTCAGCATGTTTATACAGGTTGTGATGCAATGTGTTTGCACAATTTTGTAATCCTTTAGATGTGTAACCTGGAAATGTTGAAAGACATTTATGTGATTATAGTAATCATTTTATTATTTTTTCCATGCACAGCCTACAGTTAGCCATTGCGCTGGAATGGCCGGTAACGCATATTACGAGTCGCTAGCTATACCGCAAGCATTTTAGCCTGTGACAAAACGTCCATTCCGCACTCAATAAAATTACGTTTGAGTGTGGGATTTTCCATAGCGCCGTATTACAGGTTGTGTGGTCCGGCTAAAATGCTTGTGTTACAGCCTATACCGACACAATTCATTCCACTATCTGAGACCAGTAATTATAGATTTTCCAAAAAAATTTTTTTCACAAAACTCATAACTAAAATGCTACAAAGTACACTAACACCCATAAACTACCTATTAACCCCTAAACCACGCCCTCCCGCATTGCAAATACTATAATACATTTATTAACCCCTAATCTGCTGCCCACATCGCTGATACTAAAATAAACCTATTAACCCCTAAACCACCCCCATCGTCAACCCTATATAAACCTATTAACCCCTAAACTGCCACTCCCCAACATTGCCGACACTAAATAAAGCTATTAACCCCTAAACCTCCAGCCCCCACATCGTAACTAATAAACTAAACCTATTAACCTCTAAACCTCCAGCCCCCCATATCGTAACTACTAAACTAAACTTATTAACCCCTATACCCGCCAGCCCCCCACATCGCAAAACATTAAATTAAACTATTAACCCCTAATTCGCCGCTCCCTGACATTGCCAACACTAAATAAACCTATTAACCCCTAAACCGCCAGCCCCCCACATCGTAACTACTAAACTAGAACTATTAACCCCTAAACTGCCAGCCCCCACCTCGCAAAACACTAAATTAAACTATTAACCCCTAAACCTAGCACTCCCTAACATTAAACTAAAATTACAATATAACTATCTTTAAATAAATAAAAACTTACCTGTGAAATAAAAAAAAACTAAGTTTAAACTATAAATTAACCTAATATAACTATTCTAATAAAATAAAAAAAATACCAATTAAAAATCCTAAATTACATGAATTAAAAAAACTAACACTACGAAAAAACTTAAAACTTAAATTACACATTAAAAAAACTAATACTACGAAAAAAAATTAAAATCTAAGATTTTAAAAATAATAAACACTAAAATTACGAAAAAATAAAAAACTCTAAGATTAGAAAAATAATAAACCAAATGATCAAAAATAAAACAATTACACTGAATCTAATAGTCCTATAAAAATAAAAAGACCCCCCAAAATAAAAACACCCCAAGCTCTTTTACAATGCCCTTAAAATGGCATACAGCTCTTTTACACTGCCCTTAAAAGAGGATTCAGCTCTTTTACACTGCCCTTAAAAAGACATTCAGCTCTTTTACACTGCCCATTAAAGCCCTAATCTAAAAAAAAAAACACCCCAAAAATTAAAAAATAAACCTAACACTAACCCCAAAAAATCTACTCACGGTTCCTGAAGTCCAGTCATCCATCCTCATCCAGGATGCGAAAAGTCTTCATCCAGGTGGCGACACCTTCATTCATCTCGGGGAAGTCTTCTATCTTCCTTCCGGCGGTGCGGAGCAGAGCTATTCTGGACAGCGATGACATCCTGCGCAGAGCGTCCTCTTCATAGATCACCGCCATACACTAAAGTTGAATGCAATGTACCCATTTCAAAATGGCGTACCTTGTATTCCTATTGGCTGATTTGATATTTCAAATTCAAATCAGCTAATAGGATGAGAGCTTCTGAAATCATATTGGCTGTTCAAATCAGCCAATAGGCTATCATTCTATTGCCGCCTGGATGAAGACTTCTCGCTGCCTGGATGTCATGAACTCCTCAGTTCCACCTTAACTTATGTTACTACATCTCACATACCACCTTAAGAATCAATTATCTGGCTCTCTTTTCCTTTAAAAGCTTTCCATTTCCCATACACCTTTGCTGGTTTATTGAAGGTTGATACCCACTCACTCTCCAGCCTTTCTTGTTACTTGTCTAAAACAGAGTATCACTTGTTCTGTGATTAGCTCTGTCTCCTTCAACTGAAGCTACTTCTCATCTAGAGCAGAAGTCACCTGTTGCAACTGCAGCACGCACGCCGCTCTAACAACTTCCAGCTTAACAGACACAGGCCGCAATCTGCAGAGAGGATCAGAGAAGCTGCACGCACACAGCCGCTAGAGCCAGGTTCTGTATACAAGTGTTAGCATTGCCGTTAAGACTGTGAACTTATCTTTACCGTATGGTGTAATGTTTAACAGCACAGCAAGCTGATACAGTATTCTTAACACTGCTTACAAATCTTTACTGCAAGGTGTATTATTTAAAGGCCCAGCAAGCTGAAACAGTAAACTTAACACTGTGAACTTATCTTTACCACAAGGTGTATTATTTAAAGGGCCAGCAAGCTGAAACAGTAAACTTAACACTGTGAACTTATCTTTACCACAAGGTGTATTATTTAAAGGGCCAGCAAGCTGAAACATTATACTCCACACTGTGAACTTATCTTTACCGCAAGGTGTATTATTTAAAGGCACAGTATTACCTTAAAGGGGACCTCACTTATCTGTCACAAACCTATATAAACTGCTACTTATTATCTAAAAGTTTACATAGTACAAACTTATCTCTGGACCCAGATATAATTCACCTGACCTTACTACTTATAATTTTGAGGTGAATATTCCGGGCTACATTAATCCAGGTGATTAAGACTCTGTCTCCTCACTAGCAGACAGACTTAATCACATGATACATACAAACTATTTACCAGAGAATACTCATAATCAGACTAAAGAAACAGCAATCAAATTGCTGATCATTACATAATAAACCAGCCTTAAAATCTATATTTGATAATGGAGCCCAGTGACCTGACATCACAAATCCATACCCTAAATCAGCGTTTGGATAGTCTGACACAGGCTTTTAGAGAGCTGCAGGTAGAAAACCAGAGTCTCAAAGCCTGTTTAAGGGAAGCACTGTCAAATAGGAACTCTGGAACTGATCATCAAGCAGAACCCAAGTCTCCTACCCGGAGAAATTTTCTGGAGATCGTTCCACATTTAGGCCGTTTAGGAATGCATGCCTCTTGCTTTTTGACCTTCGTCCTAGGACATATGCAACTGATAGGTCCAAGGTTCTAACCATACTCTCCTATCTCAGGGGAGAACCCAGGGCCTGGGCCGACTCCTTTTATGAGACCCAGGACCCCATTCTAAATTCCCTGGATGCTTTCCTAAAGGCATTATCAGGCCTCTACGATGACCCCTACCGTCAAATAACTGCAGAAAGTAAACTCAGGAACTTAAAGCAGTCTAAAGCACCGGTAGAAGAGTACATTACCAGATTTAGAATCTGGGCTAGAGATTCCCTCTGGAATGAGGTATCTCTAAAAAACCAATACCGTCTCGGACTTGCAGAGGAGATCAAGGATGAGCTCGCCAGGATTGGTATACCGGATCGTCTTGATGACCTTTATGCCCTCACGATTACAATTGACAGACGCCTTAGAGAGAGGAAGCAGGAAAGAAGCCCATCTACAGCACCTGTTCGCAGGGTACTGCCAACTCCTCCAACCGTTGGTCCACCGTCCGACCAACCCATGGACATCAGTTTTATTAGGGGTCCACTTTCCCCGCAGGAAAAGGCTAGACGCCGAACTGCGAATTTATGTATGTACTGCGCAGGTACTGGTCATGCAGTTAAGGAGTGCCCTCTATTACTAAAGCAGAAGATAGGTAAGATCCATAACATAAAACATTGTTTCCACACAAAAACCACTGCTACAGCTTACCTTACCATTCCCTTGCTTTTGCAGTGGGACCGACACAGGATAGAGTGTAACGCAATCATTGATACAGGCGCTTGCGCCAACTTTATTGATTTACGTTTGGTTGAATTAAATAAAATACCCTTTCAGTTTAAAAGCACACCTTTGCCTATAAAAGTCATTGATGGTTCGCATTTAGCATCTGGTCCAGTGTCTCAACAGACTATTCCTTTACTTGTTTCCTCTCCACCTGGTCACACTGAAACTATCTCCTTTGATATTATTTCTTCTCCCATTTACCCTATTGTTCTGGGAATAACTTGGCTTCAACTACACCAACCTGTGGTACATTGGGATACCCTCACCATTTCATTCTCCTCTCCCTACTGTGTCTCAACTTGTTTTCCAAACACTCACTTGTTCACTACTTCCTCATCTCCTATTCCTACACAATATCTTGACTTCTCTGCTGTCTTCAATAAAACAGAAGCCGAGTCGTTGCCCCCACATAGGCCTTACGATTGCCCCATAGACTTACTTCCCGGGGCAACCATTCCCTATGGCCACATCTATCCTCTTTCTAGACCTGAATTGGCTCATTTAAAAACCTATATCACTGATAATCTAAAAAAAGGTTTTATTCGCCCTTCCACCTCCCCTGCCGGTGCCGGCATTTTTTTCGTGAAAAACAAGGATGGGTCTTTACGTCCGATAATAGATTATCGGGAATTAAACAAGCGTACTAAAAAGAACAGGTACCCTTTGCCTCTCATTCCCGAGTTAATTGAGAGGTTAAGAGGCGCCACTATTTTTACTAAACTTGATCTTAGGGGCGCCTACAACCTTGTAAGAATAAGGTCCGGAGATGAGTGGCTGACTGCATTTAGGACCAGGTATGGTCTTTTCGAATATACAGTTATGCCATTCGGGTTGTGTAATGCTCCGGCAACATTCCAGAATTTCATTAATGATATCTTTAGGGACATCCTCGACACCTTCCTGGTGGTCTATCTAGACGATATTCTTATCTACTCTTCCTCTTTCTCTGAACATGTCAAACACGTCAGGTTAGTGTTATCCAGATTACAGACACATAAGCTGTATGTCAAGTTAGAGAAGTGTCTCTTCCATGTAAATGAAGTATCATTTCTTGGCTATCGCATTAGCAATAGCAGAATATCTATGGAGGATAGTAAAATCTCTGCCATCACCACTTGGCCTATACCTTCCAACATAGTCCAGCGGTTCTTAGGCTTCGCCAATTTTTACAGGCGCTTTATCTGCAATTTTGCAGCCATTGCTAGGCCACTCACTAACCTGACTAGGATCTCTAAGCCATTCATCTGGACTCCAGAAACTCAAAAGGCATTTGAACTCCTTAAATCTCTATTTGTTACTTCCCCAGTACTGCACATTCCCAACAGCAAAGCACAATTCGTATTGGAAGTGGATGCGTCTGAATACGCCATCGGATCTATTCTATCCCAGAGACTCTTACCAAAAGATCCTTTGCACCCAGTGTGTTACTTCTCCAGACTCCTTACACCTGCTGAACTCAACTATCCAGTGGGGGAAAAGGAGCTTCTCGCAATTAAGACTTCATTTGACCAGTGGAGACATTTGCTGGAGGGCGCAGAACATCCAATAGTAATTTATACGGACCATAAAAACCTACAATATCTTCAAACTAGTCGTACTTTGTCAGCTCGTCAGCTCAGGTGGAGCTTGTACTTTTCACGATTCAATTTCACCATCACATATCGACCTGGTTCAAGAAACGGTAAGGCGGACGCTCTGTCTCGAAAAGATATTAAGCCTTCCACTGCTCATCCCAACTCAACAATAGTTCCCGTTACATCCATAATTGGTGTACTTTCACCTGATAGCACTGAATTAAAGAACCAACAACAACTGGATACAACAAAGGCTACTTACCCTCTCACCCCTGATCAAAACGGTATCCTCTGTAATAAGTCAAGATATTACATACCACCATCTCTCCGGACAAAAGTGTTATCTATAACTCATGATTCCTCCTTAGCTGGTCATTTGGGAATACATAAGACCTATGACCTTCTACAAAGGCACTTCTGGTGGCCTTCTATGAGACACTCAGTAAAACAATATATAAGTTCCTGTTCCACCTGTCAAACCTGTAAACCATCTCATCAACTCCCTCTGGGCCTATTGCAAAACATACCCTTACCAGACTATCCGTGGGCATACGTCTCTATGGATTTTATCGTTGATCTTCCAAGATCCTGTGGCATGACTGTCATCTTTGTCATAGTTGATCTGTTCTCTAGAATGGCCCACTTCATTCCTACAGCTTCACTTCCTACAGCACAGCAGACTGCAGATCTATTTATCAAAGAGATTGTTCGACTGCATGGCCTTCCAGTATCTGTACTCAGTGACAGAGGGTCGCAATTTACATCAAAGTTTTGGAGATCCCTATGTCAATCTCTTGGCATTCAGCAACACCTGACTACATCGTACCACCCGCAAACAAATGGGCTATGTGAACGTACCAACCAATGGTTGGAGCAATACCTGAGATGTTTTTGCTCCCATAAACACGACTCTTGGGCTTCGCTCCTTCCCCAGGCTGAATTTTCTTTCAATAACACTACTAATTCATCCACAGGATTTTCACCCTTTTATGTCAACTCAGGAAGGCACCCTCATTTTCACCCGCTACCTCCTGCAAACAGTCCCTGTCCACAAGTAAATGACTTGGTCAACTCCATTAAACAGACCTATACTGTCATACAAGAGAACATCAAGCAAGCACAAGCCACCCAGAAACGATACTACGACCTACGCCATCGTCCCCAACCCGCCTACAAAGTGGGTGACTTAGTTTGGCTCGCCACCAAAAATCTTAAATTACCTACACCCTGTAGGAAATTCAATAAACTGTTTGTGGGACCCTTCCCGATAGTGGCTATAAGCAACCCTGTCACTGTTACCCTACAACTCCCAGCAACTTACCGTATACATCCCACATTTCATGTGTCACTTGTCAAACCCTGTGATCCCTCTACCCATGTCTCTCCATCTCCTCCGGAATCTCCTACACCTGACCCCGAATACGAAGTACATTCTATAGTCGACTCCCGAAGGTATCACGGTGAACTCCAATACCTTGTCCGCTGGTCGGGGTATGACTCATCTGAGGATTCCTGGGAGCCGGCATCCAATCTATCAGCTCCCCGTCTGGTGTCTGTGTTCCACCGTAGGCATCCTGATCGTCCAGCGCCTTGAAACCTCCTTGAGGTTCTTTTGAGGGGGGGATGTGTCATGAACTCCTCAGTTCCACCTTAACTTATGTTACTACATCTCACATACCACCTTAAGAATCAATTATCTGGCTCTCTTTTCCTTTAAAAGCTTTCCATTTCCCATACACCTTTGCTGGTTTATTGAAGGTTGATACCCACTCACTCTCCAGCCTTTCTTGTTACTTGTCTAAAACAGAGTATCACTTGTTCTGTGATTAGCTCTGTCTCCTTCAACTGAAGCTACTTCTCATCTAGAGCAGAAGTCACCTGTTGCAACTGCAGCACGCACGCCGCTCTAACAACTTCCAGCTTAACAGACACAGGCCGCAATCTGCAGAGAGGATCAGAGAAGCTGCACGCACACAGCTGCTAGAGCCAGGTTCTGTATACATGTGTTAGCATTGCCGTTAAGATTGTGAACTTATCTTTACCGTATGGTGTAATGTTTAACAGCACAGCAAGCTGATACAGTATTCTTAACACTGCTTACAAATCTTTACTGCAAGGTGTATTATTTAAAGGCCCAGCAAGCTGAAACATTATACTCCACACTGTGACCTTATCTTTACCGCAAGGTGTATTATTTAAAGGCACAGTATTACCTTAAAGGGGACCTCACTTATCTGTCACAAACCTATATAAACTGCTACTTATTATCTAAAAGTTTACATAGTACAAACTTATCTCTGGACCCAGATATAATTCACCTGATCTTACTACTTATAATTTTGAGGTGAATATTCCGGGCTACATTAATCCAGGTGATTAAGACTCTGTCTCCTCACTAGCAGACAGACTTAATCACATGATACATACAAACTATTTACCAGAGAATACTCATAATCAGACTAAAGAAACAGCAATCGAATTGCTGATCATTACACTGGATGAGGATGGATGACCGGACTTCAGGAACCGTGAGAAATTTTCTGGGGTTAGTGTTAGATTTTTTTTTTTATTTTTTGGGGTGTTTTTTTTTTTTTTTTTTTAGATTAGGGCTTTAATGGGCAGTGTAAAAGAGCTGAATGTCTTTTTAAGGGCAGTGTAAAAGAGCTGAATCCTCTTTTAAGGGCAGTGTAAAAGAGTTGAATGCCCTTTTAAGGGCAATTCCCATACAAATGCCCCTTTAGAGGCAATGGGTAGTTTAGGATTTTTTTCGACTGTTCTTTATTTTGGGGGGTTAGTTGGGTAGTGGGTTTTACTTTTGGGGGGACTTCATTTTTTTACTTTAACTTAGGGCAATGCCCTATAAAAGGCCCTTTTAAGGGCTATTGGTAGTTTATTGTAGGCTAGAGAGTGTTTTTATTTTGGGGGGCTTTTTTATTTTTATAGGTCTATTAGATTAGGTTAATTGTTTTTTTTTTGATAATTTTGTTTTTATTATTTTATGTAATCTTAGAGTTTTTTATTTTTCATAATTTTTTGTTATCTTAGATTTTTTTAATTTTGTCATAGTATTAGTTTGTAATTTAGGTTTTTAATTTTTTTCCTAGTGTTGGTTTTTTTAATCATGTAATTTAGGATTTTTAATTGGTAGTTTTTATTATTTTATTAGAATACTTAGGTTAATTTATAGTTTAAACTGCCAATAGGTTTAATCAGCCAATAGGATGAGAGCTTCTGATTTCAGAAGCTCTCATCCTATTGGCTGATTTGAATTTGAAGAAACAAATCAGCCAATAGGAATGCAAGGTACCCCATTTTGAAACGGGTACCTTGCATTCAACTTCAGTGTACAGTTTTTTATTTTTCATATTTTTAGTGTTTATTATTTTTTGTTATCTTAGATTTTTTAATTTTTTCGTAGTATTATTTTTTTTTAATTTGTAATTTAGGTTTTTAATTTTTTCGTAGTGTTAGGTTTTTTAATCATGTTATTTAGGATTTTTAGTTGGTATTTTTTTTTTTTTTATTAGAATAGTTATGTTAGGTTAATTTATAGTTTAAACTTATTTTTTTTTTATTTCACAGGTAAGTTTTTATTTATTTAAATATAGTTATATTATAATTTTAGTTTAAAGTTAGGGGGTGCTAGGTTTAGGGGTTAACAGTTTAATTTAGTGTTTTGCGAGGTGGAGGCTGGCAGTTTAAGGGGTTAATAGGTTTAGTTTAGTGTTGGCAATGTCAGGGAGCGGCGAATTAGGGGTATATAATTTTATTTGCTGTCGGCGATGTCGGGGTGGTGGATTGGGGGTGTTTAAACTTGGGGTTTATGTTAGGTTGCTAGGTTTACATGTAACTTTCTTTCCCCCATAGACATCAATGGCGTTGCGTTACGGCGATTTGCCATTTCGCAATCCTAGGTATTAGTTTTTATTCTAACACTTTCTCCCCATTGTTGTCTATGGGGGAAACTGTGCACGAGCACGTAAACTCAGCCCTTGGCTTTTGTGCGGTATGGAGCTTAACGCACCATAGCGCACAGCACAAGGAGGCTTTTCAGTAACTCGTAATGGTAGCGCTATGGAAAGTGCAATAACATATTTTTTGCTGTTATTTTCACACCCTGTTTAGCGCAAAACTCGTAATCTAGGTGTATAGTAGTTAATATGTGTACTATAGTATTTGGTCAACAAAAACTGTTTAATTTTACTATACATACTTAAAGGCATATTAAATTAATGTATTTCTATCATCATTCTAAAATAAAAGCAAATTAAATATGATACTAATATATTTTGCTTGATAAAAAGTTAGAATAAACCTGCTTAAGCTGATGTTGAACCTAGCAGGAAACTAATGTGTGTGCACATCTAATATCCTGGGATGTTGCTTATTGACTGCTAATGAGTTTCATGGTTATTTTGGTGTACAACCTTGTTTCTCAAACTGTGGTACATGTACTCCATGGGCACCTGGAGCATTGGCAAAGGCTACTCCAACACTTGCCCTTTCGCTATTTTATTGGCCTGATGCAGCTGAGGTGAACACTCAGGGCTAGATTACAAGTGGAGCACAATATATAACAATTGGTGAGTTAAGTGTTGAGCTCAAGAGCAATCCAGAATACCGGTGTAAAATGTAGCACTTTTGTGGGACCTAAAGTAAATAAGCTTGCTGGCTTACATGACAAAACGGATCTGCAGAAACAGAAACAGTGGAGCGCAAAAAGGAGAGACACAGGACGAACTAAGTGTAGATGAAAAACTCTTTTTCCACTTTATTACAACACGAATGTAGATGTGCACTTACAAGAGGTACCCTCAAACATGTGAGGTATGTGTCAGCATAATACAGTAATCCACAGCGTGGTAACAGTTCCCAAACGTGTCCTATGCTGCTGAAAATAAAGTCTCTTTTTTTCCCCCCTTCTGCTACACAGATTGTATCGTTAAAAACTAGCTTCTCAAGCTATGGAGGAGGCGTCAATGAGGCAGCGGTAGTGCAAAAAGTAAAGACGGCTATGCATCCACCGCTCCACACAGTTCACCTGCTTTCTCCGTTTATGTAAAAATGGGCGTTTGGGAACTGTTACCATGCTGTGGATTACTGTATTATGCTGACACATACCTCACATGTTTGAGGGTACCTCTTGTAAGTGCACATCTACATATGTGTTGTAATAAAGTGGAAAAAGAGTTTTTCATCTACACTTAGATCGTCCTGTGTCTCTCCTTTTTGCGCTCCACTGTTTCTGCAGATTCATTGCTTTCCTATTTGCCTGATTCACAGAGATCACACCAGTGTCTAATAAAGAGCTGCATCGCGGACATAGAAGAACGAGGATACCATATACAGGTGGCCCTCGGTTTACAACGGTTCAATTTGAGCCGTTTCAGAATAACAACCTTTTTTTTCCAGTCATGTGAATGCTGTTGAAAAGCATTGAGAAGCAGTGCATTGATTAAAATAGCCAGTAGGTGGAGCTGTCCGCTTGTGTTGCAGCAAAGATATGCAAGCCAAGCAAGATGAAAGTAATCAGTTTAACCAGACCTGCGATATCGAGCAGCTTGCAAAGGAACAAGATCTTCCTGTCTATAAATCAGTCCAGATTGGAATGCATAGAAAGAACTGTTTGCAGAAAGATGCAAGTAAAGTCTGTGTTGTGTGGTTATTTTATTAGGTTTATAATGCTGTTTAGCAAATATTTTTGTTCATTTAACTTATTTTAATTATATATTCTGTGTTGTGTGATTATTTTATTAGGTTTATAATGCTGTTTAGCATCTAAAGTCTTCATTCCAAAGCTTTAAAAATAATGTATTAGGTGTTACTTATGACAATTTTGAGAGGTGCCTGGAACCTAACTCCCTCACTTCCCAATGACTTACATTACTAACTGGGTTTCAATTTACAACGGTTTCGATTTACAACCATTATTTCTGGAACCTAACCCCGGCGTAAATTGAGGGCTACCTGTACAAGGACAGAATAAGTATTTGTTCTTTATACAAACTGTTTAGAAAAATGAGAGTGTATATCTCCTTTTTTTTTGGGATGGACTTCCTAATATTGTATTATTAATTAATTTTATTATCTGCTGTTTTGCAAAGTGTCAGCAGACTATATTATTTATTATTCTAACTGTTGGTATTTGGATTATCATCATAATCACATTTGCTATGCTCGTTGTGGCACTGCCTTGATATTGTGCTATAGCAATAACTGTTATACATAACAAAACACATGAAAATGCTATGGAAATACAGGATTTAATTTATATTTATACATAATGCTTAGAAACAAAGTGTGAAAAAGCCCCTTTCTAAATTCTTACGGCTAGATTTAGAGTTTTGTCGGTAACGACCCGAAAAGCTAACGCCGGCTTTTTTCTGGCCGCACCATAAAAATAACTCTGGTATTGAGAGTCCACATAAAGGCTGCGTTAGGCTCCAAAAAAGGAGCGTAGAGCATATTTAACGCAGCTTCAACTCTCGATACCAGAGTTGCTTACGCAAGCGGCCAGCCTCAAAAACGTGCTCGTGCACGATTCCCCCATAGAAAACAATGGGGCTGTTTGAGCTGAAAAAAAAACAAACACCTGCAAAAAAGCCGCGTTCAGCTCCTAACGCAGCCCCATTGTTTGCTATGGGGAAACACTTCCTACGTCTGCACCTAACACTCTAACATGTACCCCGAGTCTAAACACCCCTAACCTTACACTTATTAACCCCTAATCTGCCGCCCCCGCTATCGCTGACCCCTGCATATTATTATTAACCCCTAATCTTCCGCTTCGTAAACCGCCGCTACTTACATTATCCCTATGTACCCCTAATCTGCTGCCCTAACATCGCCGACCCCTATATTATATTTATTAACCCCTAATCTGCCCCCCACAATGTCGCCTCCACCTAACTACACTTATTAACCCCTAATCTGCCGAGCGGACCGCACCGCTATTATTATAAAGTTATTAACCCCTAATCCGCCTCACTAACCCTATAATAAATAGTATTAACCCCTAATCTGCCCTCCCTAACATCGCCGACACCTAACTTCAATTATTAACCCCTAATCTGCCGACTTGAGCTCACCGCTATTCTAATAAATGTATTAACCCCTAAAGCTAAGTCTAACACTAACACCCCCCTAAATTAAATATAATTTTAATCTAACGAAATTAATTAACTCTTATTAAATAAATTATTCCTATTTAAAGCTAAATACTTACCTGTAAAATAAATCCTAATATAGCTACAATATAAATTATAATTATATTATAGCTATTTTATCAATAAATTAATTAAATAAAATACCTACAATTACCTACAATTAAACCTAACACTACACTATCAATAAATAAATTAAATACAATACCTACAAATAACTACAATGAAATAAACTAACTAAAGTACAAAAAATAAAAAAGAACTAAGTTACAAAAAATAAAAAAATATTTACAAACATAAGAAAAATATTACAACAATTTTAAACTAATTACACCTACTCTAAGCCCCCTAATAAAATAACAAAGACCCCCAAAATAAAAAATGCCCTACCCTATTCTAAATTACTAAAGTTCAAAGCTCTTTTACCTTACCAGCCCTGAACAGACACAGGCCGCAATCTGCAGAGAGGATCAGAGAAGCTGCACGCACACAGCCGCTAGAGCCAGGTTCTGTATACAAGTGTTAGCATTGCCGTTAAGACTGTGAACTTATCTTTACCGTATGGTGTAATGTTTAACAGCACAGCAAGCTGATACAGTATTCTTAACACTGCTTACAAATCTTTACTGCAAGGTGTATTATTTAAAGGCCCAGCAAGCTGAAACAGTAAACTTAACACTGTGAACTTATCTTTACCACAAGGTGTATTATTTAAAGGGCCAGCAAGCTGAAACAGTAAACTTAACACTGTGAACTTATCTTTACCACAAGGTGTATTATTTAAAGGGCCAGCAAGCTGAAACATTATACTCCACACTGTGAACTTATCTTTACCGCAAGGTGTATTATTTAAAGGCACAGTATTACCTTAAAGGGGACCTCACTTATCTGTCACAAACCTATATAAACTGCTACTTATTATCTAAAAGTTTACATAGTACAAACTTATCTCTGGACCCAGATATAATTCACCTGACCTTACTACTTATAATTTTGAGGTGAATATTCCGGGCTACATTAATCCAGGTGATTAAGACTCTGTCTCCTCACTAGCAGACAGACTTAATCACATGATACATACAAACTATTTACCAGAGAATACTCATAATCAGACTAAAGAAACAGCAATCAAATTGCTGATCATTACATAATAAACCAGCCTTAAAATCTATATTTGATAATGGAGCCCAGTGACCTGACATCACAAATCCATACCCTAAATCAGCGTTTGGATAGTCTGACACAGGCTTTTAGAGAGCTGCAGGTAGAAAACCAGAGTCTCAAAGCCTGTTTAAGGGAAGCACTGTCAAATAGGAACTCTGGAACTGATCATCAAGCAGAACCCAAGTCTCCTACCCGGAGAAATTTTCTGGAGATCGTTCCACATTTAGGCCGTTTAGGAATGCATGCCTCTTGCTTTTTGACCTTCGTCCTAGGACATATGCAACTGATAGGTCCAAGGTTCTAACCATACTCTCCTATCTCAGGGGAGAACCCAGGGCCTGGGCCGACTCCTTTTATGAGACCCAGGACCCCATTCTAAATTCCCTGGATGCTTTCCTAAAGGCATTATCAGGCCTCTACGATGACCCCTACCGTCAAATAACTGCAGAAAGTAAACTCAGGAACTTAAAGCAGTCTAAAGCACCGGTAGAAGAGTACATTACCAGATTTAGAATCTGGGCTAGAGATTCCCTCTGGAATGAGGTATCTCTAAAAAACCAATACCGTCTCGGACTTGCAGAGGAGATCAAGGATGAGCTCGCCAGGATTGGTATACCGGATCGTCTTGATGACCTTTATGCCCTCACGATTACAATTGACAGACGCCTTAGAGAGAGGAAGCAGGAAAGAAGCCCATCTACAGCACCTGTTCGCAGGGTACTGCCAACTCCTCCAACCGTTGGTCCACCGTCCGACCAACCCATGGACATCAGTTTTATTAGGGGTCCACTTTCCCCGCAGGAAAAGGCTAGACGCCGAACTGCGAATTTATGTATGTACTGCGCAGGTACTGGTCATGCAGTTAAGGAGTGCCCTCTATTACTAAAGCAGAAGATAGGTAAGATCCATAACATAAAACATTGTTTCCACACAAAAACCACTGCTACAGCTTACCTTACCATTCCCTTGCTTTTGCAGTGGGACCGACACAGGATAGAGTGTAACGCAATCATTGATACAGGCGCTTGCGCCAACTTTATTGATTTACGTTTGGTTGAATTAAATAAAATACCCTTTCAGTTTAAAAGCACACCTTTGCCTATAAAAGTCATTGATGGTTCGCATTTAGCATCTGGTCCAGTGTCTCAACAGACTATTCCTTTACTTGTTTCCTCTCCACCTGGTCACACTGAAACTATCTCCTTTGATATTATTTCTTCTCCCATTTACCCTATTGTTCTGGGAATAACTTGGCTTCAACTACACCAACCTGTGGTACATTGGGATACCCTCACCATTTCATTCTCCTCTCCCTACTGTGTCTCAACTTGTTTTCCAAACACTCACTTGTTCACTACTTCCTCATCTCCTATTCCTACACAATATCTTGACTTCTCTGCTGTCTTCAATAAAACAGAAGCCGAGTCGTTGCCCCCACATAGGCCTTACGATTGCCCCATAGACTTACTTCCCGGGGCAACCATTCCCTATGGCCACATCTATCCTCTTTCTAGACCTGAATTGGCTCATTTAAAAACCTATATCACTGATAATCTAAAAAAAGGTTTTATTCGCCCTTCCACCTCCCCTGCCGGTGCCGGCATTTTTTTCGTGAAAAACAAGGATGGGTCTTTACGTCCGATAATAGATTATCGGGAATTAAACAAGCGTACTAAAAAGAACAGGTACCCTTTGCCTCTCATTCCCGAGTTAATTGAGAGGTTAAGAGGCGCCACTATTTTTACTAAACTTGATCTTAGGGGCGCCTACAACCTTGTAAGAATAAGGTCCGGAGATGAGTGGCTGACTGCATTTAGGACCAGGTATGGTCTTTTCGAATATACAGTTATGCCATTCGGGTTGTGTAATGCTCCGGCAACATTCCAGAATTTCATTAATGATATCTTTAGGGACATCCTCGACACCTTCCTGGTGGTCTATCTAGACGATATTCTTATCTACTCTTCCTCTTTCTCTGAACATGTCAAACACGTCAGGTTAGTGTTATCCAGATTACAGACACATAAGCTGTATGTCAAGTTAGAGAAGTGTCTCTTCCATGTAAATGAAGTATCATTTCTTGGCTATCGCATTAGCAATAGCAGAATATCTATGGAGGATAGTAAAATCTCTGCCATCACCACTTGGCCTATACCTTCCAACATAGTCCAGCGGTTCTTAGGCTTCGCCAATTTTTACAGGCGCTTTATCTGCAATTTTGCAGCCATTGCTAGGCCACTCACTAACCTGACTAGGATCTCTAAGCCATTCATCTGGACTCCAGAAACTCAAAAGGCATTTGAACTCCTTAAATCTCTATTTGTTACTTCCCCAGTACTGCACATTCCCAACAGCAAAGCACAATTCGTATTGGAAGTGGATGCGTCTGAATACGCCATCGGATCTATTCTATCCCAGAGACTCTTACCAAAAGATCCTTTGCACCCAGTGTGTTACTTCTCCAGACTCCTTACACCTGCTGAACTCAACTATCCAGTGGGGGAAAAGGAGCTTCTCGCAATTAAGACTTCATTTGACCAGTGGAGACATTTGCTGGAGGGCGCAGAACATCCAATAGTAATTTATACGGACCATAAAAACCTACAATATCTTCAAACTAGTCGTACTTTGTCAGCTCGTCAGCTCAGGTGGAGCTTGTACTTTTCACGATTCAATTTCACCATCACATATCGACCTGGTTCAAGAAACGGTAAGGCGGACGCTCTGTCTCGAAAAGATATTAAGCCTTCCACTGCTCATCCCAACTCAACAATAGTTCCCGTTACATCCATAATTGGTGTACTTTCACCTGATAGCACTGAATTAAAGAACCAACAACAACTGGATACAACAAAGGCTACTTACCCTCTCACCCCTGATCAAAACGGTATCCTCTGTAATAAGTCAAGATATTACATACCACCATCTCTCCGGACAAAAGTGTTATCTATAACTCATGATTCCTCCTTAGCTGGTCATTTGGGAATACATAAGACCTATGACCTTCTACAAAGGCACTTCTGGTGGCCTTCTATGAGACACTCAGTAAAACAATATATAAGTTCCTGTTCCACCTGTCAAACCTGTAAACCATCTCATCAACTCCCTCTGGGCCTATTGCAAAACATACCCTTACCAGACTATCCGTGGGCATACGTCTCTATGGATTTTATCGTTGATCTTCCAAGATCCTGTGGCATGACTGTCATCTTTGTCATAGTTGATCTGTTCTCTAGAATGGCCCACTTCATTCCTACAGCTTCACTTCCTACAGCACAGCAGACTGCAGATCTATTTATCAAAGAGATTGTTCGACTGCATGGCCTTCCAGTATCTGTACTCAGTGACAGAGGGTCGCAATTTACATCAAAGTTTTGGAGATCCCTATGTCAATCTCTTGGCATTCAGCAACACCTGACTACATCGTACCACCCGCAAACAAATGGGCTATGTGAACGTACCAACCAATGGTTGGAGCAATACCTGAGATGTTTTTGCTCCCATAAACACGACTCTTGGGCTTCGCTCCTTCCCCAGGCTGAATTTTCTTTCAATAACACTACTAATTCATCCACAGGATTTTCACCCTTTTATGTCAACTCAGGAAGGCACCCTCATTTTCACCCGCTACCTCCTGCAAACAGTCCCTGTCCACAAGTAAATGACTTGGTCAACTCCATTAAACAGACCTATACTGTCATACAAGAGAACATCAAGCAAGCACAAGCCACCCAGAAACGATACTACGACCTACGCCATCGTCCCCAACCCGCCTACAAAGTGGGTGACTTAGTTTGGCTCGCCACCAAAAATCTTAAATTACCTACACCCTGTAGGAAATTCAATAAACTGTTTGTGGGACCCTTCCCGATAGTGGCTATAAGCAACCCTGTCACTGTTACCCTACAACTCCCAGCAACTTACCGTATACATCCCACATTTCATGTGTCACTTGTCAAACCCTGTGATCCCTCTACCCATGTCTCTCCATCTCCTCCGGAATCTCCTACACCTGACCCCGAATACGAAGTACATTCTATAGTCGACTCCCGAAGGTATCACGGTGAACTCCAATACCTTGTCCGCTGGTCGGGGTATGACTCATCTGAGGATTCCTGGGAGCCGGCATCCAATCTATCAGCTCCCCGTCTGGTGTCTGTGTTCCACCGTAGGCATCCTGATCGTCCAGCGCCTTGAAACCTCCTTGAGGTTCTTTTGAGGGGGGGATGTGTCATGAACTCCTCAGTTCCACCTTAACTTATGTTACTACATCTCACATACCACCTTAAGAATCAATTATCTGGCTCTCTTTTCCTTTAAAAGCTTTCCATTTCCCATACACCTTTGCTGGTTTATTGAAGGTTGATACCCACTCACTCTCCAGCCTTTCTTGTTACTTGTCTAAAACAGAGTATCACTTGTTCTGTGATTAGCTCTGTCTCCTTCAACTGAAGCTACTTCTCATCTAGAGCAGAAGTCACCTGTTGCAACTGCAGCACGCACGCCGCTCTAACAACTTCCAGCTTAACAGACACAGGCCGCAATCTGCAGAGAGGATCAGAGAAGCTGCACGCACACAGCTGCTAGAGCCAGGTTCTGTATACATGTGTTAGCATTGCCGTTAAGATTGTGAACTTATCTTTACCGTATGGTGTAATGTTTAACAGCACAGCAAGCTGATACAGTATTCTTAACACTGCTTACAAATCTTTACTGCAAGGTGTATTATTTAAAGGCCCAGCAAGCTGAAACATTATACTCCACACTGTGACCTTATCTTTACCGCAAGGTGTATTATTTAAAGGCACAGTATTACCTTAAAGGGGACCTCACTTATCTGTCACAAACCTATATAAACTGCTACTTATTATCTAAAAGTTTACATAGTACAAACTTATCTCTGGACCCAGATATAATTCACCTGATCTTACTACTTATAATTTTGAGGTGAATATTCCGGGCTACATTAATCCAGGTGATTAAGACTCTGTCTCCTCACTAGCAGACAGACTTAATCACATGATACATACAAACTATTTACCAGAGAATACTCATAATCAGACTAAAGAAACAGCAATCGAATTGCTGATCATTACACTGGATGAGGATGGATGACCGGACTTCAGGAACCGTGAGAAATTTTCTGGGGTTAGTGTTAGATTTTTTTTTTATTTTTTGGGGTGTTTTTTTTTTTTTTTTTTTTAGATTAGGGCTTTAATGGGCAGTGTAAAAGAGCTGAATGTCTTTTTAAGGGCAGTGTAAAAGAGCTGAATCCTCTTTTAAGGGCAGTGTAAAAGAGTTGAATGCCCTTTTAAGGGCAATTCCCATACAAATGCCCCTTTAGAGGCAATGGGTAGTTTAGGATTTTTTTCGACTGTTCTTTATTTTGGGGGGTTAGTTGGGTAGTGGGTTTTACTTTTGGGGGGACTTCATTTTTTTACTTTAACTTAGGGCAATGCCCTATAAAAGGCCCTTTTAAGGGCTATTGGTAGTTTATTGTAGGCTAGAGAGTGTTTTTATTTTGGGGGGCTTTTTTATTTTTATAGGTCTATTAGATTAGGTTAATTGTTTTTTTTTTGATAATTTTGTTTTTATTATTTTATGTAATCTTAGAGTTTTTTATTTTTCATAATTTTTTGTTATCTTAGATTTTTTTAATTTTGTCATAGTATTAGTTTGTAATTTAGGTTTTTAATTTTTTTCCTAGTGTTGGTTTTTTTAATCATGTAATTTAGGATTTTTAATTGGTAGTTTTTATTATTTTATTAGAATACTTAGGTTAATTTATAGTTTAAACTGCCAATAGGTTTAATCAGCCAATAGGATGAGAGCTTCTGATTTCAGAAGCTCTCATCCTATTGGCTGATTTGAATTTGAAGAAACAAATCAGCCAATAGGAATGCAAGGTACCCCATTTTGAAACGGGTACCTTGCATTCAACTTCAGTGTACAGTTTTTTATTTTTCATATTTTTAGTGTTTATTATTTTTTGTTATCTTAGATTTTTTAATTTTTTCGTAGTATTATTTTTTTTTAATTTGTAATTTAGGTTTTTAATTTTTTCGTAGTGTTAGGTTTTTTAATCATGTTATTTAGGATTTTTAGTTGGTATTTTTTTTTTTTTTATTAGAATAGTTATGTTAGGTTAATTTATAGTTTAAACTTATTTTTTTTTTATTTCACAGGTAAGTTTTTATTTATTTAAATATAGTTATATTGTAATTTTAGTTTAAAGTTAGGGGGTGCTAGGTTTAGGGGTTAACAGTTTAATTTAGTGTTTTGCGAGGTGGAGGCTGGCAGTTTAAGGGGTTAATAGGTTTAGTTTAGTGTTGGCAATGTCAGGGAGCGGCGAATTAGGGGTATATAATTTTATTTGCTGTCGGCGATGTCGGGGTGGTGGATTGGGGGTGTTTAAACTTGGGGTTTATGTTAGGTTGCTAGGTTTACATGTAACTTTCTTTCCCCCATAGACATCAATGGCGTTGCGTTACGGCGATTTGCCATTTCGCAATCCTAGGTATTAGTTTTTATTCTAACACTTTCTCCCCATTGTTGTCTATGGGGGAAACTGTGCACGAGCACGTAAACTCAGCCCTTGGCTTTTGTGCGGTATGGAGCTTAACGCACCATAGCGCACAGCACAAGGAGGCTTTTCAGTAACTCGTAATGGTAGCGCTATGGAAAGTGCAATAACATATTTTTTGCTGTTATTTTCACACCCTGTTTAGCGCAAAACTCGTAATCTAGGTGTATAGTAGTTAATATGTGTACTATAGTATTTGGTCAACAAAAACTGTTTAATTTTACTATACATACTTAAAGGCATATTAAATTAATGTATTTCTATCATCATTCTAAAATAAAAGCAAATTAAATATGATACTAATATATTTTGCTTGATAAAAAGTTAGAATAAACCTGCTTAAGCTGATGTTGAACCTAGCAGGAAACTAATGTGTGTGCACATCTAATATCCTGGGATGTTGCTTATTGACTGCTAATGAGTTTCATGGTTATTTTGGTGTACAACCTTGTTTCTCAAACTGTGGTACATGTACTCCATGGGCACCTGGAGCATTGGCAAAGGCTACTCCAACACTTGCCCTTTCGCTATTTTATTGGCCTGATGCAGCTGAGGTGAACACTCAGGGCTAGATTACAAGTGGAGCACAATATATAACAATTGGTGAGTTAAGTGTTGAGCTCAAGAGCAATCCAGAATACCGGTGTAAAATGTAGCACTTTTGTGGGACCTAAAGTAAATAAGCTTGCTGGCTTACATGACAAAACGGATCTGCAGAAACAGAAACAGTGGAGCGCAAAAAGGAGAGACACAGGACGAACTAAGTGTAGATGAAAAACTCTTTTTCCACTTTATTACAACACGAATGTAGATGTGCACTTACAAGAGGTACCCTCAAACATGTGAGGTATGTGTCAGCATAATACAGTAATCCACAGCGTGGTAACAGTTCCCAAACGTGTCCTATGCTGCTGAAAATAAAGTCTCTTTTTTTCCCCCCTTCTGCTACACAGATTGTATCGTTAAAAACTAGCTTCTCAAGCTATGGAGGAGGCGTCAATGAGGCAGCGGTAGTGCAAAAAGTAAAGACGGCTATGCATCCACCGCTCCACACAGTTCACCTGCTTTCTCCGTTTATGTAAAAATGGGCGTTTGGGAACTGTTACCATGCTGTGGATTACTGTATTATGCTGACACATACCTCACATGTTTGAGGGTACCTCTTGTAAGTGCACATCTACATATGTGTTGTAATAAAGTGGAAAAAGAGTTTTTCATCTACACTTAGATCGTCCTGTGTCTCTCCTTTTTGCGCTCCACTGTTTCTGCAGATTCATTGCTTTCCTATTTGCCTGATTCACAGAGATCACACCAGTGTCTAATAAAGAGCTGCATCGCGGACATAGAAGAACGAGGATACCATATACAGGTGGCCCTCGGTTTACAACGGTTCAATTTGAGCCGTTTCAGAATAACAACCTTTTTTTTCCAGTCATGTGAATGCTGTTGAAAAGCATTGAGAAGCAGTGCATTGATTAAAATAGCCAGTAGGTGGAGCTGTCCGCTTGTGTTGCAGCAAAGATATGCAAGCCAAGCAAGATGAAAGTAATCAGTTTAACCAGACCTGCGATATCGAGCAGCTTGCAAAGGAACAAGATCTTCCTGTCTATAAATCAGTCCAGATTGGAATGCATAGAAAGAACTGTTTGCAGAAAGATGCAAGTAAAGTCTGTGTTGTGTGGTTATTTTATTAGGTTTATAATGCTGTTTAGCAAATATTTTTGTTCATTTAACTTATTTTAATTATATATTCTGTGTTGTGTGATTATTTTATTAGGTTTATAATGCTGTTTAGCATCTAAAGTCTTCATTCCAAAGCTTTAAAAATAATGTATTAGGTGTTACTTATGACAATTTTGAGAGGTGCCTGGAACCTAACTCCCTCACTTCCCAATGACTTACATTACTAACTGGGTTTCAATTTACAACGGTTTCGATTTACAACCATTATTTCTGGAACCTAACCCCGGCGTAAATTGAGGGCTACCTGTACAAGGACAGAATAAGTATTTGTTCTTTATACAAACTGTTTAGAAAAATGAGAGTGTATATCTCCTTTTTTTTTGGGATGGACTTCCTAATATTGTATTATTAATTAATTTTATTATCTGCTGTTTTGCAAAGTGTCAGCAGACTATATTATTTATTATTCTAACTGTTGGTATTTGGATTATCATCATAATCACATTTGCTATGCTCGTTGTGGCACTGCCTTGATATTGTGCTATAGCAATAACTGTTATACATAACAAAACACATGAAAATGCTATGGAAATACAGGATTTAATTTATATTTATACATAATGCTTAGAAACAAAGTGTGAAAAAGCCCCTTTCTAAATTCTTACGGCTAGATTTAGAGTTTTGTCGGTAACGACCCGAAAAGCTAACGCCGGCTTTTTTCTGGCCGCACCATAAAAATAACTCTGGTATTGAGAGTCCACATAAAGGCTGCGTTAGGCTCCAAAAAAGGAGCGTAGAGCATATTTAACGCAGCTTCAACTCTCGATACCAGAGTTGCTTACGCAAGCGGCCAGCCTCAAAAACGTGCTCGTGCACGATTCCCCCATAGAAAACAATGGGGCTGTTTGAGCTGAAAAAAAAACAAACACCTGCAAAAAAGCCGCGTTCAGCTCCTAACGCAGCCCCATTGTTTGCTATGGGGAAACACTTCCTACGTCTGCACCTAACACTCTAACATGTACCCCGAGTCTAAACACCCCTAACCTTACACTTATTAACCCCTAATCTGCCGCCCCCGCTATCGCTGACCCCTGCATATTATTATTAACCCCTAATCTTCCGCTTCGTAAACCGCCGCTACTTACATTATCCCTATGTACCCCTAATCTGCTGCCCTAACATCGCCGACCCCTATATTATATTTATTAACCCCTAATCTGCCCCCCACAATGTCGCCTCCACCTAACTACACTTATTAACCCCTAATCTGCCGAGCGGACCGCACCGCTCCGCTATTATTATAAAGTTATTAACCCCTAATCCGCCTCACTAACCCTATAATAAATAGTATTAACCCCTAATCTGCCCTCCCTAACATCGCCGACACCTAACTTCAATTATTAACCCCTAATCTGCCGACTTGAGCTCACCGCTATTCTAATAAATGTATTAACCCCTAAAGCTAAGTCTAACACTAACACCCCCCTAAATTAAATATAATTTTAATCTAACGAAATTAATTAACTCTTATTAAATAAATTATTCCTATTTAAAGCTAAATACTTACCTGTAAAATAAATCCTAATATAGCTACAATATAAATTATAATTATATTATAGCTATTTTATCAATAAATTAATTAAATAAAATACCTACAATTACCTACAATTAAACCTAACACTACACTATCAATAAATAAATTAAATACAATACCTACAAATAACTACAATGAAATAAACTAACTAAAGTACAAAAAATAAAAAAGAACTAAGTTACAAAAAATAAAAAAATATTTACAAACATAAGAAAAATATTACAACAATTTTAAACTAATTACACCTACTCTAAGCCCCCTAATAAAATAACAAAGACCCCCAAAATAAAAAATGCCCTACCCTATTCTAAATTACTAAAGTTCAAAGCTCTTTTACCTTACCAGCCCTGAACAGGGCCCTTTGCGGGGCATGCCCCAAGAAGTTCAGCTCTTTTGCCTGTAAAAAAAAACCATACAATACCCCCCCCAACATTACAACCCACCACCCACATACCCCTAATCTAACCCAAACCCCCCTTAAATAAACCTAACACTAAGCCCCTGAAGATCATCCTACCTTGTCTTCACCTCACTGGGTATCACACCGATCCGTCCTGGCTCCGATATCTTCATCCAACCCAAGCGGGGGCAAGACATCAGCCAATCAGAATCAAGTTCAATCCGATTGGCTGATCCAATAGAATGCAAGCTCAATCTGATTGGCTGATTGGATCAGCCAATCGGATTGATCTTGATTCTGATTGGCTGATTCCATCAGCCAATCAGAATATTCCTACCTTAATTCCGATTGGCTGATAGAATCCTATCAGCCAATCGGAATTCGAGGGACGCCATCTTGGATGACGTCCCTTAAAGGAACCGTCATTCTTCAGTTGGACGTCGCCGGATGAAGATGGGTCCGCGGTGGAGGTCTTCAGTATGGAGCCGGTCCTCATCGGATGAAGATAGAAGATGCCGCTTGGAAGATGATGGTTGCCGGTCCGGATCTACTCTTCTTCCCGGATAGGATGAAGACTTTGGACCCTCTTCTGGACTTCTTCAGTGGATGTCTAGCCCCCGCTTGGGTTGGATGAAGATATTGGAGCCAGGACGGATCGGTGTGATACCCAGTGAGGTGAAGACAAGGTAGGATGATCTTCAGGGGCTTAGTGTTAGGTTTATTTAAGGGGGGTTTGGGTTAGATTAGGGGTATGTGGGTGGTGGGTTGTAATGTTGGGGGGGGGGTATTGTATGGTTTTTTTTTACAGGCAAAAGAGCTGAACTTCTTGGGGCATGCCCCGCAAAGGGCCCTGTTCAGGGCTGGTAAGGTAAAAGAGCTTTGAACTTTAGTAATTTAGAATAGGGTAGGGCATTTTTTATTTTGGGGGTCTTTGTTATTTTATTAGGGGGCTTAGAGTAGGTGTAATTAGTTTAAAATTGTTGTAATATTTTTCTTATGTTTGTAAATATTTTTTTATTTTTTGTAACTTAGTTCTTTTTTATTTTTTGTACTTTAGTTAGTTTATTTCATTGTAGTTATTTGTAGGTATTGTATTTAATTAATTTATTGATAGTGTAGTGTTAGGTTTAATTGTAGGTAATTGTAGGTATTTTATTTAATTAATTTATTGATAGTGTAGTGTTAGGTTTAATTGTAACTTAGGTTAGGGTTTATTTTACAGGTAAATTTGTAATTATTTTAACTATTTTAGCTATTAAATAGTTCTTAACTATTTAATAGCTATTGTACCTGGTTAAAATAAATACAAAGTTACCTGTAAAATAAATATTAATCCTAAAATAGCTATAATATAATTATAATTTATGTTGTAGCTATATTAGGAATTATTTTACAGGTAAGTATTTAGCTTTAAATAGGAATAATTTATTTAATAAGAGTTAATTCATTTCGTTAGATTAAAATTATATTTAATTTAGGGGGGTGTTAGTGTTAGGGTTAGACTTAGCTTTAGGGGTTAATACATTTATTAGAATAGCGGCGAGATTCGGTCGGCAGATTAGGGGTTAATAATTGAAGTTAGGTGTCGGCGATGTTAGGGAGGGCAGGTTAGGGGTTAATAAATATAATATAGGGGTCGGCGGTGTTAGGGGCAGCAGATTAGGGGTACATAGCTATAATGTAGCTGGCGGCTCTTTGCGGTCGGCAGATTAGGGGTTAATTATTGTAGGTAGGTGGCGGCGACGTTGTGGGGGGCAGGTTAGGGGTTAATAAATATAATATAGGGGTCGGCGATGTTAGGGCAGCAGATTAGGGGTACATAGCTATAATGTAGCTGGCGGCGTGCGGGCGGCAGATTAGGGGTTAATAAGTGTAGGTAGCTGGCGGCGACGTTGTGGGGGGCAGGTTAGGGGTTAATAAATATAATATAGGGGTCGGCGGTGTTAGGGGCAGCAGATTAGGGGTACATAAGGATAACGTAGTTGGCGGTCGGCAGATTAGGGGTTAAAAAAATTTAATCGAGTTGCAGCGATGTGGGGGGACCTCGGTTTAGGGGTACATAGGTAGTTTATGGGTGTTAGTGTACTTTAGAGCACAGTAGTTAAGAGCTTTATGAACCGGCGTTAGCCCAGAAAGCTCTTAACTACTGACTTTTTTCTGCGGCTGGAGTTTTGTCGTTAGAGTTCTAACGCTCACTTCAGACACGACTCTAAATACCGGAGTTAGAAAAATCCCATTGAAAAGATAGGATACGCAATTTACGTAAGGGGATCTGCGGTATGGAAAAGTCGCAGCTGAAAAGTGAGCGTTAGACCCTTTTTTGAGTGACTCCAAATACCGGAGGTAGCCTAAAACCAGCGTTAGGAGCCTCTAATGCTGGTTTTCACGGCTACCGCCAAACTCTAAATCTAGGCCTTAGTCAGCGGCTATACATTTGCTTGGCGTTTCCTCAAATAGCAAATACCTTCATTAAAAAGTCTCACTTACACCAGTCTTATAAAAAGGATGAATTTCTTCAATGACAAATATATATATACATGTGTAGTGAGAGAACAGTATTTATCCTAACTTACCTACATTATACTACTGTCTTTGGGTGCATGCATGCAAAAAATACTCAAATATCCCTGTTAAATTTGATGTTCCTGTTCTTTTCCCTTACTCTCAGCCAATCAAATCCTGACTTTGAGTTAAGTCATCATCTGGTTTATAAATTCTGCTGATGGGCCAACTGACTGTAGATGGCTCTGTTGTCCAACTCAATGTGACCTATTTGACCCCTCCCAGGGAGTCCATTTATCATGAACCCATTTCCTTATGTCTCCATTGAATCTCTAGGGTTTGGCTGCTTGATATCATCTAATGGAAACTTGTTTAAAGGGACAGTAAACACCATGAGATGTTTATATCAAGTGTTTAGTTATGCATAGTGAAACAACATTGCAATATCCTTTAATTATTTTGCCCCCTGGTCTGATGAGGGGGTAAAACCCCAAATCATCGTGCATAAAGATGATATATATCAAACTAAAATAACACCCAGCCTACAGTGATCACAACTCTGATCTTTGGTTGTAGAAGGTATAAAGTCTTTCTAAGTCAGACGGCTCAAGTCCAAGTTAAGTCTCGAGTCATATTTGTCAAAGTTTATGTCAAGTCACCAGCCTTCTTTTATTATGTTGAGTCAAGTTATCAAATTTGAGACTTGCGTCCATGTCAAGTCCATGTCATGTGTTTTTTTCCCACTTAAGGAATAGTCTAGTCAAAATTAAACTTTCATGATTCAGATAGAGCATGCAATTTAAAGCAACCTTCTAAATTACTTCTATTATCAATTTGTTTCCATTCTCTTGCTATCTTTATTTGAAAAAGCACTAATGTAAGCATATGAGTTGGCACATTTTTGGTTAAGCATCTAGATAGCACTTTCTGATTGGTGTCTAATTGTAGCCACCAATCAGCAAGCGCTACCCAGGTGCTGAACCAAAAATGGCCCGGCTCCTATGCTTACATTCAAATAAATACACCAAGAGAACAAAAAAATGATAATAGGAGTAAATTAGAACGTTGCTTAAAATTACATGCTCTGTCTGAATCATGAAAGCTTAATTTTGACTAGACTATTCCTTTAATATTTATATAATATAATATAAACACGGGTGTATAGGAATATTCCTTTACAAGCATATGTGAAAATGCCTTATTCAAGTCAGGAGAATCCTTTTATTAAAAATATGTGTTAGATAATAAGTTGAACGCAATCAATAGTGAATTATCTTGAGGTCGGTCTCAAAGTAAGAACAATGCACAATCTGGAAGGTTAAGGGCCAGATTACAAGTGGAGCGCTATAGTTAGCGCGAGGAGCGTAAACGCGATCGCGAGATTGCAGTGTTCTTTAAGCTCAAATACATATTACAAGTGCCACACTGTTAAAATAACCACAAATTAGTTTGCACAAACTTGCAGTAATTTACACTCCCCATATTTTCTGTGGATAGAGTAGAGTGGTAATATGCGCTTGTATTACAAGTTGAAAGTAAATATTATCGCACTTACGCAATCACATTTACTGCTCAAACTTTAAAAGGGTCTTTTTTAAAATGTGCCCTGAAAAGGGCATTTTGGCTCTTTTGCTGCACAGATTAAAACATTTGAAAAAAAAACTAATCTTAAAAACACCCCAAAAAAACAAAACTCCATCTTCATCCTGGCGGGGGTCCTTCTTTATCCCGGTGGCTGTCAATCTTCGTATCTTCATCCCGGCGGTGGTGGTCTTTATCTTCAGAGGGTAAACATGGAGGTCCTCTTCATGTGGTCACCAGCCACACACTGAAATTTGAACGCAAGGTACCCCTTTTGAAGGTTTATTTTTTTTTTATATCTTGTTTCTTTATTTTCCAAAAACACGTTACATCATATACGTTAGGTTAACAGTAAAAGTAGAACCACAGCCATTTGCTTCATATCACATACAAGAACAACACATATCTATAAAGAAATAGTCCAATTATGATGAGTCGAGTTGTATACGGATTGGGAGAAAAGCAAAGTCTCTCTATGATCCAAACAAAGGCTGTGTGGTTATTCAAACAAAATAGAGTAGAAACAAACAACAACAAAACAAAACATTCAGGGATTTGCAATACAAACATCTCACAATAAACAGTATTAAAACAGTATAAGCTCGAGAATTGACATTCTATCAGAATCTACTCAGGAAAGAAAGGGTCTGGGGCTCCCTTCACAATAAGTTAGCATAAACTGGCCATAAAGTTCTTTATTTATTATACATGTATTGTTCCCATAAGATCATCATGTCCTGAACGAAATCCATACGGCCAATCTTAAAATAATAGTATCTCTCCAGGATCAAAGTATTTTTACTAGGTCAATCCATTGGGGGATAGTAGGCATCAGGGGACTTTTCCAAAGTGTTGGAATGAGCCTCTTGGCTGCATTTATCAAGATTTGGTATAGGTGTCTTCTTATTTTATATGGAATATCAGATGAAGCATTGAATAAAATTGTTTCTGGGGAGAGTTCAAATTGGACACCTGTAATGGGACATGCTAGTGAATGAATTTGAGCCCAAAAGAGATTTATCACCTCACAATCCCACCAAATATGATACATAGTACCTGCTCGGCCGCAACCTCTCCAACATCTGTCACTGGCATTTCTGAACATATGTTTTAACTTGCTAGGGGCTAAATACCATCTAGTAATAACCTTTAAATTAGTTTCTAAACCCGCTGCAGAGTGAGCAGATTTGGCTATGGTCTTGAACCATGAGGACCACTGTTTAGTGGAGATGGTTAAATTAATTTCCTTTTCCCATTTAAGAGTATAATTCGGCAATGAAGGGTAGTGAGATTTAAGAAGGCATCGATACATTAATGAGAACTTTTTTTGGATGTAGCAAAGAAGTACAAAGATATTCGAATACTGTAAGTTGTCTTAACATATCTTTGTTTGACTTATGAGTAGCCAGGAAGTGTCTTACTTGGTGGTAGTAAAACCAAGAGCCGAATGGAGTCAGTTCCCTTTCTAACAATGTATCTCTTGAGGCCAATTGGCCTTGTGTCGATAGTAGATATATGGGTAAATATTTTGTTAAAGAGGATGATGTGGCTCTAGTGACTGACGTCCTCTGAAAATTTGCAGGGAACTCCCTATTGGGGTGTAGAATCATTAATGGTGAGTACTTTGAGGTAATTAAATGGAATTTGCTTCCCATTAATGTCCAGTCTGACCATATTTCTTTTAAAATCGGATAAGTATCTAGCAACTCCCATGGAGGTTTTTGTGGGGCCCAACACATGCTTCCCCAATGGGAAGTATCTAATAGTTGTGTCTCCATATGAACACATCTCTTGTACGAAGTCTCCGCTTGTCTACACCAGTCAATTACACGATTTAATGAAGTAGCCTGCTTATATAGGAGGTTATTGGGAACTCCCAATCCTCCCTCCTCTCTGTGGGTGTACATAGTACTTTTCGCTATTCTAGGGGGTCTGCGGTGCCAGATGTATGTGTCAATAATAGATTGTAGTTTACTTATATATCCACTGGTACCAGGGATCGGGAGGGCTTGTAGGATATAAAGAACTTTTGGCAAAAGGGTCATCTTTGCCGCTGCTATTCTGCCTAGCCAAGAGATATTTTTTGGAAGCCAAGAGGAGGTCAAATATGCAAATTCCTCCACTAATCGTCCGTAGTTTAATTTACAAAGGTCTTATAGTTTTAATGATAAGAAAATTCCTAAATATTTTAAGGCACGGTTTTGTATTCTAAAGGGGTATTTTTGATTAAGCGTTAAGATGTCATTAGCAGATACATTTATTGGGAGTAACTCTGATTTATTATTGTTGATCAAAAAATTTGAGACTTTGCCAAAGGCTTTTAATTCACGCTGAACTACTGGCAAGGATTGGTCTGGTGCTGACAATGTCATTAAGACATCGTCTGCAAACATTGCTAATTTATAAGTTTTGTCTCTAATTGTAATACCTACTATCTCGGGATTAGTACGATTCTTTTCTGCCAGGGGCTCTAAGGACAAGACAAATAATAGTGGGGATAGAGGGCAGCCTTGACGAGTTCCATTCTGGATTTCAAAGTGTTCAGACAATGTCCCGTTCACTCTGACCTGGGCAGAGGGGTTAGAATAAAGGGCTAATATTTTATTTATGAATGTGGTGGGAAATCCATATTTTTGAAGGGTTGCTTGAAGAAAAGTCCAATCTAGCCTATTGAATGCTTTTTCAATGTTGGTAGATAGCAATACCGAGGGGATATTTAAGTTTTTAGTATAATCTATAAGGTGAAGGACTTTACAAATGTTATCTCTAGCTTCCCGTTGTGGGACAAAACCAACTTTGTCATGGTGGATTAAATTTGGAAGGAGGACTTCCGTTTGGGGTGGAGCTTGAGAACAGCGTGCTCCAGAGCTGTGCGGTGACCAAGCACCGCTGAAAATCCTACCCAAGCTATCGAACCACTTACCCCAGCAACTTAGTGGGGTTATCAGTGTGGTGATACTCGCAGTCAGGATACCCTGGCTGAAGAGAAAGCTGGAAAGTCCTTATCTCCTATTGGTTTGAATGAGCCTTGAATGAGTACCTGGCAGAAGGCTTAAGTCAAGCGGCAACACAGTGGGGTAAATAACATCCTAAACACCCCTTACCTGGCTGTTAAAGTTCCGGAACCAGCGCATGGTAACTGGTTGCTGTGCGGAGGAAAAGACCCGACACGCCGTGGACAGATTCCTGTAGTGCTTGACAGGAAGCCGGAGGAGAAGCTAGTGCCGGTGAGGAGGTCCGTCGCTTCGCGGAGGGATCCGTGCTGGGCCGACCAACTTCACCAGGACCTAGGCTATTGTGTCAAGGCGGTGGTCCGGTCCCTTTGGATTTGCTGGGAGCAAACACAGCCGCTCTGGGATAATCCGGGTGCCAGAATTAAATCGATGGGGAACATCTTGAAACTGTTGCTGCCGCAAGTATCGCTATCTTATTTTGCCTTCTCTGCTTTTCATTAACTTTGTAGGACCGGCTGGTCTGAAGCTTTCAGGGAGATTACCGGTCTATTGTTATTATGCTCTCTACCGGACAAACTGTTCGTATATAGACTCAGGTTACCCTGCTCCTTATCTTTTTTATATAGGTGTTTGCCTTACATAGTTGTTCTGCTAACTCTAGCTGACTGTAGAGGTAAAATTCTACAATAATCTGCCTATTTGACTTTTTCTGTTCACCTAATGGGAAAGGTAAAGTCTGGAGGAGAACGAAAAGGATAAAGCCGAAGTAAAGAGGGAAACCTGATAATTTACTTTCTTATTTGCAGGGTGCTAATTAAGAGACATAAGAATTATATCTTTGAAGATCTTAAGGATATCTGTTTGTTATATGTCAAATTTAAAGGCTTCATGTGAATATAGTTTGGGTGATGGCATATTATCCCTATGTATTACTTTCGCATCCCCTGCAATACATGCATGTTTAACACAGGGTTTATCTATATGTTGGAAAGTGGTACTAACACCAATCTAGGTTAATTGACCTTTTATGCTGAACTTGACAATGGAATAATATTTGCTAATATCTTTGCTTGTTAGGCTGACTTGTCATTTGCTAGACAATTTTTTTTTTGTTTTTTTTTTTTTTGTTATTCATATAATTTCCTTTCTGCATTAATAAATAGGGGTCAAAAAAGAAAAAAAGAGAGAGAAAAGGAAAGAAAGAGATAGGGAAGGGAAGGAAGGGCAAAAGGAAAAAAGGGGAGAAAGAGAAGGAAGAAAAAGAAAAATAAAAGAAAAAAGAGAATATAGCTGACATTAAAAAATCTTATACTTTGGGTTATAGCTCTTGAGGATCTATATATTGTAGTAGTTTTGAGAGAGACCATCATTTATAAATACTGTGTATAGTCTATCTTTACTGGTGGCTAAATTATAGGTGGAAAGGGAAGGGGATAAGAGGAAAGGGAAGGGAGGGAACTTGTTTAAGCACTTTGACAGGCCTATTTTGTTTTTGTTCTTTTTGTTGTTGTTTTTTTTTTTTTTTGCTTCTTTTTTTTTTTTTCCCCCCCCTAGCTGGGGGATCATCCTATAAATGTAGATATTCACACTTATAAAAAAAAAAAAAAAAAGGACCCAGAGGTCCATCACTTTAGCTAGTATAGCTTTTGCTCTCACAAGTGTTGTTTTTGTGTGTCCTCGCGGTGGCGAGGCTGTTAATAGGCTGGTTCACATTTTAGTACTAAAATTTCACTTCCACATTTAATTTATGGAAAAATTCGTCACACTGACGAAAAGAAATTCACCGGTGATGCCTGTTAAAGTAAAAGATAAAAAGTCTAAAACAAATGATACTAGTCTTGATGTTACATTAAGTGAATTAGCTCCCCCTTCTCTTGATATTCAGATGCTGATAACACAATTATCAGCTGTGTTTTCACCTCAATTTGAAATGATTAAAAAAGAAATTGCAGGTATGACTACTGAACTGTCGTCCCTCTCCACCGAAGTCAGGCAGTTTTCTGCTAGGATCGGTGAAGCAGAGGACAGAATTTCTGACCTTGAAGACCGTATAAATGCCCAGGAAGTAATCATTCAAAAGCAGGATACCACAATTCAAAGTATGCAATTGCGCCTGGAGGATATGGAGGATCGCTCCAGGCATAATAACATACGTATTGTGGGGCTTCCAGAAACCATGGAATATGAGGACTTAATGAAATTCACCTCCTTTGAATTACCTCTAGCGTTAGGAATGTCAGCAGACTCTTTACCTTTAATAATAGAGAGAGCACACAGGATAGGTCCTAGGAGAACACAGTCTGACAGGATAGCTAGGAGCAGAATGTGTATATTCAAAGTATTAAAGTTCCAAGATAAATTGGAATTATTGAAACTTTCTAGAAAGAATGGTCCCCTACAGCTGGGCAATAACAAGATCTTACTCTTCCAGGACTTCTCTAACGAGACGTCCACGAAGAGGAAGTTAATGGCTCCATTCTGCTCACAGCTAATAAATAATGGATTTAAAGCCCGTATGGTCTACCCGGCTAAGGTAATAGTTGAAGATAGGGATTCTACATTTGTTTTCCAGGATATTGAAGATATCAAAAGATTTATTAGTTCAAAAATCCCAAAATGAAAAGTGATACAGCCGAGTCATGCTTTATTATGAATAAATTAATGGTTGCCAGGTTATGTGTGGTATATATGTGGATGGATGAGGTGTGTGTCTGGATATGTTATATTGTTTTAAGGAATTTTTATTTATTTTTTTCTCTCCTTCCCTTTTTTTTTTTTTTTTCTCTCCCCCTCTCTCACTTCTCTCTCTCTTCTATCTCCATTCCTCTCCTTTTTTGGGAGAATAGGGGAGTATTAGTAAATCCAGATTTTAGGAAAAGTAGAAATGATTGAGCCAAAAGATTTTGTTAGGATGAAATGACTGGATTAAATTTATGTTCTTGGAATGTAGGAGGTATATCCTCCCCTAGGAAGAGAAAGCTTATAATTAAAACTCTTGCTAAGAAGAGACCAGATATTGTCTATATTCAAGAAACCCATCTTACCGACATAGAAGCTGCAAAACTCAAAATTAAATGGGTGGGCGAAGTGATAGCCGCTGCAAGTATAGACAGGAAATGTGGAGTAGCGTTTTTATTGCATAAAGACCTTGACTACAAAATTTTACATATAGAGAAAGATCAAGAGGCAAGATATATTATACTCCAAATTCAAATCAATCAAGCAGTATATGTCCTATGTAAT
Organism: Bombina bombina; assembly: GCF_027579735.1. Lineage (NCBI taxonomy): Eukaryota > Metazoa > Chordata > Amphibia > Anura > Bombinatoridae > Bombina > Bombina bombina. Next base: position 721,577,613 of record NC_069500.1, on the reverse strand, counting down.
GTGTATGGGCCTAATAAAAACAGTAAAAGCTTCTGGGAAAAAATAAAAATTAAGATTTATCCCTTTGTGGGGGAGAATCTCATCTTAGCAGGGGATTTTAATATGACACTATTTCCAGAATTAGATAGGTTCTGCAATACAGATGCTAAAGTATATAAAAAAATTGCCAAATATTTTAGAACACTTTGTACAAAGCTAAAACTGGTCGACATTTGGAGAGTTAAACACCCTGATTCCTTGACATTTACTTGTGAATCTAGAGCCCATAGAACCTTTTCTAGGATCGATTTGTTTTTAATATCTGAGTCTCTTTCAATTGTTCAAACTAGTCCAGGGATTGGTGACATACTGATATCCGATCATGCAATAATTTACCTCACTTTTCCCTCTCCATCTAATTTCTCGAAAGGAATGCAATCCTTATATTTTCCACGATATCTTCTGAATAGTCCTAGATTTTCTAACTGGCTTAAGCAGAAATGGAGGGACTACTGTACACATAATATTGCTTTCCTCAATAGAATTGAGATTTTTTGGGAGGCGGCCAAGGCTGTCTTACGAGGTGAAATAATGAGCTATTTAATAAATAGTAAGAAAAAGGCTAGGGCTCGAGAACTCCAGTTATCTAACAGTGTGAGAAATGCTTACAGGAAATTCTCTGAGGAGCGTTCTATAAGTAAGTGGAATAAATACCAGGAGGCGAGAAGAGAAAGAGATGTTTTTTTAGATCAGAAATCCCATATTGAAGAATCAAAACTTAACAGTCAATTTAGAGGTCTTTATGGAGATTCAACTAAATATCTAGCAAAATTAATAAAAAATAGAAAGAAAAAGAATTATATTCTGACTATCAAAGAAAATGGTGTATGCCATACGGATTCAATGGAAATTAGTAGGGTGCTGTTCTCTTATTATCAGAAATTATATTCTAAGCAGGATAGTAATGTATTTATACAAGATAGATTTTGGTCAAAAATAAAGCTACCTCAAGTTCAGGAAGAGGATTTGACATGTCTTAATGCTCCAATTGAGGCAGGTGAAATAAAAAAAATGATAGATAAGATGCGATTAAATAAGGCCCCCGGCCCAGATTTTCTACCGATAGAATTTTATAGGATACTAGCCCCAGACATTATTCCTATATTGGAAAGGTTGTTTAATAGCTACTTCCAGTCGGATAGTTCCATCTCTTCTTACTTCTCAGCCGCCAATATTACGTTAATTCTTAAAAAAGGTAAAAATCCGGAAGAACCAGCCTCTTACAGGCCCATATCTGTGTTGAACACAGATTATAAAATTCTGATGGCTATTTTATCTGACAGGCTCTCCTCATTGCTTGATAACATTATCCACACAGATCAAACCGGTTTTATGAGATCTAGGACCTCCATAAAGAACGTAAGGAAAATAGTTACTTTTCTGGATTACTCTCATTATTTAAATCAGAAAGGAAAAAAGAATTTGCTAAATGATTGTGTGATTCTCTCCTTAGATGCTGAAAAGGCATTCGATGCTATCTCCTGGGCCCATTTAGTCAGAGTACTACAGGAGTTTGGCTTTAAGAATCAATTCTTGCAATTTATTCAAAAAATCTATAGAAACCCAATCTCGTTTCTTATTGTGAATGGTCAGCTATCTCAAAGAATCATTTTAGGACGTGGAACAAGGCAGGGTTGCCCATTGTCCCCTCTCTTATTTAACCTGGCATTGGAACCCTTAGCTATTCGTTTAAGAAATGTGTTAGAGGGAATCAGTATGGGCTCCTATATTCTTAAGATCCTGCTGTATGCAGATGATTTATTGGTATTTTTAAAGAACTCCCCCTATTCAATTCCAACCACATTACAATGTTTAGACGAGTTCAGCTCATTTGCGGGTTATAAAATCAATTTTAATAAAAGTGAACTCATGTGGATTAATAAATCCAAAAATAGCTTACAAGATCATCCATTTAAAGAGGTTGAGGCAATAACTTATTTAGGTATAATTTTACATAAAAACCCGAAAAACTGGTATCGGCTGAACTTCTCGCCATTATTTCTTAAGATCATATCAGACATGGAGTTATGGACGACATTTCCACTATCGATCACGGCCCGTGTAAATTTAATAAAGACATTTATTTTTCCTCGCTTACTTTATCCCCTTCAGAATCTCCCGCTTTTCATTCTTAATAAGGATTTGCGCAAATTATATTCCTGCTGTTCCAAATTTATTTGGAACAGGAAATCACGTATTTCTCTAGATAGACTTATGCAATGTTTTGAAGCAGCAGGCCTGGCTTTTCCCAACTTTAAATTATATAATTGGGCTTGCCTAGCTAAAACGGCAATGGATTGGATTGTTGAAAAAGAATTAGTGTCGTCTATAGAGATGGAGACTTACATGGTTTCTCCTTGTGCCTTGAAAGCGATATTACATTGTCCTATACATCTTTTACCAACACAGATATTTTCGCTAATTTCTATTAGAAACATTGTGGCGGCTTGGCAGAAGTGCTGTACAAGCTTGGAAGTAGATTATACATTTTCGGTATTCTTACCGATCAGAGGAAATCCTCAATTTTCTCCCGGGCTTAAACAAGTAGTATTTAGAGAGTGGGCTGAAAAAGAGCTTAAATATATTTATCAGATCCTGCCTCAAGATGGGCAATTAATTTCCTTTGGGATTCTTTCTCAACATTTTCAGCTACCTAGATCCAACTTCTTTGCCTATCTACAGGTCCGTCATTTTATTAATACACATAAGTGGGATATGAGTAAATTGAATGCATGGTCGGATATCAATTTATGTTTGCAAAAATTTGCACTAGAAAACCCGTCCATTTCTCTCTTATATGACATTATGCTTTCTAAACAAGCATTAATCTTTTCAGATAAACTGATACTACCTTGGACTCCCTTTTTCCCTACAATTGATTTCGCTAAAATTCAACGTAGTTTGATAAATGTAAAAAAATTTAAAATTCCTAGGAGTTGGAGAGAATCTCATTTAAAACTTATTAATAACTATTATATTTCCCCTTCAAGATTAGCTAAGTTTTATTCTAGCTGCAACGGGAATTGTCCCCGATGCAATAAACCCAAGGCTGATATTTTACATATGTTTTGGTACTGCCCAAAAATTATACAACTTTGGCGTAAGGTAGAATATTGGTTTAATATACAGTACAAGTCAACTATTATCTTGTCACTTGATGAGATAATCTGGTTAGAGGCTCCCGGCAATAGGGGCTTTTATGTCCACACTCTAAATACTATTATACTGGCTGTTAGACATCAAATTCTTAAACATTGGAAGGACACGTCAGTTCCTGGTTTATCTCTGATCTTACAAGAGATTCAAACTCAAATCATACATGAGTCAGTTCACTTAGAAACTATATCAGAAAAGAGAATAAAAACTTTCATAGCAGGCTGGCTCCCGATTATTAAAACATACCCCTTAGCTATACAAAAAGTTATCCTGACCCCATTCTTGTCTTCAAGCTCTTTTATGGATTTTGTAGTCTTAGATCTTTTTCCACATACATGGATAACTAATTATAGAGAAATATAAGGTGAAACGTGTCTGTGGGATATAGGATAATTCAGACACTGAAATTATGGAGAGAGAAATGTGAGAGCTCCCCCTCCCCTCCCCCCCCTTTTTTTTTTTTTTTTTTTTTTGTTTTGTTTTGTTTTAGTGTATGAGTAGGTAGTATGTGGGTGTGATCAATATTGTTCTAATTTGTTTTGAAAAAAGAAAAAAAGCCAACATTGTGTACAAATTCTGCCATTTGAGAGTATTTTCATTCCAGCTAGTCAATGTATCTATGGAAAAAAAAAAAAAGGGAAAAAAAAAAAAAAGTATTTTTTTTTTTTCTTCTTTTAAAATGTATTTTTTTTTCTTTTGTTGCTACACCTGACCCTATGGGGTATGTAAAGGTGGAATCCTTATTTGATTGTACTCTTTGTTGGAAATAAATAAATGTTTAAAAAAAAAAAAAAAAAAAAAATTTGGAAGGAATCTGTTAATTCTAGTAGCCAAAATGTTCGCATATAATTTCAGATCCACGTTTAGCAAGGAAATAGGCCTAAAATTTGCCGGGGAGGTTGGAGGTTTGCCCGGTTTGGGAATAACCGAGATATGTGCTTGCATCATTGTGTCCGGGAAGCACTTAGAGTCAGAAATATAGTTAAATAGACTAAGAAGGTGTGGAATAAGTTGTGTCTTAAAGGTTTTGTAATATCTATTTGAAAAGCTGTCTGGGCCAGGGGCTTTGTCCGGCTTCATTTCTTTTATAGCGTCCGAGATTTCCTTACTATTAATTGGGGAATTTAAAAAATCTCTTTCACTAGATTTCAACCTAGGGAGTTTCAAGTTGTTTAGATATTTATCACATAATTTCTTGTGGAATTCTACCTGTCTATTAGGGAACAGATTGTATAACTTATGATAAAATGATTAAAAAGTCTTACCTATAGTTTTCGTGTCTTCTGTTGTCATTCCCTGATGTGAGACAAGGAATGAATGTAAGATTGTAATGTTTGCTTTTTCAAAGCTCTAGCTAGCAGTTTGCCAGACTTGTTACCCTCCCCGTATTATTTTTATTTTATATACCTTTGATGCCTTTGAGATTCTATTTGTAAATGCTGAGATAGGTTCTTACGCTTTTCTACTAAAGCATTGAGAAGAGACTGGTCGCTCGGATTTAGTTTTAGGAGGTAATCTGCTTCTGAAACCTCTTGTGCTAATTTAGTGTAAATTGCTAAGGATTGCTTATGTTTGTAGGCCTTAATCTTGATGAACTCACCCCTTATAAAAGCTTTATGAGCTTCCCAAACTGTGGTAAAATTAAGCTCTGGAAGGGTATTGAGGGAAAGTACAAATCTAGCTGTTTGTTCAGTCTATCTAAGGTCTGTGGGTCTGACAATAATGAGTCATCCAGTCTCCAAACGAAAAGGTTTAATCGGGATTGAGGGCCATTTCATGGTGCATTCCACCGAAGAGTGGTCTGATCATGCCGTATGCTTTATATGAATAGTTTTAACTAGAGATAATGTCATATGATCAACCAATATATAGTCAATACTGGAATTACTTTTTTGTGGATTTGAAAAAAAGGTATAGTCCTTCATTTGCGGGTGGAGACACCTCCAAGCATCATGGAGTGTCATAGATTTCCTATCTCTCCATATAGAAGAAATTAATTTTTGGTTAGCCCTAGTTTTGGGATTTGAGCTATTTAATTCAGGATCCAATGGGATATTTAGGTCCCCTGCAACAATAAGAGGGCCCTTATGAATGTCAATAATCTTAGTGGCGATTCGGGAGATACATTTATCTTGGCCAGTATTAGGGACGTAAAGATTTACTATAGTGACAGGTTTACCAAACAGCAAACCTGTTACGCCTAGATATCTGCCTTCCTTATCTTTATCTATTTGCAGAAGTTTAAACGAAATGGATTTGTGGATGAGTAGACTTACTCCATTTGTTTTTTTTAGCAACATTAGTACTATGATAGTGTTGGGGGTAATGAGATGAAAAGTATTTGGGGATTGTGCAACCTTTAAAATGGGTTTCCTGCAACAATAATATATGCCCCCCTCTCTTGCGTAGATCCCTTAAAGCTATAGTCCGTTTGTTAGAACAGTTGAAGTCTTTAACATTTTGTGTAATTATTTGAATATTTTGTTCATTCAAAGACATCTATACCATGTTTTCTCACTAAATGGACAGCCAGGTATCTATGAAACTGATCTCAGCATTGTACATTTTCCAACATTTGCAAATAATCCCTGAACAAACCATAATAACACATTGAAATAACAACAATACAAAAACATTAATAAAAACTAGGTGTACACAACGGGTGTAACTAATGTAGAAGAGAAACAAAATCCTCTAAAGTAGGAGAAAAAGTCTCCTAATGGGCAAATTTATATGTCTTAAAAGTGTAAAGCACTACCTTGTGTATATCGGGTAAGTGAGACTATCATTCCCACAGGCCCACAATAAGATTTTCAGGTGGGCTTGTGGCATTTAATAAGTTGTGATGTGGAGTTACTGAATATTAGCTCGGGCCTGTAATCTAGCATATGTTGATACTTCACAGAGAGCCTAAAGCCCAAAATTAATGCTCCATAGTTATAATGTCAAAGGAAACATCACATAACATAGTTTACATGAACATCAATTTCAGTCCTATTTCCCAACAACTGCAAACCATATACTTAGCTGTTCTTCATATGGATACCGGAATTACGCCCTTTCTTGCATAGCCTCAAGACCATGCAGTTAAAAGAACTTGTACCATATTACAATTACCGTCCCAGGGCATTCAGCCTAGCAATTCAGGTGGTGTAGGGCCTTGCTTGGTTTTGCGAGGCTTCCTTGAAGAAACGTCCTGCCATTCTCCCCTTTGAAGGAGTGGTGGTGGATGTAGTGTCCCTGAGGTGATGGGTGGGTTGCTGTCTTCCTGTGATATAGGCAGGTTAATGTCCAGCTCTTTACAGATCTAGCCAATGTCCTCCTGTGAATGGCACAGCATCTTCCTGCCTTTCCATGTGACTTGTAAGTGGAACAGATGGCCCCATCTGTATGGGATATTCAGATGTCTCAATTTGGTTGTTAGTGGTCTAAGTTCCCTCCTTTTCAGCAAAGTTCTATGTGTCAGGTCTTTAAATACTTGTAAGGGGTCTGATCTGAATTTAATCGGATACTTTTGCCTCACCTTCTTCATTATTTCTTCTTTTCATAGGAAAACTAGTGATCTTAACAATCGATCCCACAAGGGTTTAGCTCTCAGCGTTCTATGAAAATTATCCAGGGCTATGGTAGCATCATCTCCAGTGTCCAGTAAAGATGTGAAAAGACCCTGTATATATGGCTTAAGGTCTGTTGGGGATATTGTTTCAGGGATTCCCCTGATCCTGATATTGCTACGACGGCTCCTGTTCTCCAGGTCATCAATTTTGTTCTCCATTTGGGCCATGGCAGCATCAAGCTGAGCAGTTTTAGCCCTAAGGAAAGTGAGATTGGAGCTGGAAAGGTCCGACTGACCCTCCAACTTCTCTACCCTCTGCCTGATGTCTGCAATTTCTTTTTTTATCTCTGCGATCTCCTCCCTGATGCATTGCTTAACTTGGCTGACTAAGGAAGTAAAATCTTTGTTAGATGGCAGAGAATCCAAAAGAGCTTTAGGGATAGTAATAGCTGGGTTCAGGGTATCAGATTATGAAGGGGGTCTAGAATGTCTTTCTGCAGGTTTAGACGACACTGAGGTCGGAGTCTCCAGAGTCTTGAAAAAATTATTTACTGAAGGAGTAGGCCCCTGTTTTTTATTTGGCTTATCAGGTTTATTTCCCTTTTTGGGCGACATGTCGGCACCACAAAGTATCTAAATAATTCAATTATAGTCCACCACAGTTTCTGCAAAATGGTTGACAGAATGGAAATTAGTGGTTGTCTGGAGGAGGGAAGTTTATAATGAAAAAGAGGAGTATTTTTGTGCTCTGCCTGCAAACAGCTTCAATTCTCCCGGAAGAGCATATTTATATATATTTCCTTAAACCCTCCGTTATCATAGTACACACAGAGAGTTCAAAATTCAGCAAATCCACTTCCAGGCTGCCTTAGATAGGAATCTCATACATTGTTTATCAACTGATGCTTCTTTTCCCCTTCCTCACATTCCAAATTAAATGTAAACAGTGGGTGAAGAAAAAGACTAATGTGGTGTTTGCTACTAACGTTATAGTAGATCAGATCAGACCCAAGAATGTGTAAATTGCAGATCAGCTGCGTGTATATACTATAGCATGTGATATTGCAGGCATTCCCTCAGTTTCCTGAAAAGTATGTGTACCTTGGTGAGAGCGCCATGTTTATATAGAGCCTGGGCATTTAAAAGATCTTACCCAAATACTGTCGGCTGATTATTGTATACCTGGAGAGCCTCTGTGATTATCCTCCGTGTCTGAAGAGCTCAGCAAACTTCCGGAGCTATGACTAATTGTTTGCGGTCTTGTCCGGAATCGGCCTCCCACGTGGCTTACTCTGCCGCATTATCGGTCACGAAAAAGTTGAGTCCAAGCAAAGGCCGGTCTCTGGTAGCCCTTGTATATCACTGCCAATATGCTAATCCATACCAACAAATAAATATAGGTCAGTCCATGCCGCCACTGAGGTGTTTTATCTCAGTTTTGCCCTGAAGGAAGCACAGAGCTCACATAAGTGCAGCCATCTCGGTTGAGCGCTGGCTCCGCCTCCATCAAAGCTTTGTTTTTTTTCAGAAAAAGAGCTTGATCACTTTAGGGCAATGCCCTACAAAATGACCTTTTAAGGGCTATTAGTAGTTCATTTTAGAATAGTTTTCTTTTGGGGGGTTATTTTGGGGTTTTAGAATAGGCATAATTCTTTCTTTATTTGTAATGTTAGTTTTTCAGAGTGGGTGTAAGGTTAGGGGTTTAGATGTTAGTGGGTTACTTTGTGTTGGGGGCTGGCAGTTTAGGGGCTAATAGTTTAGTGTAGCCTTAGCGGTGGGCTATGTGCAGTTTAGGGGTTAATAGTGTACATTGGTAGTTTTGTTGCACGTTCTTTGGACTTGGTAGTATGAGTGCAAAAATAGAAGTGATAACGATTGTACTAAAACAATGTGAAAGGGAACGTCTACTTTTTTTTTATTATTATTGTTTAAAAAGATAAGGGGGCAGTCTGCAGAGGCTTAGATACCAGGTAAAATACCCTTTTTAACCCCAACAAAAAAAAAATACTTTACCTGCCCTTATCATTAGATACATTTATTAATAAATTTTGCTATTCTATGAAATATACTAAAATGTCTATATTTTGAATTGAAATGATTACTTTTAGTTATTTGTCTCTATATAAAATTACATATCCATATCAGTAATTGGTAAATTTGGTTTGCTTAAATTCCAAGGAAATGCTTTATTTTGTTAATGCTATGGCACCCTTTAATCAAAGCTGCCACTGTGAACTCACTCCAATTTTTGTGTCAATTTCAACACATATTTTGCAATGCAAAGTTATGAATCTGTCAACTAATGAAAGGGGCAGGTGAATTCCACACAATTCCATCTCATTTTCATCGCTAAGCCTCATTCGCCAGCTTATTTCAGCAATATTTGCAAGTAATGATTGACAATCTGATGGAATTTGAAGCTATTAATCCTTCAACTTGCTCCTCCGCATCGTGAACGATGCTGCGGAAATTACTTCAAATCGTCGACCTCAGAGCTTGTGAATATCATATGAAATAATAAACAAGTGATACCTCCCCTAAAGTAAATAGAAGCGTAGGCTATAAAAAGCAATCATCAAATCTTTATTTTTTTTATTTCTGCTAGACAGCTATCTACATTTAACGCAGTCTTCAACATGAATAATTTCATGTTATTTTTTAATTGCTTCATTCTTATGAGACACAGGAGAAGGCGATTTGAAAGAGACAACCAGAACTTGCCAATTGATCAATTAGCAAGAAGGCGTCTAAGAGTACCCCATATTTTTCTTCCTTGGTCTGGATTACATGGCAAATCCTTATGGGAAATCAGACTGGCCCTGGAAATTTCTGTAGCCCAGCCCCGACTGTGCACACAGTCACGCCCCTCCTCGACCCAGTTAGGCCTCCACTTAGGCCTCCACTCAGCCTAGCCAACTCCGCCACATGGTAAAACTCCATGTGTGCCAGCCCTGTGACCTCCAGCCCATTCCGGCCCTCACTGTGGTATCCAGCTCAATTCGGCCCTCACTGTCTGACAGGCGTGGCAAGGCAGGGCAGGCAGTAAAGCAACTGATCCCCCGCAACCTCTGTCTTTAATTTACTAAGTTGAGTTGTGCTCCGTTGAGTGGTGTGTGTCATGCTCCTCCCTGTGCTGCACCCGCAGTACTGTCACACGTGGCCTCCTACTTAGCTCCCTCCTGTCGCTTGGTGTGCTGTGCAGTCTTGCATGATGATATCCTCCACCTGTCCCACCCACCTTCACCTCCACGCTGTGCAGTACTATTGCCTATTATTCTAGCTTCTAGCTCAGTGAACGTTCAAGCAGAGGCGTTAATTAGAGCTCCACTTGTAATCTGGCCCTATACTTTTTTATGACCTTCATTACCTCTCAATAAGTGCATATATGTGAGCATTCCCACTGAATATGATATTGATGAAGACACATCTGCAAAGTCAAAGCATAAGTGTTGGGTAAGGAAAGGTTCCCAAAAGCAAGTGAAATAAGAAATTAGAAGCAACCTGCATATAATGGATAAGTAGAGTGGCAGATAAGGATATAAGATTGCATGAGAATCATGGGTAATTTTTTATGACCTATAAGAAGATTCTATCTCACTATAAATGCCACTATCTCCTACACAATAGAAAAATTAAAACAGGTTTGGTAATTGTAAAAAAAACACACAAAAAAACTGTAAAATAAATACGTCAATTTAGGTGCAGTAGATAGAAATGCAGTCAATTTTAGGCCAAATACAGTTGTTTGATTTAGACAGCATATTTGCATAGAAGAATTTTTTTTATTCAATTATTCACAAAGATTTGAACTTAGAGCTAGCAGAAAACAGAAATGTGATAAGACAAAAAATAATTTTTTGATTACAATTTTTTATAATTTCCTCTAATAATTATGTTTGAAATTTCCTGCAATTAGCAATTCTCCTCTATACTTTTATAGTCTGATTTGTCCAATGCCCATTAAACCTTCTTATTTATTTAATTCAAATGAGCTTTTAATTAAATGTTATTATAATTCACCTATTTAAATAATAAATAGTATTCAGAAAAAACTACAAATTTTGAGTAATTCATTTTAAGATGTTCTATGACCCTTTTAACCTCAAACTCTCAAATGTTTTCTTCATTATGCTTCAAAATGAATAGATTAAAAGATTTAACCAAAATCCTTTGTTCGAGACGTATAACTTCTTAGTAAGACTTTAAATACCGTAATCACATAGCAAATCCCTACAAAGAGCTATCCTTGATGGAATCATTACATGGAATTAAGCTATTAGCTAAATAACCGTGAGAGTCCGGCGGCAGGATAATGTACACATAGGGGTAGAATGCATGTGGCACACTATTCAGTATTCCCGTTTGAGCGTAAACATTGCAAGAAGTAATCTTTTTGCACGTGCGGGTTAGAGCACTTATTACAAGTTGAAAGTTAAAGTTTTACATAAGAGCAAAACCAGACAATGCTAACTAAAGGACTTCAGATATCATGACCGCATTATCTTTTTCTCCCCATTGACTTCAATGGAGAGTGAAAAAAGAAATAAACTAACACTTATCACTCTCGTGCTAACCCGACTGGAGTTATTAATATTTCACATTCCAATGTTCTTCACATAGAGGAAATGTTTTAACATTAAATACATATTTCTATATACATCTGATAATGTTAATGTAAATATATATATCTATACCTATATATCTATAGGAGTATATATAGGAATAGGTATCTACAGATATATATTTGTCAGGATTCTTGCAAGTTCCCCCATCTATTAATTTGGTACATTCCACTTTCCCTTTAAATATTCAGCACACCCTCACTCAGGTGCTTAGAATTTTGTTTTGTATACTCTGCAAGCAAGCATCACCTGAGCTATTTTCAAGCGTTTCCTTATTTCTTATTCCTGGAAGGAAGTCTCAAGCTAAAATTACTACCTTGTTCTACAAGCCTACAGATTCTATTCTGATAATTTACCTATATCAAGGAATTCCGTTTGGTTTGCAGTTATCCTTCATTACCTTTATTTCAGAGGATTCAGCTGTTTGTTTCCACTGCTGCAGCGTCTGTATTCAGCGTTTCCAGGTAAGCCTCACATAGCTGAGTGCTACAAATTCCTGATTGGACTTCAGCTTTACTTACCTTAGAACTCTCTCCGGATTACTCTAAAGAGGAGGTACAGTAATTTCAAGCATTTCATTTTCTATTTATCAATTACCGGACATTGTCAAACTTTCTTAACAAACTTTTCAGCTTGGTATATTAAGGACGTTGGCTCCGCCCCTTTTTTACCGCAATTGTGTTACAACTATCTGAAACATTCTGTCTGTTTCAAACTTGATCAGATAGTTTGTTGCAAAATAATTCAATGAAAGCATTTATTTTCAGTATTGCTTATATAAGCGTATCAGCATATTCATTCTAATTTTTTAATTAAAAACACCATTGACACATAAATACTGTTTCCTCTATAGCATTCTATTGTCCTCATAGGTGTAACAAACAAACTACAGGGATAGATATATTATTATTTGTACTGCAGTTGTGATCCTTATTGTTCCAGTGAACTAATCCTTATTAGTGATGTCGCGAACCTAAAATTTTGCGTTCGCGAACGGCGAACACGAACTTCCACAAATGGTCGCAACCGGGCGAACCGCCATAGACTTCAATAGGCAGGCGAATTTTAAAACCCACAGGGACTCTTTCTGGCCACAATAGTGATGGAAAAGTTGTTTCAAGGGGACTAACACCTGGACTGTGGCATGCTGGAGGGGGATCCATGGCAAAACTCCCATGGAAAATTACATAGTTGATGCAGAGTCTGGATTTAATCCATAAAGGGCATAAATCACCTAACATTCCTAAATTGTTTGGAATAACGTGCTTTAAAACATCAGGTATGATGTTGTATCGATCAGGTAGTGTAAGGGTTACGCCCGCTTCACAGTGACAGGCCAAACTCCCACAGCGGGTACAACATCTAAATAGTTTCTAAATTTTGTCCTGAGTTTAGAAATACCCAATGTTAACATGATGTTTGCTTTTTTTGCAAGTTATAGGGAAATAAATACAAGAAGCACTTTGCTATTTCAAAACCATTTTTTTTTTCAAAATGAGCGCTAGTTACATTGGAACCCTGATATCTGTCAGGAATACCTGAATATCCCTTGACATGTATATATTTTTTTAGAAGACACCCCAAAGTATTGATCTAGGCCCATTTTGGTATATTTCATGCCACCATTTCACCGCCAAATGCGATCAAATAAAAAAAAAATTGTTCACTTTTTCACAAACTTTAGGTTTCTCACAGAAATTATTTACAAACAATTTATGCAATTATGGCATAAATGGTTGTAAATGCTTCTCTGGGATCCCCTTTGTTCAGAAATAGAAGACTTAAATGGCTTTGGCAATGCTTTTTGGTAATTAGAAGGCTGCTAAATGCCACTGCGCACCACACGTGTTTTATGCCCAGCAGTGAAGGGGTTAATTAGGGAGCATGTAGGGAGCTTGAAGAGTTAATTTTAGCTTAAGTTTAGTGTAGTAGACAACCCAAAGTATTGATCTAGGCCCATTTTGGTATATTTCATGCCACCATTTCACCGCCAAATGCGATCAAATTTAAAAAAAAATTATATTTTTTTCGCAATTTTAGGTTTCTCACTGAAATTATTTACAAACAGCTTGTGCAATTATGGCACAAATGGTTGTAAATGCTTCTCTGGGATCCCCTTTGTTCAGAAATAGCAGACATATATGACTTTCGCGTTGCTTTCTGGTAATTAGAAGGCCGCTAAATGCTGCTGCGCATCACACGTGTATTATGGCTAGCAGTGAAGGGGTTAATTAGGTAGTTTGTAGGGAGCTTGCAGAGTTAATTTTAGCTTTAGTGTAGAGATCAGCCTCCCATCTGACACATCAGACCCTCTGATCCTTCCCAAACAGCTCCCTTCCCTCCCCCACCCCACAATTGTCCCCGCCATCTTAAGTACTGGCAGAAAGTCTGCCAGTACTAAAATAAAAGGTTTTTAAATTGTTTTTATTTATTTTTTTAGCATATTTACATATGCTGTGGTGTAGCATCCCCCCTTAGCCCCCAACCTCCCTGATCCCCCCCCCCAAAACAGCTCTCTAACCCTCCCCATCTGCCTTATTGGCGGCCATCTTGGGTACTGGCAGCTGTCTGCCAGTACCCAGTTTGCAAAAAAAAAGTAGCTTTTTCTGTTTTTATTTTTTTTTTCTGTAGTGTAGCTTTCCCCCCCCCCCCACAGACCAACCCCCACCACCTGCCACACCAGATATGAGTGGTGGCACTGGGCAAGTGGGCACAGTATACGCTGTGAGCCTGACACACGCTGGCAGGCAGGCAACTGCAATTAGATTACACAGGAAAAAAAAAAGCAGACTGATGTTCTAGCCCTAAAAAGGGCTTTTTGGGGTGCTGTCCTTACAGCAGAGATCAGATGAGTCCTTCAGGACTGTAGTGGAAACTGAATACACTAGCCTAGCTATCGATTTCCCTATTAAATCAGCAGCAGCTACACTGTCCCTCCTCTCACTAAGAATGCAGCTTCCAAATGAATCTAAAATGGATGCTGTCCAGGAGTTAGGAGGGTCTGGGAGGGATTGGCTGGAATGTGTCTGCTGACTGTGAGGTACAGGGTCAAAGTTTTACTCAATGATGACGAATAGGGGGCAGATCGAACATCGCATATGTTCGCCTGCCGCAGCAAATACGAACAAGCTATGTTTGCCGGGAACTATTCGCCGGCGAACTATTCTCGACATCACTAATCCTTATATAATTCTAAGCCATAATAAAATGGATCCAGCAGAACTCCCTCAGTTTGTATACAACCTAGCTCAAAAGGTTGATCAGATGGTTCAAGGCCTAGGATATTTAAAAATAGAGAATCAGTCTCTGCATAAAATAATTAAAGATTAAATTGCAACAAAAGGTAACCACCTTGAAACTACCCCAGAACCTCAAGTATCACTACCAGACCTTTTTTCAGGAGACGGAAAAAAGTATAGGCAATTCAAAAATGCCTGCCATTTACTGTTTAACTTAAAACCCAAAACATATTGTACACAAAGGGTGAAGGTATTGACTGTAATATATTTTCTTAGAGGAGAGCCAAGAGTCTGGGCAGAAGCTTTTTATGAGAATGATGACCCAATCCTAGCTTCCCTAGATGATTTCTTTAGCTGCCAGGATATCAATCTACAAATGACAGCAGAAGCTACTATGCGTAGTTTAAAACAAGGAAAAAGACCTGTCGAGGAATACATTACTGACTTTAAACAGTGTGCCACATATTCCCAGTGGAATCCCATTGCTCTTAGGAATCAATTTAGATTGGGTCTCACAGAATCAATTAAAGATGAACTTGCACAAACAGAAATGCCAAACTCTTTGGAGTCATTAATGAAGCTCACCATTCAGATTGATAGGAGACTGAGAGAAAGAAGATCTGAACGATATCATACTGAACCAACTTATAGGACTCATACAACTACCTCCCAATCACCTGCTTCTCCCAGATCCACTGAGGAACCATAGATATTGTTATAAGGGGACCTTTGAGTGCTGAAGAGAGAAACCGCAGAAGAAATAAACAATTATGCATGTACTGTGCCAGTCCCTCACACACCGTAAAGGAGTGTCCCATCATCCAGAGGAATAAGAAAAGTAAGTATTTATCTATATGCTCCTCCCAATCTTCAGACATGACAACTTCTTACTGTCTTTTGTTTTTATCATTACAGTGGGACCACAACAACTTGACCACTGAGGCCATATTGGATTCGGGAGCATATTGCAATTTCATTGATAGCACTTTGGTTAAAAATAAAAATACCTTTGATTTTGAAGCACAAACCACTGTCTATTAGAGTTATTGATGGGCCCACTATTAGTAATGGTCCTGTTACTCATTAAACAATTCCTTTGTTAGTCAAAACTCCTGAGGGGCATATTAAATGCATTGTATTTGATGTTTTACCATCTCCCCTTTTCCCTATAGTTCTAGGAATGAAATAGCTACAGTTACACCAACCTACTATTGATTGGACAACACTACATAATTCATTTACTTCCTCCTACTGTCAGCAGACTTGTTTCCCTCAACATGTTCTTCTACAGTTACCTGAAACTAATTCTATTCTACCAGATGAATATGCTGATTTTATAGATGTGTTTAGTAAAAAAAAGGCAGAGACTCTTCCATCTCATCGCATATACAATTGCCCAATTGACTAACAGCCAGGTGCCATGATTCCCTATGGGCATTTATATCCTCTCAGTTAACCTGACTTAGACCATCTAAAAACCTATTTGGACGAAAATATTGTAAGGGTGCCAGGTATCAGACTGAGACGAGAAGTGCAAAAATAATCACATCTTTATTAAAGGGACATGAAACCCACATTTTTTCTTTCATGATTTAAAAAGAGCATGCAATTTTATATAGCTTTCTAATTGACTTCTATTATCTAATTTGCTTCATTGTCTTGATATTCTTTACTGAAAAGCATATCTAGATAAGCTCAGTAGCTGCTGATTGGTGGCTGCACATAGATGCCTCGTGTGATTGGCTCACACATGCACATTGCTATTTCTTCAACGAAGGATATCTTAAAAATTAAGCAAATTAGTTAATAGAAGTAAATTGGAAAGTTGTTTATAATTGTATTCTCTACCTGAATCATGAAAGAACAAAATTTGGGTTTAGTGTCCCTTTAATAGCAAAAAATAATAAAAAGTCCACAAAACAAATAACAAGCCAGGAATCAAAACCAGAGCTGGTAGTCAGACAAGCCGAGTCAGGAGCCAAAGTGAATAGTCAGACGAGTCGAGTCAGGAGCCAAAGCGAATAGTCAGACGAGCCGGAATCAGGAACTAGGAGAACAGCAGAGTCAGGAACAAGCCAGGGATCAGGAACCAGGAGGGACGTCAGGCAGCCAGGTAACACACAGGAGCTCTCACAAACAGGTCTGAGACAACGCGGAGCTCTCACAAACAGGTCTGAGACAACGCAAGGGCAAAGTATACTGAACAGAGGCCCTTTAAATAATAAGTGATGACATTACAATTCTGAGACTGCATCCTGTCTCACACTGATGATGAACACCAGTCTGGCCATAAAAGGAAGTGCAGGAAATGAGCATCATCACACAGTATGCACCAGAGTCAGCAAGAAAGGTGAGTAAAATGGCTGCCAGCAGCACATGGCAAACAAAGGAGTGAAAAAAACCCTGACAGTACCCTCCCCTCAACGACCCCTCCCCCGCAGGAGGACAAAAGGCTTATTGGGGAAACAGGCATGGAAGACATGGAGGAGGGCGGGAGCATGAACATCAGAGGAGGGAACCCAAGAACGCTCCTCTGGACCGTAGCCCCTCCAGTGAACCAAATACTGTACACGGCCCCTGGACATACGAGAGAACACATTGGTAAACCGATTAAAACCCAATGGTTTTAAAAGGGAGACATGAAAAACATTGGAGATGCGCATTGCAGGAGGAAGGTCAAGAGCGTAGGCCACAGGATTAACATGTCGGAGTATTCGAAAAGGACCAACATTACAGGGAGCCAGTTTATTGGAAGGCACACGAAGGTTCAATTTGTGGGAGGACAGCCAAACTCTCTCACCAACCTGATAGAAAGGCGTGGGCAGACGCCTACGATCAACCTGGAACTTTTGGCGCTGCATAGAACGATGAAGGCAATCCTGAATATGCACCCACGTGGAACGGAGTTGCCGGAGATGCTCCTCCAAAGCCGGAAAACCCTGAGACATGAATGAATCGGGCAACAAGGATGGTTGAAACCCATTATTCGCCATGAATGGGGATAACTTGGAGGAAGCATTAATAGCACTATTACGAGCAAACTCTGCCCAAGGAAACAGACCAATTATTTTGGTGATCTGAGACATAGCAATGGAGGAACTGTTCCAGAGCTTGATTAGACCGTTCCGCAGCCCCATTGGATTGAGGGTGATATGCCAAGGAGAAGGAAAGCTGGATCCCAATTTGAGCACAAAAGGAACACCAAAATCTGGAGACAAACTGGCTACCCCGGTCCGACACTATCTGCTTGGGTAACCCATGTAAATGGAAGACCTCCCTGGGCAAAAATTGAAGCAAGCTCCTGAGTGGTAGGCAACTTCATCAAGGGAATGCAATGTGACATTTTAGAAAAACGGTCAACCACCATAAGGATATTGCCATTGGAAACAGGGAGTTTGACAATGAAAGCCATGGAAAGATGTGTCCAAGGACGTTCACCATTAGCAATAGGTCGAACAAGACCCACAGGAAGACGTCGAGGAGTCTTATTCTGTGCAAAAACTGAGCAGGAGGCAACATACGCAGCAACATCAGAACGATGACCTGGCCACCAGAATTGTCGAGTGACAGACCAAATCATTTGGTTCTTCCCAGGGTGACCTGCGGCTTTAGGATAGTGGTAAGTGTGCAAAAGTTTAGTTCGAAGATTCTCAGGAACAAAACACTTACTACTAGGTTTCTCAGGAGGTGCATTGGTTTGTGCAGCCAGGATCTCCTCCCCCAAGGGAGAAGTCAAATTAGTACGTATGGTAGCTAAAATATGGTCAGGAGGTATAACAGGAGAAGGTACAGACTCCTCCTTGGACAGAGGCAAAAATTGTTGAGAGAGGGCATCAGCCCTAACATTCTTACTACCAGGCAGGTAGGAGACCACATAATTAAACCGAGACAAAAATAGCGCCCATCTGGCCTGTCGGGGCGATAAACGTTTTGCTTCAGATAGATAAGTTAAATTTTTGTGGTCAGTAAGAATGAGCACTGGCACGCTAGTACCCTTGAGAAGATGCCTTCATTCCTTGAGTGCCAAAATTATGGCCAGTATTTCCCTGTCGCCAATTTCATAATTGCACTCCGCTGGAGACAATTTCTTAGAGAAAAAACCAACACGGATGCAAGGAACCGTCAGGCGTAGGACGTTGAGACAAGAGGGCACCTACTCCAGTCTCAGACGCATCGACCTCAAGAATGAAAGGCAGGACAGGGTTAGGATGAGCCAGAACTGGAGCGGCAGCAAAGGCAGTCTTAAGACTATCAAAAGCCTTAATGGCAGTAGGTGACCAATGGAGTGGATCATTCTCTTTACGGGTCATGTCTGTGATAGGTTTGACCAAGGAAGAAAAGTTTTTAATAAACTTTCTATAGTAATTGGCGAACCCCAAAAAACGTTGAATAGACCGAAGACCAACTGGGCGAGGCCACTGCAGATAAGTTAACTTGTCAGGATCCATGGAGAAGCCTGCAATGGAGATAACATAACCTAGGAAGGTTACTTGAGTCTGATGGAACTCACATTTCTCGAGTTTACAAAACAGGCCGTTCTCACGTAGTCTCTGAAGAACCCGTGTAATATCAGAACGATGAGCCTCAAGTGTGGGTGAGTGTATGAGGATGTCGTCCAAGTACACCACAACACACTGTTGCAACATATCTCATAACACATCATTAATAAATTCCTGGAAAACAGCAGGAGCATTACATAGGCCAAAGGGCATTACAAGATACTCATAATGCCCGCTCCTAGTGTTAAACGCTGTTTTCCATTCGTGGTCCTCCTTGATCCTAATGAGATTGTACGCTCCTCTCAAATCAAGATAAGTAAAGACCATAGCTATCTTGAGGCGTTCAAAGAGTTCTGTAATGAGCGGAATAGGGTAAGCATTCTTAATGGTAAGACGATTAAGGCCCCCATAATCGATGCATGGTCTTAACTCGCCACCCTTTTTCTTCACAAAGAAGAAGCTAGCCCCTGCAGGAGAGCAGGATTTGCGGATGATCCCCCGTGACAGAGCATCGGCAACATACTCCTCCATAGCACAATTCTCTGCAACAGACAGAGGGTAAACCTGGCCCCAAGGAGGAATGGCTCCGGGTTGCAGGTCTATGGCACAATCGTAAGACCGGTAAGGAGGCAACGTACCAGAACGCACCTTGTCAAAAACATCTAGGAACTCTTGGTACTCCTCTGGCAATTGAGATACAGAAGAAGTGCACAAGATTTTAACTGGTTTCCAAAAACAAGTGGAAATACATTGCAGGGACCACGACAAAATTTCGGACCTGCACAGTCGAGACTGGGATTGTGCTTTTGGATCCAGGGATAACCCAGAAAAAACAGAAAATGCAGAGAGTTTATCACCTGGAGCTGAAGGGTTTCAAAATGGAGAGCCCCAATAGCCATGGAAAACGGAGGAGTTACTTGAGTAACGAGTGCAGGCTGAAGGGGCCTGCCATCAATGGCCTCAATAGCAAGCGGAACCGACTGAGGCAAAACAGGAATGGAGTGCTTTGATACAAAATTACTGTCAATGAAATAGCCCGCAACATCGGAGTCAACAAGAGCCTGGGTGACTATGGAGGAGTCCACCCAGGAAAGGACAACCATGACCAAAGGTTTCTCCTTAAGTGGTTCAGGGGACGAGAATAAACCACTCAAGGTCTGCCCCCAACAGGACCTTAGGTGTGAGCGTTTCCCGGCCATGTAGGACAAGACTTCAAAAGGTGGCCCTGTAACCCACAATAGAGGCAGAGCCCCTCCCTCCTCCTAAAGGCCCTCTCTGCCGTGGAGAGACGCGTGAATCCCAACTGCTGACTCTGGACCAGGAGGCATGGGAGGAGAGGGAGGCATGGGTGGGAACGAACACGTAGGAAACAACAGAACAGGAGGCTTCCGCAAGCGCTCCTTGAAAGAAAGCCTCTCTCTGAGTCTGATGTCAATTAGGATAAAAAAAGACACCAATGCCTCGAGATCCTCTGGTAAATCTCTGGCAGCAACTTCGTCTTTAATTGCATCAGAGAGCCCATGAAAGAAGATGGCAACAAGGGCTTCATTGTTCCAACCAACCTCTGCGGCAAGCATACGGAACTCAATAGCATACTGAGCAACAGATCTTGTACCTTGCTGAATGGACATGAGTCACTTAGCAGCAGAGGAGGAGCGAGCTGGAACATCAAATACCCTTCGAAAGGACGCCACAAATTCAGGGAAATTTGAAATCACAGGTTTAAAAGTCTCCCACAAGGGATTAGCCCAGGCAAGAGCTGTGTCAGAGAGTAACAAGATGAGAAATCCCACCTTAGCTCTGTCAGAGAGAAATGCCTGAGGTAACATCTCAAAGTAAATGCCCACCTGGTTCAAAAACCCTCTGCACTGAATAGGATCGCCTCCATATCGCTGAGGTAGAGGTGCAGAACCGGACATGCTCCTGGTAGAACTAGGTGCAGCAGTGGAAACAGGAGCAGCCATAACTTGTTGGACACTTTGGTCCAAATGTGCAGAGCACGTCAGCAGGGTTTGCAGGGCTAGAGCAAATTGATCCAAGCGTTGATCCTGTTCATCCATCAAGGAAATGATGGCAGGTAAAGGTGGATTATTAGCACAATCAGGATTCATGGCCTTTGCGTAATGTCAGGGTGCCAGGAATCAGACTGAGATGAGAAGTGCACAAATAATCACACCTTTATTAATAATAAAAAAATAATAAAAAGTCCACAAGTCAAATAACAAGCCAGGAGTCAAAACCAGAGCTGGTAGTCAGACGAGCCGAGTCAGGAGCCAAAGCGAGTAGTCAGACAAGCCGGAATCAGGAACAAGGAAAACAGCAGAGTCAGGAACAAGCTAGGGATTAGGAACCAGGAAGGACATCAGACAGCCAGGTAATACACAGGAACTCTCACAAACAGGTCTGAGACAATGCAAAGGCAAAGCATACTGAACAGAGGCCCTTTAAATAATAAGTGATGACATCACAATTCTGAGACTGCATCCTGTCTCACACAGATGATGCACACCAGTCTGGCCATAAAAGGAAGTGCAGGAAATGAGCAGCATCCCCCACAATGCACCATAGTCAGCAAGAGAGGTGAGTAAAATGGCTGCCAGCAGCACATGGCAAACAAAACAGGGAAAAAACCCTGACAGCGGGTTAGTGTTAGGATTTTTTTAAGTGTGTATTGGGTGGGTTTATTTTTTAGGTTAGGGCTTTGGGCCTGTAATAGAGCTAAATGCCATTTTAAAGGCAATGCCCATCCAAATGCCCTTTTCAGGGCAATGGGGAGCTTAGGTTTTTTTAGTTAGGCTTTTATTTGGGGGGTTGGTTGTGTGGGTGGTGGGTTTTACTGTTGGGGGGTTGTTTGTATTTATTTTTAAAGGTAAAAGAGCTGATTTCTTTGGGGCAATGCACCGCAAAAAGCCCTTTTAAGGGCTATTGATAGTTTAGTTTAGGCTAGGGGGTGTTTTACTTTGGGGGGGCTTTTTTATTTTGATAGGGCTATTAGATTAGGTGTAATTAGTTTAAATATATTGTAATTTGTTTTTTATTTTCTGTAATTTAGTGTTTGTTTTTATGATTTAGCTAATTTAATTTAATTTATTTAATTGTATTTCATTTAGGGAATTGATTTAATTGTAGTGTAGTGTTAGGTGTTATTGTAACAAAGGTTAGGTTTTATTTTAATGGTAAATTTGTATTTATTTTAGCAAGGTACTTATTAAATATTTAATAACTATTTACTAACTAGTCTACCTAGTTAAAATAAATACAAACTTGCTAGTAAAATAAAAATAAACCCTAAGATAGCTACAATGTAACTATTAGTTATATTGTAGCTAGCTTAGGGTTTATTTTATAGGTAAGTATTTCGTTTTAAATATGAATAATTTAGTTAATGATAGTAATTTTATTTAGATTTATTTAAATTATATTTAAGTTAGGGGGTGTTAGGGTTAGGGTTAGACTTAGGTTTAAAGGGTTAATAAATTTAAAATAGTGGCGGTGACTTTGGGGACGGCAAGATTAGGGGTTAATAAATGTAGGTAGGTGGCGGCGATGTTGGGGGCATCAGATTAGGGGTTAATAAATATAATGTAGGTTGCGGCGATGTCCGGAGCGAAAGATTAGGGGTTAATAAGTATAATGTAGGTGGCGGCGATGTTAGGGGCGGCAGAATAGGGGTTAATTTTATTTAACTAGTGTTTGCAAGACAGAAGTGCGGCGGTTTAGGGTTTAATATCTTTATTATAGTATTTGCGATGTGGGAGGGCCTCGGTTTAGGGGTTAATAGGTAGTTTATGGGTGTTAGTGTACTATTTAGCACTTTAGTTTTATGTTACGGCGTTGTAGTGTAAAACATAACTACTGACTTTAAAATGCGGTACAAATCTTGGAGGTAGAGGGTGTACCGCTCACTTTTTGGCCTCCCAGGACAGACTTGTAATACCGTCGCTATGGAAGTCCCGTAGAAAAAAGACTTTACAAACTTTACGTAAGTCGGTTTGCAGTAAGGCCAAAAAAGTGTGCGGGGCCCCTAAACCTACAAGACTCGTACTACCAGCGGTAGTGAAAAAGCAGTGTTAGGACCTGTTAACGCTGCTTTTTCATCTTACCGCAAAACTCGTAATCTAGCCGTATGTTTTTTATACTGGATTTTTTTTTTATCAGACTCAGCACATTCAGACTATACCATTATTTAATGTGTATATATAATGACACATGAGAACTCTATTCCTAAATATTTGAAAAATATATATATTTTTATTCAAATATTAATAAACAGGATTGTAAACAATTGCTTGTGTGTTTTGTTTTGTTTGTTTTTTAACTTTACAGTAAAAAGCAAAAGGGGTTATCCTTATATAAATTAGGGGTTTTAGGTGTAGTTATATAACTTTAATGTGCATTAGGGGGTCTCATTAACCCTTCTCTACTGAAATAAATGCACATTTATTGAGGCCAGTTGATCATTATTATAAGTGATCACCTGGCTATTAAAATTTATATAGAGGATTTTTTTTTAAAGAGGATTGTGGGCTTTATAATAACGGGATCATGGGGGTTCTTTAGGTCTTTTTATGGCCAGTTTTAAGTATGCATTTATTTTTTGTTTGTGCTTGTACTTTAAAATAAAATACAAAATCAATTAAAAAAAAAAGAATTTTCCATAGGAAATCATTAAGGATTCATAATTTCCTAAATATTTAAAACACACATATAATGGTTCTACATTTTAGCATCAGTTCACCTTTCCAAGACACCAAAATGTTTTACTACATACCTTTTGTGATGATAGCAGGATGTGATGTCACTAGCATGTGGGCGGGGCTTAGGTCCGGTGTCTGTGTCGCAGTTAGTTTAGTACAATCAACCTGTCTGGATGTGTATTGCTATGCTCTGTAATAAAATAGACTTGTACCATCATTGCTGTGTCCTGCATATGTCCTGCATCTCATGACATGGTGTCAGAAGTTCTGGACTACGCTTCTGTTTCTGATGATGACGATGTCAAAGTTTACCCCACCTGAGCCTTTTGACTTTTCTCAGCCTGCAGCTTGGCCCACATGGCGTCAGCGGTTTCAGCGCTTCAGGATTGCATCCAAACTGAACAAGGAGAGTGGTGAAGTACAAGTTAATTCTCTTTTATATTCTATGGGGAAAGATGTAGAGCCAGTGTTCAATGCTTTTACTTTCCAAGAAGGGGACGAAGTTAACTTTGATATAGTTATGGATAAACTCAGTGCCCACTTTGTGCCCAAAAGAAATGTGATTCATGAGAGAGCTTGTTTTCACAAACGTAATCAGCGTGTGGGAGAATCTGTGGAGTCATTTGTGCGCAGCCTGTATGAATTAGCTGAATTCTGTGAGTTTGGTGTTGCTAAAGAAGAGCAAATCAGAGACAGAATAGTTATTGGAATTGCAGATGCTGAAGTCTCCCTGAAGCTGCAGTTAGAGCCTGATTTAACGTTAGACGGGGCTATTAGGATGGCCCGCCAGAGTGAACTGGTGAAAAAGCAAAGTGCTGATCTGAGGTCTGAGAGTATTGTGGATGAAGTGCAACAGTCTAGGAAAATTACTAGTGAAAGGCACAGTGTGAGCGGTAGATCTAAAGTACTGGAAAGGCCTAGAAGTGGATGGGCGCAACATGGCCGATGCACACGGTGCTACCGGGCTCATGATCAGAGTGCTATATGCCCGGCCAGAGATAAAAGATGCAGAAAATGTAACAGAATAGGCCATTTTGAAGTGGTGTGTAAAACTGAATACATTAAGGAGATGCAGGTGGACAGTGACCAGGAGGGTCAGGAAGTGTCTTTTGTGGGGTCTGTTGTGGAACGGACAAGCTCAGAGGAAGATTGGAAAGTTACTTTTACTGTAATGGGAGCCAATGTTGATTTTAAGATTGACACAGGAGCTGATATCACTGTAATGTCTTTTGCTGAATTTATGAAACTGCCTCGACAGCCCCAGCTGGCGAAGGTTACTACAAATGTTCATAGTCCTGGTGGCCGCATTGATTGTGTGGGGAAATTTCTTGCAAGCTGTGAGTACAAACAAAAAAAGTTCACCATGTGGGTGCATGTGATCCGAGGTCAGTGTGTTAACAGTTTATTGAGCAGAAAAGCAGCCTGTGACTTGGGCCTCGTGGCCAGAGTGAATGAGATCTCTGAAGATATGTTTGGCGAGTTGGGCCTACTGAGCTGCAAACCTGTCCGTATAGCACTTAAAAGTGACGCAGTCCCGTACAGTATTTCTACTCCTCGTAGAATTCCGTTCCCGCTCATGCCTCAAGTGGAGAAAGAGCTCATGCGCATGAAGTCTATGGGGGTTATTGAAGAGGTTGTTGAGGCAACTGATTGGTGTGCCCCCATTGTTCCAGTTGCAAAGAAAAACGGAAAGGTGCGCATCTGTGTGGACCTGAAAAGGTTGAATGAGGCAGTGAAGAGGGAGAGATTTGTGCTGCCGACACTGGAAGATATAGCCCCGAAGTTGGCTGGGGCGAAGTTCTTTTCCACATTAGACGCTTCTAGCGGCTTTTGGCAGATCCCCCTGGATCCAAAGTGCCGCAAACTGACTACCTTTATCACTCCGGTAGGTCGGTTCTGTTTCTGCAGACTTCCCTTTGGGATATCCTCCGCTCCTGAGATCTTTCAGAGGGAAATGAGTTCTCTCCTGAGTGGCCACGTGGGCACAGCAGTCGTCATGGACGACATTCTAGTGTATGGGTCTACAGTGGAGGAGCATGATCAGCGTTTGAGTTGTGTGCTGCAGGCTATCAAAGAGTCTGGGCTGAAGCTGAATAAAGAAAAATGTCATTTTAGGAAAACTGAATTATGCTACTTTGGGCATATCATCAACGGGGATGGCATCAAGCCGGACCCCGAGAAAATTCGGGCTATCGAACAGATGAAAAGCCCTTCTGATGTACATGAGCTGAGACAGATATTGGGCCTTGTAAATTACGTGGGCAAGTTTCTTCCAGATTTATCTACAGTTTTGCACCCTATCACAGAGTTGCTTAAGAAAGATGTTGCCTGGGTCTGGGGACCCTCACAAGAAAAAGCGTTCCTGCATGCTAAGTCCCTGCTGGGGTCTGCCCCAGTGCTGGGGTTCTACGACCCTTCAAAAAAGACTGTGGTTAGTGCTGATGCAAGCAGTTATGGGTTGGGGGCTGCACTCCTGCAGCTGAATGACAACAAACTACAGCCCATCGCCTACTGTTCCCGCACACTGACGGCTGCGGAGTCAAAATACGCTCAAATTGAGAAAGAGTGCCTGGCTGCAGTTTGGGCCTGTGAGCGCTTTCAGCGTTATCTAGTGGGTTTGGAGAAATTTAGTCTGGAAACTGACCACAAACCGCTAGTCCCTCTTATCAATTCTTATGACATCGACAAAACACCCTTGAGATGCCAGAGACTTTTAATGAGACTACTCAGGTTCAATGTTCAGGCAGTGCATGTGCCGGGGAAGCAGCTGGTTGTGGCAGATACACTGTCCAGGCTCCCGCTGGCTGCTGCTGAAGAATCCTCCACAGAGTCGGATGTAAAAGTGTATATTGATTCAGTTCTGGCCTCTAAGTCCATTTCTTCAAGGAAACTGGAAGAGATAAAGAAAGAGAAATATTTGGACACAGATCTGCAAGAAGTTATAAGGTACATAAGAGATGGCTGGCCCGAGAGCCGGGCAGCCTGGATGTCTTTAAATGCTTACCAGCCAGAGAGGTCGCAGCTCACGGAGCTGGAGGGGTTGGTGCTGTTCCAAGACCGTATTGTAATTCCCGTCAGCATGAGGAAGGAGATGTTAAACAGGATTCACGATGGCCACTTAGGCATTACAAAGTGCAGAGAAAGAGCAGCTACAGCTGTGTGGTGGCCTGGGATCAGCTCCGACATTGCAAATCACGTGTCTAAATGTGCCTTTTGCCGGGAACGCCGGCCTACTCAGAGAAGGGAGCCCTTAATGTCTACTCCGCTGCCTGCGGGGCCGTGGCAGAAAATAGCTGCTGATTTGTGCGAACTGCACGGGAAAAAGTTTCTTGTTGTTATCGACTACTATTCCAGGTATTTGGAAATAGCACCCCTGAATGATATCACAAGTCAGGCCGTTATCATTCGCCTGAAGAGCTTGTTCGCCCGCTGGGGCATTCCAATGGAGCTGGTGAGTGATAATGGCATGCAGTTCGCTTCTACAGAGTTCAGTGCTTTCAGCAGGGAATATGATTTTGTACATTCCACGTCAAGTCCACATTATCCGCAGGCCAACGGAATGGCTGAAAGGGCAGTTCAAACAACAAAATTCATTCTAAAGCAATCTGAACCGTACCTAGCCCTCTTGTCATACAGGGCGACGCCCATTCAAGCCACCGGGTTTAGCCCGGCACAGCTGATGCTAGGACGCCAGATTCGCACCACTTTACCCTCAGTGGGTGTCTTCAAGCCGCCTGGCCCTGTTCCTCGGGACGAAGTCCTTAGGAGGGATGAAGAGGCCAAAAAGGGTTATCGTTTCTTCTACGACAGGAGACATTCTGTCAGGCCTTTACAGGAACTGAAAGCGGGCCAAAGTGTCAGAATTAAACTGGATGATGAGAAGAAATGGAAGACGCCTGCTACGGTAGTGGGCCGCTCTCCAGAACCAAGGTCTTACACAGTCCTTACAGAGGGAGGGACGGTTACACGCCGTAACCGAAGACATCTTCAGCCTGTACCTGAGAGTCTGGAACCGGATACCTCAGTACCACCGCCGGTGGGATCTCCTGTTCTAAGAGAGGTGCCTTCCCCTCAGCAAGATCATAGCGGGGATATATCTTTGCCTCCAGCAGACTCTTGTTCACCATCTTCTGTATCAGAGGACAGTTCATGCAAAGTTACATCAAGCGGAAGAGTGGTGAGGCTTCCGGCCCGATACAGGGACTGACTTTAGCTAGAACAGTGACCGGAAGTATGGGCAGAATAATCCCATGGTCACTGTGGACTAGGGTAGTCTACCCCGATGTCCAAGTCAGGATGTAATTTATTTGTTCATGTTTTCTAATCTATCTGTTTTTATAATGTTCTAAAACAAAATGTTGTTGTATACCCTGTTGGTGTACCTTGTTATTTAATATATGCGAATGTATGCTTTGCCTTTGAAAAAGGGGAAGATGTGATGATAGCAGGATGTGATGTCACTAGCATGTGGGCGGGGCTTAGGTCCGGTGTCTGTGTCGCAGTTAGTTTAGTACAATCAACCTGTCTGGATGTGTATTGCTATGCTCTGTAATAAAATAGAGTTGTACCATCATTGCTGTGTCCTGCATATGTCCTGCATCTCATGACACCTTTGATATTCAATACAAAATACCAATTGAACTTTAAAAGATTATATTTAATATTGTGGCCACTTTGCACCATCTGCTATTAAAGTAATAAAGGTATTAAAGTTTAGCGTTCCTAAATTATTAGAGCATACACAATTATTTGGTGCAATCTCTGGATATAAAATTAACTTGGCTAAATCAGAATTAATGTGGCTGGTGAAACCAACGCAAGAATGTATAAGTCATCCATTTAGAGAAAGTAACCATATCAATTATTTGGATATTACCTTAAGTAGAAATCCTCAAGAATGGTATGAGCTGAATTTCCCCAGATTTTTCAAGGAATGCAAGAGTAAATTAGAGATATGGTTGACCCTCCCTATATCCCTTATGGCACACATGATGTTAGTTAAAAGTATTTTATTTCCTAAACTCCTATACCTTCTACAAAACATTCCATTATTTTTATATAAAGTATATATTAGCCTATTTAATCAGCTGTGTACACAATTTATTTGGAAAGGTAAGAAACCATGAATAGCATTAAACAGATTGATGAAACCCAGAAGGGAGGCAGGACTGGCATTTCCCAATATTAAATATTATAATTTAGTCACGTTGTTTAAATTCGCTGTTGACTGGATCACGGAAAAGAATATTTGTCCTGTCTTCAATGTGAATCCAATCTAATATCTCCATTTAGTTAAAATACTCTTATCCATAGCCCTATGAATCAATTGCCTCTCAATCAGCTAGATTAAGAGTTTTGAGCGCTATAGAGAAATTAACGAATGCAACAAAAGATACGTTATTTAATTTCCTATAGCGCTGCCATTACAAGTTTTCAAACATACGCCTTTTATTTGTGATATGGTTGCGTTGAGCTCCATACCGCACACAATCAGAGCGCTGCTAAGACATGCTCATGCACGATTTCCCCATAGACATCAATGGGGAGAGTTGGCAAAAAAAAAAATAACACCTGCAATCGCGGAAACAAAAGTTCCGTAATGCAGCCCCATTGATGTCTATGGGGAAATAAAAATACTGTTTAAACCTAACACCATAACATAAACCCTACGTCTAAACACCCCTAATCTGCTGCCCCCAACATAGCTGATGCCTGCCTACCGTTATCAACCCCTAATCTGCCGCTCCCGATATCACCGCTACCTTGATAAAATTATTAACCCCTATTCTGCCACTCCCAATATCGCTGCTACTATACTACATTTATTAACCGCTAAACCGCCATCCCCCCACATCACAACAAGCTAAATTAAAATATATTAACCCCTAAACCTAACCCTAACTTAACTCTAACCCTAACGTAACCCTAAACCTAACCCTAACACCCCCTAACTTTAACATAATAATATAGCTAAATTAAATTTACAATTATTAAATAAATAAACCTATTAACCCCTAAACTGCCAGCCCCCCCACATCGCAACAAGCTAAATTAATATATATTAACCCCTAACCTAACCCCCCTAACTTTAACATAATTAAATTAGATCTAAATTAAATTTACAATTATTAACTAAATAATACCTATTTAAAACTCAATACTTACTTACCTGTGAAATAAAACCTAACGGCTAGATTTAGAGTTCTGCGGCCAAAGGGGTGCGTTAGCTACGCATGCTTTTTTTCCCCCGCACCTTTTAAATACCGCTGGTATTTAGAGTTCACAGAATGGCTGCGTTAGGCTCCAAAAAAGGGAGCGTAGAGCATATTTACCGCCACGGCAACTCTAAATACCAGCGTTGCTTACGGACGCGGCCAGCTTCAAAAAAGTGCTCGTGCACGATTCCCCCATAGAAAACAATGGGGCCATTTAAGTTGAAAAAAAACCTAACACCTGCAAAAAAGCAGCGTTCAGCTCCTAACGCAGCCCCATTGTTTTCTATGGGGAAACACTTCCTACGTCTGCACCTAACACTCTAACATGTACCCCGAGTCTAAACACCCCTAACCTTACACTTATTAACCCCTAATCTGCCGCCCCCTCTATCGCTGACACCTGCATATTTTTTTTAACCCCTAATCTGCCGCTCCGTATACCGCCGCCAGCTACGTTATCCCTATGTACCCCTAATCTGCTGCCCCTAACATCGCCGACCACTATATTATATTTATTAACCCCTAATCTGCCGCCCCCCGCTATCGCTGACACCTGCATATTATTATTAACCCCTAATCTGCCGCTCCGTACACCGCCGCCAGCTACATTATACCTATGTACCCCTAATCTGCTGCCCCTAACACCGCCAACCCCTATATTATATTTATTAACCCCTAATCTGCCCCCCACAACGTCGCCTCCACCTACCTACAATAATTAACCCTGCCGACCGGATCTCACTGCTACTATAATAAATGTATTAACCCCTAAAGCTAAGTCTAACTCTAACCCTAACAGCCCCCTAACTTAAATATAATTTAAATCTAACGAAATAAATTAACTATTATTAAATAAATTATTCCTATTTAAAGCTAAATACTTACCTGTAAAATAAACCCTAATATAGCTACAATATAAATTATAATTATATTGTAGCTATTTTAGGATTAATATTTATTTTACAGGCAACTTTGTAATTATATTAACCAGGTACAATAGCTATTAAATAGTTAATAACTATTTAATAGTTACCTAGTAAAAATAATTACAAAATTACCTGTAAAATAAATCCTAACCTATAATAGATTGAGCTCGCATTCTATTGGCTGATCGAAACAGCCAATAGAATGCGAGCTCAATCTGATTGGCTGATTGGATCAGCCAATCGGATTGAACTTGAATCTGATTGGCTGATTCTATCAGCCAATCAGAATATTCCTACCTTAATTCCGATTGGCTGATAGAATCCTATCAGCCAATTGGAATTCGAGGGACGCCATCTTGGATGACGTCATTTAAAGGAGCCGTCATTCGGCGAGTAGGCGGCGGTTGAAGAGGATGGATCCGCATCGGCTGGGAAGAAGATGGCTCCGCTCCGGAAGAAAGAAGATTGAAGATGCCGCTTGATAGAATATTTCATCCCGATGAGGGACTTCCGACTTCAGCCCGATGATGGAGTTCTTCAGCCGCCGCTTGGATCAAGACTTCGGACCCTCTTCTGGACCGATCGCTGAACCCGGTGAGGTGAAGACAAGGTAGGGAGATCTTCAGGGGCTTAGTGTTAGGTTTATTTAAGGGGGGTTTGGGTTAGATTAGGGGTATGTGGGTGGTGGGTTGTAATGTTGGGGTATTGTATGTTTTTTTTTACAGGCAAAAGAGCTGAATTATTTAGGGCATGCCCCGCAAAGGGCCCTTTTCAGGGCTGGTAAGGTAAAAGAGCTTTTCTATTTTAATTTTAGAATAGGGTAGGGCATTTTTTTATTTTGGGGGGCTTTGTTATTTTATTAGGGGGCTTAGAGTAGGTGTAATTAGTTTAAAATTGTTGTAATATTTTTCTAATGTTTGTAAATATTTTTTTATTTTTTGTAACTTAGTTCTTTTTTATTTTTTGTACTTTAGTTAGTTTATTTCATTGTATTTATTTGTAGGTATTGTATTTAATTAATTTATTGATAGTGTAGTGTTAGGTTTAATTGTAACTTAGGTTAGGATTTATTTTACAGTTAATTTTGTAATTATTTTAACTAGGTAACTATTAAATAGTTATTAACTATTTAATAGCTATTGTACCTGGTTAATATAATTACAAAGTTGCCTGTAAAATAAATATTAATCCTAAAATAGCTACAATATAATTATAATTTATATTGTAGCTATATTAGGGTTTATTTTACAGGTACGTATTTAGCTTTAAATAGGAATTATTTATTTAATAATAGCTAATTTATTTCGTTAGACTTAAATTATATTTAAGTTAGGGGGTGTTAGTGTTAGGGTTAGACTTAGCTTTAGGGGTTAATACATTTATTATAGTAGCGGTGAGATCCGGTCGGCAGATTAGGGGTTAATTATTGTAGGTAGGTGGAGGCGACGTTGTGGGGGGAAGATTAGGGGTTAATAAATATAATATAGGGGTCGGCGGTGTTAGGGGCAGCAGATTAGGGGTACATAGGTATAATGTAGCTGGCGGCGGTGTACGGAGCGGCAGATTAGGGGTTAATAATAATATGCAGGTGTCAGCGATAGCGTGGGCGGCAGATTAGGGGTTAATAAATATAACATAGTGGTCGGCGATGTTAGGGGCAGCAGATTAGGGGTACATAGGGATAACGTAGCTGGCGGCGGTGTACGGAGCGGCAGATTAGGGGTTAAAAAATTTTAATAGAGTGGCGGCGATGTGGGGGGACCTCGGTTTAGGGGTACATAGGTAGTTTATGGGTGTTAGTGTACTTTAGAGCACAGTAGTTAAGAGCTTTATAAACCGGCGTTAGCCCAGAAAGCTCTTAACTACTGACTTTTTTTGCGGCTGGAGTTTTGTCGTTAGATTTCTAACGCTCACTTCAGCCACGACTCTAAATACCGGCGTTAGAAAGATCCCATTGAAAAGATAGGATACGCAAATGGCGTAGGGGGATCTGCGGTATTGAAAAGTCGCGGCTGCAAAGTGAGCGTTAGACCCTTTCCTGACTGACTCCAAATACCAGAGGGCGGTAAAAACCAGCGTTAGGAGCCTCTAACGCTGGTTTTGACGGCTACCGCCCAACTCTAAATCTAGCCGTAAGCTAGCTACAATATAACTAATAGTTATATTGTAGCTAGCTTAGGTTTTATTTTTATTTCACAGGTAAGTTTGTATTTATTTTAACTACGAAGATTAGTTAGTAAATAGTTATTAACTATTTACTAACTACCTAGTTAAAATAAATACAAACTTACCTGTGAAATAAAACCCTGCCTTACACAAAAACCTACCATTACTAAAAATAAAAAAACCTACCATTACAAAAAATAGAAAAACATATTAAAAAAAAAAAAACGAAATTATCCAAAAAAATCAGAATTTATGCTTACCTGATAAATTTCTTTCTCTTGTGATGTATCGAGTCCACGGATTCATCCATACTTGTGGGATATTCTCCTTCCTAACAGGAAGTGGCAAAGAGAGCACCCACAGCAGAGCTGTCTATATAGCTCCTCCCTTAGCTCCACCCCCCCAGTCCTTCGACCGAAGGCTAGGAAGAAAAAGGAGAAACTATAGGGTGCAGAGGTGACTGAAGTTTTGAAAATAAAAATATACTACCTGTCTTAAACAGACAGGGCGGGCTGTGGACTCGATACATCACAAGAGAAAGAAATTTATCAGGTAAGCATACATTCTGTTTTCTCTTGTAAGATGTATCGAGTCCACGGATTCATCCATACTTGTGGGATACCAATACCAAAGCTTTAGGACACGGATGAAGGGAGGGACAAGACAGGTACCTTAAACGGAAGGCACCACTGCTTGTAGAACCTTTCTCCCAAAAATAATCTCTGCAGAAGCAAAAGTATCGAATTTGGAAAAAGTATGAAGCGAAGACCAAGTCGCCACCTTACAAATCTGTTCAACAGAAGCCTCATTTTTAAAAGCCCATGTGGAAGCCACAGCTCTAGTAGAATGAGCAGTAATCCTTTCAGGAGGCTGCTGGCCAGCAGTCTCATAAGCCAAACGGATGATACTTTTCAGCCAAAAAGAAAGAGAGGTAGCCGTAGCTTTTTGGCCTCTCCGCTTACCAGAATAAATAACAAACAATGAAGATGTTTGACAGAAATCTTTGGTTGCTTGTAAGTAGAACTTTAAAGCATGAACCACATCAAGATTGTGCAACAGACGTTCCTTCTTTGAAGAAGGATTAGGACACAGCGAAGGAACAACAATTTCCTGTTTGATATTCCTATTAGAAACAACCTTAGGAAGGAATCCAGGTTTGGTACGCAAAACCACCTTATCTGCATGGAAAACAAGATAAGGTGAGTCACACTGTAAAGCAGATAACTCAGAAACTCTTTGAGCCGAAGAGATAGCTACTAAAAACAGAACTTTCCAAGATAGAAGCTTGATATCTATGGAATGCATAGGTTCAAACGGAACCCCTTGAAGAACTTTAAGAACTAAGTTTAGGCTCCATGGCGAAGCAACAGGTTTGAATACAGGCTTGATTCTGACTAAAGCCTGACTAAACTCTTGAACGTCTGGGACATCTGCCAGACGCTTGTGTAAAAGAATAGACAAAGCAGAAATCTGTCCTTTTAAGGAGCTAGCTGATAATCCCTTCTCCAATCCTTCTTGGAGAAAAGATAATATTCTAGGAATCCTAATCTTACTCCATGAGTAACCCTTGGATTCACACCAATAAAGATATTTGCGCCAAATCTTATGATAGATTTTCCTGGTGACAGACTTTCTAGCTTGAATCAGGGTATCAATGACTGACTCAGAGAAACCACGCTTTGATAAAATCAGGCGTTCAATCTCCAAGCAGTCAGACGCAGAGAAATTAGATTTGGATGCTTGAATGGACCTTGGATTAGAAGGTCCTGCCTCATTGGCAGAGTCCACGGTGGAACAGATGACATGTCCACTAGGTCTGCATACCAAGTCCTGCATGGCCACGCAGGTGCTATCAGAATCACCGAAGCTCTCTCCTGCTTGATTCTGACAACCAGGCGTGGGAGGAGAGGAAACGGTGGAAATACATAGGCCAGATTGAAGGACTAAGGCACTGCTAGAGCATCTATCAGTAATGCCTGGGGATCCCATGACCTGGACCTGTAACAAGGAAGCTTGGCGTTCTGACGGGACACCATCAGATCCAATTCTGGTGTGCCCTATAGCTGAGTCAGCTGGGCAAATATTTCCGGATGGAGCTCCCACTCCCCCGGATGAAAAGTCTGACGACTTAGGAAATCTGCCTCCCAGTTCTCTACCCCTGGGATATAGATTGCTGAAAGATGGCAAGAGTGAGTCTCTACCCATCGGATTATTTTGGTTACTTCCATCATCGCTAGAGGACTTTGTGTTCCTCCTTGGTGATTGATGTAAGCTACAGTCGTGATGTTGTCCGACTGAAATCTGATGAATTTTGCCGCAGCTAGCTGAGGCCACGCCTGAAGCACATTGAATATCGCTCTCAGTTCTAGAATGTTTATCGGGAGGAGAGCTTCCTCCCGAGACCATAAGCCCTGTGCTTTCAGGGAGTTCCAGACTGCACCCCAGCCTGCACAATAATCCACTCTGGCCTGCGGAAACACATTCCCTGAGCCAGGTGGTCCTGAGACAACCACCAGAGAAGAGAATCTCTGGTCTCCTGATCCAGATGAATTTGCGGAGATAAATCTGCATAATCCCCATTCCACTGTTTGAGCATGCACAGTTGCAGTGGTCTGAGGTGTAGGTGATCAAAAGGAACTATGTCCATTGCCGCTACTATGAGTCCGATTACCTCTATACACTGAGCCACTGATGGCCGAGGAATGGAATGAAGAGCTCGGCAAGTGGTTAAGAGTTTTGATTTTCTGACCTCCGTCAGAAATATTTTCATTTCTACCGAGTCTATCAGAGTCCCTAGGAAGGAAACTCTTGTGAGAGGGAAGAGATCTCAGAAAAGCCAACACGATGTCCGTGTGAGACTTGGTTAACTGGAAAGTTGACGCCTGAATTAAGATGTCGTCTAGATAAGGCGCCACTGCTATGCCCTTCTTAAAACTGCCAAAAGGGACCCTAGCACCTTTGTGAAAATCCTGGGAGATGTTGCCAACCCAAAGGGAAGGGCCACAAACTGGTAATGCCTGTCCAGAAAGGCGAATCTGAGGAATTGATGATGATCTCTGTGAATAGGGATGTGTAGATACGCATCCTTTAAGTCCATGGTAGTCATATATTGACCCTCCTGGATCAGAGGTAGAATAGTCCGAATAGTCTCCATCTTGAATGATGGTACTCTGAGGAACTTGTTTAGAATTTTGAGATCCAAGATTGGTCTGAAAGTTCCCTCTTTTTTGGGAACCCCAAACAGGTTTGAGTAAAACCCTAGCCCTTGTTGTTGTCACTCCCAGGGTATGTAGGTCTTCTACCCAGCGTAAGAACGCCTCTCTCTTTGTCTGGTTTGCAGACGATTGAGAAACGTGAAATCTCCCCCTTGGGGGGGAGTCTTTGAAGTCCAGAAGATATCCCTGGGACACAATTTCTAAAGCCCAGGAATTGTGAACATCTCTTGCCCAAGCCTGAGCGAAGAGAGAGAGTCTGCCCCCTACTAGATCCGGTCCCAGATCGGGGGCTACCCCTTCATGCTTTCTTGGAGGCAGCAGCAGGCTTCTTGGCCTGTTTACCTTTGTTCCAAGCCTGGTTAGGTCTCCAGACTGACTTGGATTGGGCAAAATTCCCCTCTTGCTTTGCAGCAGGGGAAGCTGAAGCGGGACCAACCCTTGAAGTTCTGAAAGGAACAAAAATTATTTTGTTTGGTCCTCATTTTATTTGTTTTATCCTGAGGGAGGGCGTGGCCTTTCCCTCCAGTGATGTCTGAAATAATCTCTTTCAGTTCAGGCCTGAATAGAGTCTTTCCTTTGAAAGGAATGTTCAAAAGTTTAGATTTTGATGACACATCGGCAGACCAGGACTTAAGCCATAACGCCCTGCGTGCTAAAATGGCAAAACCTGAATTCTTTGCTGCTAATTTAGCCAA
Organism: Bombina bombina; assembly: GCF_027579735.1. Lineage (NCBI taxonomy): Eukaryota > Metazoa > Chordata > Amphibia > Anura > Bombinatoridae > Bombina > Bombina bombina. The sequence goes on along the minus strand of NC_069500.1, from coordinate 721,540,588 downwards.
TTAGAAAGCGGCATCTGTAATGAAAGAATTAGCCAATTTAAGGGCCTTAATTCTATCCATAATATCCTGTAATGGAGTCTCCACCTGAAGAGCCTCTTCTAGAGCCTCAAACCAGAAAGCAGCTGCAGTAGTTAGAGGAACAATGCACGCAATAGGTTGGAGAAGAAAACCTTGATGAACAAAAACACCTTAGGAACTGTCTGCCACGAGTCCCGCATGGTGTCAGATATGGGAAACATTTTCTTAAAAAACAGGAGGGGGAGTGAACGGTATACCTGGTCTATCCCACTCCTTAGTAACAATATTCACAATCCTCTTAGGGACTGGAAAAACATCAGTGTAAACAGGAACCTCTAAGTATTTATCCATTTTACACAATTTCTCTGGGACCACAATAGGGTCACATTCATCCACAGTCCCTAAAACCTCCCTGAGCAATAAGCAGAGGTGTTCAAGCTTAAATTTAAATGTCATCAGAATCTGTCTGAGGGAGCGTCTTTCCTGAATCAGAAATCTCTCCCTCAGATAGCAAATCCCTTACCCCTACTTCAGAACATTGTGAGGGTATATCGGATACGGCTACTAAAGCGTCAGAAGGCTCAGCAGGTGTTTGGCCATGTCTTGTAAAGTAAATGAAGTCAACGCACTAGAGGTACTTGGCGTCACATTCTAAGAGGGGGTTCCTCTTCAGAGTAAAAGAAACTGCGCAACTGAGATGCAAAAATAGGCCCCTCCCACCTCACTCAATGTTAGTGGGGCCTAAAACAAACACATCAAAGTGTTTCTAGACTAGCCATGTGGGTTAATAACCCTTAAATCAGCCACAATGACCCCTTAAAGTCCCTCAAAAAATGTTCAATTTTTCAATAAACAAAAACGTTTTTTTCCCATAAGTGCCACCAGTAACAAATGAGCCCTGTATGCAAGCTGGGATTCTATATTAAGTGTCTGAATACAGCTTACCTTTCCCTCATGGGTATTTTGTCAGCCTTTTCTAGAATTATCACAGTCTGTCTAGAAAAAATTTACTGAACATACCTCAATGCAGCTTAGCATGCAAATCGTTCCCCCAACTGAAATTTTCCTGTACTCCTCAGCTTCTGTGGGAACAGCAGTGGATCTTAGTTACAAAGTGCTAAGATCATTATCCTCCTTGCAGAAATCTTCATCCTTTTCTGCCAGAGAGTAAATAACACACACTGGTACCATTTAAAATAACATCCGGATGGATGAAAATAGAAGATGCCGCTTGGATGAAGATGTCTGCCAGTCCGGATGTCCTCTTCTGCCCAGATAGGATGAAGACTTCTGCCGCTCCTGATGTCCTCTTTTGGTCCATCGGTGCCCGGCTGGGTAAACACGACTCAAGGTAGGGAGATCTTCAGGGGGGTAGTGTTAGGTTTATTTAAGGGGGGTTTGGGTTAGAGTAGGGGTATGTGGGTGGTGGGTTGTAATGTTGGGGGGTGGTATTGTGTTTTTATTTACAGGCAAAAGAGCTGATTACTTTGGGGCATGCCCCGAAAAAAGCCCTTTTAAGGGCTAGTAATAGAGCTGTTAACTTTTTTAATTTAGATTAGGGTAGGGAAAATTTTTTTTGGGGGGGGGCTTTGTTATTTTATTAGGGGCTTAGAGTAGGTGTAATTAGCTTAAAATTCTTGTAAACTTTTTTTATTTTTTGTAATTTAGTGTTTGTTTGTTTTTTGTAATTTAGTTTAGTTTATTTAATTGTAGGTACTTGTAGTTAATTTATTTATTTATAGTGTAGTGTTAGGTTTAATTGTAACTTAGGTTAGGATTTATTTTACAGGTAATTTGGTAATTATTTTAACTAGGTAGCTATTAAATAGTTAATAACTATTTAATAGCTATTGTACCTAGTTAAAATAAATACTAAGTTGCCTGTAAAATAAAAATAAACCCTAAAATAGCTACAATATAATTATTCGTTATTTTGTAGCTATATTAGGGTTTATTTTACAGGTAAGTATTTAGCTTTAAATAGGAATACTTTAGTTAATAATATTTAATTTATTTTGTTAGATTAAAATTATATTTAACTTAGGGGGTGTTAGGGTTAGACTTAGCTTTAGGGGTTAATACATTTATTAGAGTAGCGGTGAGGTCCGGTCGGCAGATTAGGGGTTAATAAGTGTAGGTAAAGTAGCGGCGACATGGGTGGGCAGATTAGGGGTTAATAAATATTATGTAGGTGTCGGCGATGTTAGGGACAGCAGATTAGGGGTACATAGGGATAATGTAGGTTGTGGCGGTGTACGGAGCGGCAGATTAGGGGTTAATAATATAATGTAGGTGTCAGCGATAGCGTGGGCAGCAGATTAGGGGTTAATAAGTGTAAGGTTAGGGGTGTTTAGACTCGGGGTTCATGTTAGGGTGTTAGGTGCAGACTTAGAAAGTGTTTCCCCATAGGAAACAATGGGGCTGCGTTAGGAGCTGAATGCTGCTTTTTTGCAGGTGTTAGGGTTTTTTTCAGCCCAAAATGCCTCATTGTTTCCTATGGGGGAATCGTGCACGAGCATGTTTTTCCAGCTAGCCGCTACCGTAAGCAACGCTGGTATTGAGAGTTGAAGTGGCAGTAAATATGCCTGTACGCTCCCTTTTTGGAGCCTAATGCAGCCCTTCAGAGAACTCTAAATACCAGCGTTGTTTAGAAGCAGTGCTAGAAATAAAAGACGCGTATCTAACTCTCCCCTTTGGCCGCAAAACTCTAAATCTAGGTGTTTGTTTTTTAAATTAAATATAAAAAAGCAAAAGGTGTTATCCTAATATAAATTAGGGTTTTTAGGTGTAGTTATATAACTTTAATGTGCATTAGGGGGTCTCATGAGCCCCTACTCTACTGAAATAAATGCACATTTATTCATGCCAGGTGATCATTATTATTAGTGATCACCTGGCCATTAAAATTTATATAGGGGATTGTGGGCTTTATAATAAGGGGGTCATTGGGGATTCTTTAGCATAAAGTTAAAACAATTTCTGGAACAAATGGTTATTATTTGTTCCAGAAATTGTTTTAACTTTATGCTCTTTAAAAAGTCTACTTTTAGCCGAAACTCATTGAGCTGTATTTTAAATAAAACCTGAAGCTGCACCTGAAGACACCTTTGTGATGATTTTAATAAAAGGCTTATTTAACTGCAATCTTTATGCTATAATATAAAAGGCCAAGTGTGTTTGTCCGTAGCTGTCATGCGCAGTAGAGACTGCTCAAGGACAAACACACCTGGCCTTCAGCAGACTGACCTCCTGGCATCTAGGGCCGACTGGGCGTGACAGGGTGCGGGCCGGGCGTGACATGGATGTGAAGGGCGTGACTGGGTGTGGCGTGGTCGGGGTTGTGTGGTCGTGAAAGAAAGAGCTCAAAAGAGGGGGGATAGAGAGAGAGCAAAAAAGGGGGGATAGCTAGAGCAAAAGAGAGGGAGAGAGACAGCAAAAGAGGGGGGGAGAGAGAGCAAAAGAAAGGGGAGAGAGAGCAAAAGAGGGGAGATATAGAGAGAAAAATAGAGGGAGAGAGACAGCAAAAGAGAGGGGGGAGACAGGGGGGAGAGAGAGCAAAAGAGAGGGGGGAAAGAAAGGGGGGAAGATAGGGGGAGAGAGAGCAAAAGAAAGGGGAGAGAGAGAAAGAGTAAAAGAGAGGGGGAGAGAGAGAGCAAAAGAGAGGGGGTAGAGCGCAAAAGAGAGGAGAGAGAGAGGGCGTCCGAAAGAGAGGGAGAAAGGGAGAGAGCAAAAGAGAGGGAGAGAAACAGCAAAAGAGAGTGGGGAAAGAGAGCAAAAGAAAGAGGAGAGATAGAGCAAAATAGGGGGGGATAGAGAGAGCAAAAGAGAGGGGGAGAGAGCAAAAGAGGGGGGAGAGAGAGAGCAAAAAAAAGGGGGGAGAGAGAGCAAAAGAGAGGGGAGAAAAAGAGAGCAAAAGAGGGGGATAGAGAGAGCAAAAGAAGGGGGGTAGAGAGAGCAAAAAAAGGGGTATGGAGAGAGCAGAAGAGAGGGAGAGAGACAGCAAAAGAGAGAGGGTAGAGAGCAAAAAAAAGTTGGGACAGAGAGAGTTAAAGAGAGGGGCAAAGATAGAGCAAAACAGAGGGGAATAGAAACATCAAAAGAGAGGGGGAGAAACAGCAAAAGAGAGGGGGGAAAGAGAGCAAAAGAAAGGAGAGAGAGCAAAAGAGGGAGATAGAGAGAGCAAAAGAGGGGGGGGATAGAGAGAGCAAAAGAGAGGGGGGAGAGAGAGCCAAAGATTGGGAATAGAGAGAGCAAAAGAGGGGGATAGAGAGAACAAAAGAGAGGGGGGAGAGAGAGAGCAAAAGAGAGAGGGGAAAGAAAGGGGGGAAGATGGGGGGAGAGAGAGAAAGAGCAAAAGAGAGGGGGTAGAGCACAAAAGAGAGGGGAGAGAGAGGGCGCCCGAAAGAGAGGGGGAAAGAGAGAGAGCAAAAGAGAGGGAGAAAAACAGCAAAAGAGAGGGGGGAAAGAGAGCAAAAGAAAGAGGAGAGATAGAGCAAAAGAGGGGGGATAGAGAGAGCAAAAAGGGGGAGAGAGAGCAAAAAAGAGGGGAGAGAAAGAGACCAAAAGAGGTGGATAGAGAGAGCAAAAGAAGGGGTATGGAGAGAGCAAAAGAAAGGGAGAGAGACAGCAAAAGAGAGAGTAGAGAGCAAAAAAAGTTGGGAGAGAGAGAGTAAAAGAGAGGGGGAAAGATAGAGCAAAACAGAGGGGAATAGAGATATCAAAAGAGAGGGAGAGAAACAGCAAAAGAGAGGGGGAAAGAGAGCAAAAGAAAGGAGAAAGGGGGGAAGAGGGGGGATAGAGAGAGCAAAAGAGAGGGGGAGAGAGAGCAAAAGAGGAGGGATAAAGAGAGCAAAAGAGAGGGGGACAGAGAGAGCAAAAGAGAGGGGAGAGAGAGAGAGCAAAAGAGGGGATAAAGACAGAGAAAAATAGGGGGGATAGAGACAGCAAAAGAGAGGGAGAGAGCAAAAAAAAAGTAGAGAGAGAGAGTGAAAGAGGGGGGTTAGAGAGAGCAAAATAGAGGAGGAGAGATAAAGCAAAAGAGAGGGTGAGAGAGACAGCAAAAGAGAGAGAGAAACAGCAAAAGAGAGGGGGAAAGAGTTCAAAAGAAAGGGGAGAGAGAGCAAAAGAGGGGGAGAGAGACAGCAAAACAGAGGGGGGAAAGAGAAAAAGAAAGGTGGGAGAGAGAGAGCAAAAGAGGGGGGTAGAGAGAGCAAAAGAGAGAGAGAGCAAAAAAGAGGGGGGAAAGAGATCAAAAGAAAGGGGAGAGAGAGCAAAAGAGGGGGACAGAGACAGCAAAACAGAGGGGGAGAGACTTTCCTATCCCTTTAAGAGAGAGTGCACCTCTACACCACGAGCCATATAGAAGTACCTTTGTCCCAAAGTACTTCCTCGCTGTGTGTGACATCATAATTTGCTAACTTCTCTATTTGGGGTCTGATCAGGTGAGATGATCTAAGACATCTCATCAGTATGGAGAGGTCCCTAAAACAGAAATTTTAATTTGAAAGATATTTATCTCACTATGCAGGGATTGTATGTAAAGCAGAAAAACCTACATTACAATATAAGGTCTAAAAAAAATCCCAAAGATTTTGCATGATTTCTCTCCATGCCGGCAAGTTTTTGAATATCAGGCCCTTTTGGAGAATGACATGTTGTCCATTTTACAGTACAGAGCAGGAAATTAAGATGTTTCATTCATTTTAAAACATTTTTTAAGTTTAATATCACTTTAAAGGATAAATGTACTACAATTTAAATATTTAATAATCCAAATAGTCAGTTTTCAATTTTCTTTAATACATTCTCAGTTGCATTGGCAATGTTCTTTATAAACAGAACCTCATTCACAACATAAAAATGGCTTTAGCTTTCCAGTCATTACTTTGGGGCCGATTTATCAACAGTCTGTCCGACATGATCCGCTCAGCAGATCATGTCCGACAGACATCAATGAATGCCAACAGCATATGCTGCCGGCATTTATCATTGCACAAGCAGTTCTTGTGAACTGCTTGTGCAATGCTGGCCTTCAGATTTGCAGCCAATCGACCGCTAGCAGGGGGTGTCAATCAGCTCGATCGCATAGGATCAGGCGGATTGATCTCTGCAGCCTCAGAGAAGGAGGACCAGTTATAGAGCAGTGGTCTTAAGACCGCTGCTTTAAAACTGCTGTTTCCGGCGAGCCTAAAGGCTCGCGCGGAAACAGGGGCATTCGGAGCTTGATAATTCGGCCCCTTTGTGTGGTCTCATTTTAGAGCACTTTTTTGACTGTACGACTACTTGAAAGTTTTTTTTTTTATTCAAGTGACTGATGACAATTTATGTACAGTACAAAATTATACATTCAGCACTATTTGCCACCTCAAAGGAAATAAAATAGTGAGTAATGATTTATATTTACAGAGTTCCAACAAGACCAGGGGGATTCTTAAATTTATATAAATAAAGCTGTCACTTACCTGCAAAGCCTTTTAACAAATTAATAATATCTGTATGTAAATATGACAATTATAGGTTTTAATTTCTCCATGTCAGGATAGTTCCGCTACCATCAATCTATGAATTGTAAGATAGGAAATAAAATTAGGATTCAACAAAGCTATATAAAAAGAAAAAAGTGATGTGTCTTAAACAAGAAGGAGTGCAATTCCAAGCTTATGATCTTGTCTGACACTTTCTGTTGATTGAAGTGATAATACATTTGGCAAGTGCTTCAGTTAAGCAATATTATCTATTTCATTAGATGACTGGTAGAACAAAAGACAAAAAAAAGAGATAACAGTTTTCTTCTTACATAAGTTACATGTGGCAGGTTGCTAACAAAGTTTGGTTACAAATTAAGTAATACGTTCTAAGCATGAATTTAAACTGCATACGATATAAGAGTAGGTGGTATGGTTCTTGCAGGAAAAAACTTAGGTTGTATTTGTTAAGGTGTGCATGTGGGTAGCTAACTAATTTGGGGTAAATAGGTCATTTGTCAATTCTCTTGGTACCGTGTAGTTTATTTCTTTAAACTCGAGGGTGTTGATGGAAGATTGTGATTTGTAGGTGGGTTAGGTTTCTGGTTATAGGAAGCAGATTGAATGGTAGTCATTTATTTTTTTATTGTGTGTGTAGTGGTATTTTTCAAGTTGGAGGAATTTGGAGGTAATTTCTTTCCAGGTAGGGATTGATAGAAGATTTTGTGATTTCCAATTCTTTGGTAACAGCCTTTTTGCTACATTTACCATGCAAGTTAATAGTGCTAATTGTAATTTACATTTTATCTGGTTGAATTTGTTGAAAAGGAAGAACCAGATGTTAAGTTCAAGGATTATGGATAAAAAAATTCAAATTCTGCTTTGATTGCCTCCCAGTATGCCTGAGAGGTAGGGCATGTCCACCAAATATGTGTAGGAGTGCCATCTGTTTTGCAACCTCTCCAGCACTCTGGTGAAAGCGCAGTGTGGATGTTGTGCAGTCGGTATGGGGTATAATACCACCTATATAGAAATGTGACATTAATTTCCATAACATATATGGAAGATGAAGATTTTGTCAGGGAAATAAAAAAATAGCCACTCTTTGTGGGTTTGGGTGGTGCCAATTTCTCACTCCCATTACTGTGTGTAGGAGATGAGGGATGTATTGCATGAGTAGTTGATGTGTGAATAATAGGAGGCCTTTATTCAAAGTATCGTTGAGGCAAATGCTTTCAAAGCTGGTTAGGTTGCGTGAGATTTGAGGAAATCCGAGAGTCGTTGGTATCTTAACCAGTTAACATGTGTGTTCTCTAGGAGAAGTGGGATCTCTGGTAGAGGTTTGGGTTTCCCATTCTGAATAATTGTAAGGCAGTGGGAAGCTTTGGACACATGGGGTATTGAGTTTGATTGAGTGTATTGTTGAAAAGGGAAGTCTGGGTTCTCATTAAGGGGGGTTAGCGGGGAGGGTTTTGTGGATATATGCTTATATTGTTTTATGTGTGTATCCCATATTATGAAAGTTTCTGCAGTAATGGTTGGGAGGTGTGCTGGAAGGTTCCACTTATTCGGAGGCAACCAGCATTTGCTGCCAAGATGATAAGTATTGGATAGTAAATGTTCTAAGAAGATCCATTCTTTATAGGTCGAGTGTTTGCTCCAGTGTATAAGTCTAGGGAAAAACGTGGCTAGTCTGTAATGTATTAGATTTGGGATCCCGAGTCCACCTAATTCCTTAGGGCGGTAAAGTGTAGCAGTAGCTATTCAGGGCCTTTTGTGTGGCCATATGTATGAGATAATACACTTTTGGAGATTATGGATCAATGATTTTTGAATGGGGATCTTTAGGGTTTGGAAAAGGTATAATAGGTTGGGGAGGAGGATCATTTTGACAGAGTTAATCCTTCCCAGCCACAAACGTGGTTTGCTGCTCCAGGATCACAGGAGAGTGTGTGTCATAGTAGATATGGCTTTGAAGTTTGAGTCTAGTATTGTGTGTATATGTGGGGATATGTAGACTCCTAAGATCTTTAGAGTTGAGTTGAGTACGAAAGTGGGATAGTGATTGTATCGATTTGAGTTCCTTATTGTTTAATCCTATGGGTAGTAGTTCTGATTTAGTGATATTAATCTTGAAGTTAGAGAGGGTGCCTTAAGTGTGGAGTGTTTGCATAAGGGGGGATTGGTAAATTAGGTTGCATAAGTGTAAGGAAGGGGTTGTCGGTGTATAGGGTAGCTTTGTATTCTTGATGGGTGATTCTAAATCCGTGGATGGCTGTGTTGCACCTGATGTGAGAGGCTAGTACCTCCATGGCAAGGACAAATAGTATAGGAGAGAGAGTGCACCCCTGTCTCGTGCCGTTGGAGATGTTGAGTGGGAGGGATAGGGTTTTATTTAGCTTAATTTTTGCTTGGGGGTTAATGTAAAGAGAATTTTTTTTTCCTATGAAGGTTTGGTTGAAGCCAAATTGTTTAAGTGTCATCTATAAGAATCGCCAGTCTAGCCTATCAAAGGCTTTCTCCGCATCCATTGAAATGAATACAGAGGGGGTTTTACTGTTGGATGCGTGTTCCATCAAAAGAAGAATTTTGGTGGTGTTGTCTTTAGTTTCTCTGTTTAGGGTGAATCCAGCTTGGTTAATATGGACAATTGATAGTAGGATAGTGTTTACACGGGTGGATAATATATTGGCGTACAATTTGATATCAGTATTTAGGAGGGATATCAGGCAAAAATTTGTGGGCGTAGGGGGTTTACCTGGTTTGGGGATTACCACAACTTGCGCTTCATCATAGATTTAAGGAAGGGATTGGCATCAGTTACTTTGTTAAATCGTTGGGTGAGATGAGGTATGAGTAAAGAGGAGAAGGTGTGGTAGTATTTTCCAGTGAAGCCGTCTGGGCCTGGACTTTTCCTGTTAAGTGATTTGATGGCTGCAAGAAGTTCTAGTTGGGAAATGGGACTGTTGAGGTTTTGGAGTTGCTCAAATGTTAGGTTAGGTAATTGTGCCTAGTTGATGTAGGATGCTATGTCTTGGAGAGATTTGTATACTAAGGGGTCTTTTGGAATGTTATAAAGTGTTGAGTAGTAATTGTGAAAGGATTGTAGAATATCTTTGATTGTCTTGAGGGTGGCGGGGTTAGGTTGTTGTATTTAATTTATGTAGGACTTTAGTCTCTTTTTTTTCAGTGCCCTGGCTAGGAGTTTGCCTGACCTATTGCTTTTGTAGTAGAACATACTGTTAGTTTTTGTGGGGAGTGTTGATATTCGATTTGCAGAAAACTGTCCAGTGCTTGTCTAGCATTTTGCGGGTTGATCATTATTAAAAGGGTCTGTTGGGGACAGTTTATGGGCTAAGCCAAGTCGGGCAAATGCATCTGATAAATCTTTGTATGTCTGTCGATATGATTTTTGGTGTTGGGCCTTTAACTTAATCAGTTCCCCTCTAAGTACACATTTGTGTGCCTCCCAATTGCATATTTGTTGTTTATCGAATGAGTGTTTAAGTTGAAGTATTCCTCAATACTAGTGTTAAGTTTTTTTACTATAGCTGGGTAATTTAGCAGAGTGTTATCTAGTTTCAATATGTATGGTGTTAGGGGTGTATCAAGCCAAGATGTTTTGAGTTTTACTGCCGAATGATCCGACCATGGTGTAGGAGATATATTGCATCTATTGACTAGGGCTAAGGCTGCTTGGTTGGAGAAGATGTAGTCCAAACGACTATATGTTTGTTGGGATGGGAAAAGAAAGTATAGTCTCTGGTGTCATGATGGATCACCAGGTGTCCTGTAGCTTGAGGTTCCTCAATCCTATCCACAGTGTGCTTGTAACTTTTTTGGAGATTGCTATATTGGGATTGGAGCTGTCTTTGGATGGTTGCAGAGGGACATTAAAGTCCCCTGCAACAAAGGTGGGTCCTTTAGCTATTTTATTGAATATTTGTTTGAAAAAGGGGTTTTGGTAAGTGTTTGGGGCATATACAGGTATATTTATTAGTGTTATAGGTCTGCCAAAGAGCAGGTCTACCAAGCCTAGAATTCTTCCATCTGAGTCTTTTGATGTTTGAATGTGTGTGAAGGGAAGCGACTTGTGTACTAGGATGCTGACACCTCCTTTCTTGGAGGTACCAGAGCTGTGGTAGTGGGTGGTGAATGTTTTGCCAAATATTTAGGTTCCCTATTACGTCTGAAATGTGTCTCTTGTAAAAAAATAAGATGTCATCCTGTCTTTTGGATAGGTCTAGGAGTGCTTGTGATCCTTTGTAGGGTGAGTTCAGTCTATTTGCGTTCTGTGTTAGAAGGGTTAACTTCCATGTCCCTTCAGTTGTAGTGTTGCACGTCATAATTTCATTGTGTGTGATGCTTTATCTTGGTATGTTAGTGTGGTAGTGAATTGCCTATTATAATGTGGCGGTGTCTGCATGGATAGTTGAGTTCCTGCAAGAAGAAATTACACATATGGCAAATAACTTTGAAAATACTGAACCATGGGGAACATTGTAAGATGGTTAACAATAATAATCATAATAACAAATAATAAAATAAAAAAAGTCTCTCTTCCTATTATAGAGCATAAGTGAGAGTGGGAAGGGAGGGAAAAGATGGGAGAGTGGGGAGAGGGAAAGGGGGAGGGGGAGGGAGGGAAGGGGGTGTTGTAAACCCACTTAGTTAGGAATGACAAAATTCTATAAAGTAGAAAGAAATATAACATTCAATAAGTTTACTTAGGGAGGGAACATGGTTTAAAAGCATCTCTTTATCTTGAAAGTTCTTGAAACAATGTCTCTTGGTGGAGCAGAGTCCAGTGGTTTTGGTCTTAATGCTCTATGTGCCATAAATCATGGTATGTTGTCTGGAAAAGAGGGGTCTTTTAGGTGTTGAAATAGATTCTGAAGGTAGACAGGGAAATCTCTGGGTAGTGCCATTCCCGGTACACCTCTAATACTCATATTTTTACGTCTGCTTCGATTCTCTAAGTCCTCTAGTTTTTCTTGAAGCGAGGAGATGGTCTCTTGTTGGGAAGTTAGTTGCTCTGACAGTTGTTGAACATCTTCTTTGATGGTGTCTTGATTACTTTTTAAGGTTTCAACCTGAAAACCGAGTGTGCAAATGTCCTGTTTCATCTCTGCAAGCTCCTCTCTGATGCAGGATCGGACTATGTCCACTATATCTTGTTTTGAGGGTAAGCTTTGTAGAAGAGTAGCTGAGATTTTGAAATCTTCTGCTAGAGATCTGCTAGTTTGTGGATCTTGTGGTGGTTTTTCTCTTGGTTTGTGGTTAGTAGGAGAGGTATCTACCGTGTCAGGGCATTGTAGAAAAGAAGACATTGTATGGGATGTTCCCGTTGCAGGCTTTGTCAGTTTATCCTGTTTGACGGTTTGCCTGGATGCCATTTTGGGCAGTGTATATATTAGATGGTGTATAAGGGAGTTAAATGTAAGAGTTCCCAGTCTTTTGGGTGTCTTTGTATTATAACTATAAGGTAGACAGGGTAGACTGTTATATGTCAGATTCCATGTATACCAGCTCTTTCTCTTTTTTTGTTTCCTATATTTCTTCCTTTTGCTGCGTTGGGTTGCAGGTTTCCAGATCCTGGGCTGGCAGGAAGAATTTGGCCTTTATGTTGCTTAATAGAGCAAGTTGAGGGTGAAAATAAGGGCCACTGTTTAAGATTTGCAGGCTCTGTAGGGCTGGGATTTGGTGTTATGCCCAGAGAGGTGGCTATTAGGAGCGTGCTCAGACTACCAGGCCTACATTTATTTAGTTTCAGGCAAGATGTTGGGAGAATCTGTTTGTAGGAGCAGATATATAGTGTAGGGAGGATTGCCTTTGGTGGGGTAGGCAGGGGTTGTGGTGTGGCTGGATCGCTTACCGGCTTCCGGATAAAGTTCTGTAGTAGGCCCAATCCAGGGTATAAAGTTTCGGTTGTGATCCAGGCCGCGGCGGTGGTCCCGTTCTCCACACCTGGAATGAAAATTTTGCTGGGGATCGATGGCCTGTGGTGTTTGTGCCACTCTGAAGGCTGAATTCCGATTGATGGGCCCCGGTATGCGATGTCTAGTGAGCCCGGTGTTTGCTGCGGCCTGTTGTGGCTGTTAGTTTGGTGTAGCCTGGACGGTTAAAAACGTGGCGATTTTGTCTCTAACCCTTAGATAGAGGGTAAAGAGATATCTTGCGGTCTCCTGTGGGGTGATTTAGGGTAGGATGGCCAGGATATTCGAGGGATTATAGGGCCTCTGTGGCAGAGCTCCAGAGTTATGCTGCTCTCATGTCAGCTGCCGGCTCCACCCCAAACTCCGTGTTTTTTTTATGCTGCATTCTATCAGTTTTTGTAAAAGGTCTAAATCTAGGGTTGCACCCCAGTCAATGGAGAAAAAAAGTGAAAAAACCCTAAGCCCCTAGCCTATTAACCTCTAAACCGCCATCCCCCCACATCGCAAACACTAATTAAAACTATTAACCCCTAAACTGCCACCCCCATCGCAAAGTTATAAACTAACATCTAAACCCCCTAACCTAACACCCCCTAACTTAACCCAAATTAAAATACCATTAAATTTACAAAAAAAATCCTAACTACCTTAAAAAAAACCTTACCTGTAAAATGAAATAAAAAACTAATCTTACCTTTAAAAATAAAACCCCTACAATTTAAAAACATTACAGAAAAAAAACTAACATTACAAAAAATAAAAAACTAACATTACAGAAAAAAACCTAAAATCACAGAAAATAAAAAATAAAACATTACAGAAAATAAAAATAGTAATTACCAAAAAATAAAAATAGTAATTACCAAAAATAAAAATAGTAATTACCAAAAATAAAAATAAATAGTAATTACCAAAAATAAAAATAGTAATTACCAAAAATAAAAATAGTAATTACCAAAAATAAAAATAAATAGTAATTACCAAAAATAAAAATGTAATCTTATTCTAATACCACTTAAAAAAACAACCCCAATATAAAAAATAACCCTATTCTAAAAATAAACTACCAATAGCCCTTGAAAGGGCCTTTTGTAGGGCATTGCTCTAAAGCAATCAGGTCTTTTTTTTTAAAAAAAGAAAAAAACACTAACATCACAACCCACCCCACCCCACCCCACCCCAAAGTAAAAAAACCTAACTAAAAGATATATTACATCTAATTTGCATTTTATTACATAGTTTTTGCCAAGCCTTAATTATATTAGTAATCATTCTTAAATTCTTTATAGATCGCGGAAGTTTAGAGATTTGAGAATAAAGTAATGCTTTTAGTGAGAAAGGCTTGGTTACATTTTCTTCAATTTCTATATTGTAATAATAATTCCTTTTGACAAGACATTCTGCTGCAATTTTACTCATACAAACCAGGTTATACCAAATTAAAGAAGGTAATGCTAAACCTCCTGCATACTTTGGAAGCATTAATTTATTTACAGAACGTTAGTTTCCATAATGCAGCATAATTATTTGCATTAATTACCATGGCAGGGGTTTTTTTTCCAAGTGAGGTTGCAGCTCTAGTCAAACCTCATGCCAAACCCAAATTATTTTTAAAAGGTCATTGAACTTGCTCGTTTGCATACCAATGAGGATATCCTACAGGCTGAGTTGCTATACCTGTTCTGCAGTTAGTTGGTTTGTGTGTTTCACATTTCTAATTAGAATTAATCTTAAAGGGACATAAAACCCCATTTTTTTCTTTCATGATTCAGATAGAGCAGTGCTTTCCAAACTGTGTGTCGTGACACATTAGTGTGTCGGCGGCAGTGTGTTGGTGTGTCCCTGCTTCAGCACAAATTTTTTTTGAATTTACTTTTTGTTTTTTTACATTTTTTTGGTTTCCGACTTTCCTGCCTGCTACACATATCAGATGGTTGACACATGATTGATACCTAGTGGATCACAGGTCATTTTAACTTATTGGCACAGCTTAGCGGGGACTGAAACTATTCCCATTGGTGGCTTTGATGGCACATTGGCTCCTGACTGCACGTGTAGTCTCCCCAATCGACTCGTGGCTGCATGTGTAGTCAGTGAGTGGGACAGCTGCTTGATGATGAAATTTGAGTGCTAACGACAGCTCTGAGCCGTCACAGAGTTTCCCACTCTGGTGCTAATGATGGCTCAGAGCCGTTGCTAGCACTCTCCCACCTTGAGGGAGATCTGGGGGCTCCCACCCACTCCTGTAGAGTGACAGGCATCACCGGGGCTTCCCGTTTTGCATGGTGACGTCATGCGCAATAACGTGATAACGTCATTGTGCAACTTTATTTATACTTAACAATGTTAAGTATAGGAGCAGGGTGCATGCTGCTTAGAAGCCTCTCAGGCATCTAAGCAGCTACAGACCCCCAAGACCCACCTTTGGAAAGGTAATCACCTAACCATTCCAACAGTGTAGTGTAAGTTTTGGGGGTCTGAAAAAATAATAAAATAAAAATAAAAAAAACATTAAAAATCTTAGCACCCAGGTGAGAAAGTGCTTAGCACTCAAAGAGTTAAATAATATTCCACCAAATATTCAGAAACTGTGTTCATCCCATCAACCTCATACATCCCATTAAAATAGTAAACAGATATTGGTGTTATTAAACTTTTTTTAATTCTTGCACATACATACTGTTACTTGTAAATACATTTTGTTATTATATAATTTATGTATGTGTCCGTATCTCTTAAAACAAGTTAGTTTAACCTCCTGTTTGCTAGTACAACTAAATTACTGTGTCGCGAAATGATGTAGGTCTGAAAAGTGTGTCACCAACATGAAAAGTTTGGAAAGCTCTGAGATAGAGAATACAATTTTAAACAACATTCTCTTTTACTTCTATTATCTAATTTGCTTCATTATTTATATATCCTTTGTTGAAGAAATATCAATGCACATAAAGTAGGTGAGCCAATCACACAAGGCATCTATGTGCTGTCACCAATCAGCAGCTACTGAGCCTATCTAGATTTGCTTTTCAGCAAAGTATATCAAGAGAATGAAGCAAATTTGATTATAGAAGTAAATAAAAAAGTTGTTTAAAATTGCATGATCTTTCTAAATCATGAAAGAAAAAATTTGATTTTCATGTCCCTTTAAACTAATAGATTGATAGACAGTAAATAGTTAATACATTTTATTAGGAACCCATTTTTGCAGTTTAAATTCTTATTTTCCATGCTTACATTATTTACATTACAAATATTTAGCAAGTAGGGAACAAGAATATATTTGTAGCTTAATTCAGCTCAATTTTAGTAAAATAGCTTTGTTCGGTTAATTATGACAATAACAAGCGATAAGTGAACTTTAAAAGCATTTTTCATAGTTAAAATAAGATTATTTCACTTAATGTGTTATAGGAAACATGTTTTCCATAGGCCTTTCTGTTATGCTGTATTTTCCATTGAAGGTGGTTATAGAATCTTGAGGTGGATGATTGTTAACATTGATGGCAACAGTTACAGCAGTTTATGGTATGGTATCATTTTTAGGATACCTGCCTTTAAATTATGTAGTATGTAATAAGGGCACTGTAAGAGCAATCAAATTGTGGAACTCATTACCTAAGGAGGTAGTGCATGTCAATACCTTAGAAAAATTGTCTAGATATATTTCTGTCTAGAAACAGAATTCAGGGATATGATTGCTTGTGTTAATTGGGTCACCTTTTTAATGGGATTAATTTTAAGCAGAGTGCTCAGGGATTTACAACCCACCAGGGTTATCCCCAGTACAGATATACTGACCTGCCTCTTAATTTAAAACAATATATTCACACTGCAATTTTACAACTGATGGCAATTTAAAGGGACAGTCTACACCAACAATTGTTATTGTTTCAAAAGATAAATAATACCTTTACTACCCATTCCCCAGTTTTGCACAGCCAACATTGTATATTAATATACGTAATAACATTTAAGCCTTTACATTTCTGCCTGTGTCTGAGCCACTACAGACAGCCTCTTATCATATGCTTTTTAATTAGCTTTTCACAACAAGAGACTGCTAATTCATGTGTGCCATATAGATAACATCGTGCTCACTCTGGTGGAGTTGTGCAGGACATAGCACTAATTGGCTAAAGTGCAAGTCAATAGATAATAAATAAATAGCCATGTGATAAGGGGGTTGTGAGAAGAGTCTTAGATACAAGGTAATTACAGACGTAAAAAATATTTTAATATAACCATGTTGGCTGGGTAACGAGTAATAAAGGGATTATCGATTTATTTTTTTAAACAATAAAAAGTTTTTGAGTAGACTATCCCTTTAAGGGCAAATCCATGCAAAGGGCAGATGAGAATCCTTTGCAGGCCCTGGGCTCATCTAGGACATCCCTAAGAAATGACCCATCTAGGTTCCCTATACCCTCCAGGAGTACGATTGAATCAGAATCATCCTCTACTGAGGATGAATACTCAGAAACCCATGACCCCCTGCTGATGAAGTAGCAGAAGATGTGTCCTTTAATTTCAGGTTGGAGCACATACATGCTCTTTTACAGGAAGTTTTAATTGCTTTGGATGACCCTCCATATGTAGACAATCGGTTAAAAATATTGATATGTACTTCAAAGCAGACCCCCACAAAATATCTTTCTTCCCTGCTCCTGATTCAGTTTCTTACCTAATTAACAAGGAATGGAAAAAATAGATGTTCCCTGTTACGGTACCAACAGTGTACCAAGGTTTAATACCAGATGAACAACGTCCTGCATAGGAAATCAGCAATTCACAAACCAGCCAGTTTTCAGGTTTAAACAGAATGACATTTATTAAAGGCTAGATGCCTAGTATTTATACAGGTTTGACCCCAGATGGGGGGGTTGAAAGACTCTTGTACATTTAGATAAAAAGGGGAAGACGCCCTTTTATGAAACAGTAGAATTACATTACTTAAATACTTTACTTAGGCAGATAACAACTTAAACACATTTGGCTTGTCTTATCACCTAGCGTCTGCTCTCTGAGGGTGATTAAACAATGGCCTGTTTATTACTTAAATGTAATTATAGCACACAATAGCTGAGGCCAGAAAACCTGTCTTTAGAAATTAGATTCTTAGCTAAACACAATTAACTCCTTCAGTCCTGACAGAAGGGTCTGTCACATATCTGCCCCCTTGTGGAACACTCCGGCAGACCCGGCTTGACCCTTTGGCGGGTCAACCTGGGGATGACCGGACTAGGAGGTGGTAGGCATGTCAGTTTGCCAGGACAATCCATCTGTATTCCCGTTATGAGAGAGAATTCCTGTCCATACAAAGAAGGGTTCAACTTCCTCAGTGCCCAGACTAGGGCTAAACAGTCCTTCAAAATCCCATCAGCTTCTTTACGAGTTTTCTGTACCTGCTCTTTATAGGTATCCACAATCCCTTCATACTGACATAGGGTGCCCTTGAGTTGCTGCACCTCACTATGAGCCAGCGTCAGCTTCTCCTCAAGTGTCGCTAAGTTTGTCTTTAATGTTTCATGTCCCACTCTCAAGCTGGTGTTTTCTGCAGTCTGTCGGTGCAGCTTGTCTAGCAGAGATTCACGTTCTAAACATGCTTTTTCCTCTGCGCTCCTCTTCTCCTTCATCAGCGCATTGTAACGGGACTTCCACGTATCAATAGCGGATAGAGATTTACTGAGCTCAGCGTCCTGGGGCTTGGCAGCAGGGGGGTCAGTCTCTGCTGCACGGATCTGAGCACGGGTAGTCACAGGGTTAACATCAGCGGGACCCATGGGAGCATAGGCAGAAACAAGGGGAGCCAAGTCATTTCCAAGAAGAACATCAGCAGGTAAGTCCTTCTTGACCCCCACATTCACAGGTCTAGCGCCCACTCCCCAATCCAAATGTACCCTGGCAACAGGTAGGCTGAACACATCGCCCCCTGCTACCCTCACAGCCACAGTGTCTCCAGTGTACTGTTTCTCAGACACCAAGTTCTTTTGAAGCAAGGTCATGGTAGCACCAGTATCCCGTAGACCACTGACCTTCTTCCCATTCACTTTAACCAGTTGCCGGTTATTCCGGTGGGCAGCTTGCACAAGGTCTGCCTCATGTAGGATGCTCCAGCATTCTTGCGCCTCTACGTAGCGGGCCGCAGGCTGAGAGTTACGTGGGATTCCGCCGGCGGGTCTTCTCCAGGACTGTGCTTGGTTCGCTGCGTTTAGGGGACACTCTGGTCTTTTGTGCCCTAGTTGCTTACATCCAAAGCACCGAATAGGTTGTGAGTAGCCCCGCGAATTGAACCGGGCTCTCTGAGGGTAGTTCGTGGCCGGAGGCCGTGTGGTATAGCGGTGCGCCGGGGGTTGGTAACTGGCAGCTGCTGGGGTGACTGGGGGTCTGTACTCCACTCTAGCAGGGGGCTTAGTGGTAGCAGTGTCCAGTTTGCGGACATCCATATACTCATCTGCCAGGCGAGCAGCTTCATGCAGGGTGGAGGGTTTACGGTCCCGAACCCACTCTCTAACTCCTGCTGATAACTTGTCAAAGCAATGTTCCAACAGGAATAGCTGCAGCACCTCTTCCCCAGATACGGCTTGGCACCCCGCTATCCAGTGAGCTGCTGTGCGGTGCACCTTACATGCCCACTCAACGTAGGAATCACCAGCTAATTTAACAGTGTCTCTGAACCGCCTCCGGTATGCCTCCGGTGTAACCGCATACCTGGAGAGCAGAGCCTCTTTCACAGTATTATAATCCCCAACCTCCTCATCTGGAATGGCCCGAAAAGCCTCACTGGCCCGGCCAGATAATTTTCCGGATAATATCGTGACCCAGTCCTCTGCGGGTACCTTGTGTAGTGCACATTGCCTCTCAAAATCCGCAAGGAACCCATCAATCTCTCCTTCTGTTTCCAGGAAGTTTTTAAAAGCTGCAAAATTTACTTTTCTCTTTTCCACTTGGGCTGCTGCAGCGCTGCTTTGGCGAAGTAGGTTGGCCTCCACAGCTGCTATGACCCGGTCGATAATTTCCGCAGATGGGTTGGGGCCATAATATGCCAGTCTTATTTTAACCGCCCGATCAAAGCTTGCTTCTTCAGGGGTTCTGTCTGATATGCTGGGCCCATTGGTTCCTTCTGTCCCTGGTACTCTTTCCATCTTAGTCAGTATTGTAATAATCCCCCTCTTCCTGAGGTTACTGGCTTGTGTAGTTGCTCTTCTGGGCGATAAGGTTCATTCCGTCGCTTGCCACCAATGTTACGGTATCAACAGTGTACCAAGGTTTAATACCAGATGAACAACGTCCTGCATAGGAAATCAGCAATTCACAAACCAGCCAGTTTTCAGGTTTAAACAGAATGACATTTATTAAAGGCTAGATGCCTAGTATTTATACAGGTTTGACCCCAGATGGGGGGGTTGAAAGACTCTTGTACATTTAGATAAAAAGGGGAAGACGCCCTTTTATGAAACAGTAGAATTACATTACTTAAATACTTTACTTAGGCAGATAACAACTTAAACACATTTGGCTTGTCTTATCACCTAGCGTCTGCTCTCTGAGGGTGATTAAACAATGGCCTGTTTATTACTTAAATGTAATTATAGAACACAATAGCTGAGGCCAGAAAACCTGTCTTTAGAAATTAGATTCTTAGCTAAACACAATTAACTCCTTCAGTCCTGACAGAAGGGTCTGTCACATTCCCTTTGCCCTCTTTAAAATGGTGGGAATGTGTTGATGGTACGATCTCCACTTTGGCTATGCGGATTGCCCTTCCTTTAGAGGACAATACCTCTTTTAAGGATCGTATGGAATTAAAGCTTATTAGTTTTAATAGATCATTTTTCAGCTGGC
Source organism: Bombina bombina (assembly GCF_027579735.1). Lineage (NCBI taxonomy): Eukaryota > Metazoa > Chordata > Amphibia > Anura > Bombinatoridae > Bombina > Bombina bombina. The sequence goes on along the minus strand of NC_069500.1, from coordinate 721,520,328 downwards.
AGGCTTTATGTTTCATCCAGCTGTCAATGTAGCATGTGTAGCTGCAGCTACTGCAGTCTGCTGCAGGGTTGGACTGGGACCAAAATAGGCCCAGCAGTTTAAGGATGAGCAGTCCACTCCCACCCCTTTTGTTATTTAACCATATCCCAAAATGGACAAGTATAATGTACTAGTTTTGAGGTGAGATAGTTCTCTGGATGATGCCTATCTGCATGCAAAGTTAGAGTTTTCAGAAGCAAGGCCACCACTGGAAATTCTGGGGCCCCTTACTAGTCCAATGGTCAGATCCCCCTCTGACCTGTGCAATAGTTGGGTAAAATGTGTGTGCATTTTATTCTTAAATGTAGTCAAACTGGAAAATGATGTGAAAGTAATAACACACATACAGAGAAATACATGCAGAAAGTCTGACACACCAGTCACAGGTGCTCACGTCTCACTAAATGCAAACTAGAAGGTATAGAGGCAATGTAATAGTTTCTAAATTTCTGGGGGTGCACATCTGAAAAAGCCTCAAATTGCTTATAAAGTCCCACTATCAAAGCACATAAAGACACCATAGAAAAATGTAACTTTTATGTCATCATTAAAAGTAGAGCAAAGTAAAAACTGTATGATCTGGATCACCCGTCTTTGTGATGGTTTAATGGTCTCAGGGTATTCTGTGAACTCATTTACAGGCTGATAATATAACTCATAATATGGAATGAGTGCATATTTTGTTGTTTTTATTTGAATAAAAATTGTGTGCTATTTACTACACTCAGATTGTTTCGCCCTGTGCTGCTGTTTCTTTGTGCAATAGCTATCTTTTCAGAACATACTGCTACCAGTGCTGCAGTTTTTTATGAAGCAGTGGACATAAACGGAAGAGTATTTGGGCTGTATTGGGATATCCTGTCCTATAATCACCAACAGCTTAAAGGGACACTGAACCCAAATAGTTTCTTTCATGATTCAGATACAGCATGCAATTTTAAGCAACTTTCTAATTTACTCCTATTATCATTTTTTCTTCGTTCTCTTTCTATCTTTATTTAAAAAGCAGGAATGTACAATTTAGGAGCCAGCCCATTTTAGGTGAAATGGGTTAGCGCATCTTCAGAGCTCTGGTTAGCTGTTACTCAAGACAAAAAAGTGGAAAAACAACTTCAAAAATACATTTAAAAGTACAATTACAATCATAATAACACAAAAAAAAGCAAAAAAGTTATAACGGCTCAAAGATATGAGGCAAATTGAAAAAGGCAGCACTAAATAGCTGAAAAGACAGGGGCACCCAAAGGCCTAGCACAGTGGTAGCAGCGGGTGGTAGTGTTTTGTTGAAGATGAAATGCTCACAAATAAGCTGCACCTCCAAGTGCTATATATATACGCCTACTGGGATATTGCAGCCTCCCAGCTGACTGTCACCGGTCAATCTCCAAGAAGGATCAGTCACTTCCGTGTGAACAGGAATATAACAAAGCACAATGGATGTCCAATAGCCTAGCACAGTTGGAATAAGGGGTGATAGTAAGTTCATCAGCAAAAAACTCACAAAGAAGGTGCACCGCCAGGTGCTATAAGAGCAGACTGGGAACTCACAGCCTAACAGCTGACTGTTAGCCCAAAATACTCCAAGAGGGGGGAGTGGAGTTTCCAACAATGTAAAAAAAATAAAATTTGTATCATAAAACAAACTATTTCCCCTCTTCTGAGCGCACCCTGTCTTTGATTCTTAGCACTAAATAGCACAATTTAAATATAAAACATTGCTTTTATTAAAATTTCATAAAATCTGAGACAGCCCATTACACCCTAAGGGGTCAATTTATCAAGGGCCGAATGGCCCCTGAAGCCCCTGTTTCTGTGCGAGCCTTTAGGTTTCCAGGAAACAGCAGTTATGAAGCAGCGGTCTTAAGACCGCTGCTTTTTAACTGGTCCGCTGCCTCTGAGGCTGCAGTCTGCAATCCGTCCAATCCTATATGATCGGGTTGATTGACACACCCTGCTAGCGGCCGATCAAATCTGCAGGGGGCAGCATTGCGCAAGTAGTTCACCAGAACTGCTTGTGCAATATTAAATGCTGACAGCTGAAGTTGCAAAGGGCTTTAACATAGAGATGCATACATATACATGTGTGTATATATATATATATATATATATATATATATATATATATATATATATTTTAAATAGAGTAATGCAAACTTCACAGCGCTGAACCTAATGAGAATATAATGAATAGTATTCTAATTCTGATGTATATGTATATATAAATAATTCTCAAGAAAATATCTTACTTCACAAAAGGTACATGGATCTATCTTTCACCAAAATTCTATCTGAAGAGTCTTAAATAAATCTACACAGAATAAAAATGATATCAGTAATATTAATAATGTTAGCAAAGGCTAACAACAATGAAACATATATGTTTGATATGCAAAGGTTCAAGTCCAATATGGATATGTTAGGCACGGATTGTATTACTTAATCCAACATCAGGAACCGTTCAAAGTTGTTTATAACTTTAAGTATCCCAAAACAGGCTTTTTATTCTACTTACATCCGGACCCCTCAATCATATGAGGTAAGTGAGAAGCACCTCGTCTGACAGATCCGTAGCTGTTTAAGGATTCCACCCAGTCAATTAACCTGGACTCTCAGTCTGATCATAGACATCGGATTATCCTTAGATAGTTTGTATATCTGATTCTCTTCCACTCATCCGTTTATACAAAGCATAGAGGGAAATATAAAAAGAACATATCCTAACTCCGTTAAGAATAAAACACTTTTTAATTAGGAACAGAGTGCAACTTACAAATTGATACCTCAATCACTATGAGGTATCACACAAGCGTGGAATAAGCAGAGATGCTATCAGTGTATAGTATAGTAGGCACTTCAATCCATAAAAACACAAAGTCCTCAGTAAGAAATATAGTATGAAACCATCTGTCATTTAAAACCAATATTGCAACTTTAAAAATGCCAAAAAAGTGAGCAGCCGGAACAACACCCATTCAAGGCTGAAGCGTTTCAAAGTTATAAAAAACTTTTTTCAGCATACATATAAAGAGTCAGGATCCAGCACTCAATAAGTCTCCAACCTCCAGGGTGCACTCCAAAAAGTAATACACTATAGAAATAGAGAACGCACTTGCCGTTTTGACACAATACTTTAATGAACGGTAAACGTTTTCGGGGTCTCCCCCGTCCTCAGACCAATTAAAAACACAAAGCAAAAACTCAACATTTAACACCTACTACTTCCACCGTGCACAGACATCATCAGACTCCGGAGCGTCCGTACAGCGCAACTGTGCATGCGCCATGGCCAGATGGAGAGCCGACAAGGACAAATCTGCAAAAGCAAAATGTAAACACATAGGCCTCTATTTATCAAGGTCTGGCGGACCTGATCCGACAGTGCGGATCAGGTCCGCCAGACCTCTCTAAATACGGCGAGCAATACGCTTGCCGTATTCAGCATTGCACCAGCAGCTCACAAGAGCTGCTGGTGCAACGCCGCCCCCTGCAGACTCGCGGCCAATGGGCCGCCAGCGGGGGGTGTCAATCAACCGAATCGGGTTGAGTACAATCGGGTTGATTTCCGACAATGTCTGTCCGCCTGCTCAGAGCAGGCTGACAGGTTATGGAGCAGCGGTCTTTGTGACCGCTGATTCATAACTGCTGTTTCTGACGAGCCTGCAGGCTCGCCAGAAACACGGGGCATCAAGCTCCATTTGGAGCTTGATAGATATGCCCCATAGTGACTTATCAAACTACGTAACATACATACTAATGGTAATACAATCCCTATAATCTGACATATAATTACAGCCTATTGGGAAATACCATCCTCTCTCTACAATATGGGTACAGCTAGCACATAGATTAGATCAATCGCTAATACTCATAATACCTGACAGCTTATCATTGCTTTTTGTAGTGGAGGTTTTGCCCTATCTATTGTGGCAGTGTATAATCCCATATGAGTGGAATAATATCCTGACACTAGGTATCCCACTAATAACACCCTTATGGTGGGTGTATGGATGTAGGGATAGCGGTGGGCCTTAGTAAACAAGCTTGAGGTACACGCTGCCTACATTAATCACTGTTGTTATGGCTGCTATAGGGATATATCAGTAGAGGTAGTAGGTGTTAAATGGTGAGTTTTTGCTTTGTGTTTTTAATTGGTCTGAGGACAGGGGAGACCCAGAAAAAATTTACCGTTCATTAAAAGTATTGTGTCAAAATGGCAAGTGCCTTCTCTACTTCTACAGTGTATGTATATATATATTTATTTATATATATATATATATATATATATATATATATATATATACATATAGATAGTTCTAAAAATCAAGGAGGGACACCAGCGCTAAAACTATAACACCTGTCTCTATTATTAAGTAGAAGGATATGTAACTTACTAACCTTGAACTTCAATCCTATTGGCTGATCCAATAGGATTGAGCTTGCATTGTTTTGGCTGATTGGAACAGCCAATAGAATGCCAGCTCAATCCTATTGGCTGATTGCATCAGCTAATAGGATTTTTTCTACCTTAAATCCAATTGGCTGATAGAATTCTATCAGTTAATCGGAATCTAAGGTATGCCATCTTGGATGACGTCACTTAAAGTGACATTCATTACGAAGAAGACGTCGTTTGAAGAGGATGCTCAGCGTCAGATGTCTTGAAGATGGACCCGCTCCGCACCGGAAGGATGAAGATAGAAGATGCCGTCTGGATGAAGACTACTGCCCGTCTGGAGGACCACTTCTGCCGGCTTCGTTGAGGACATCTTGCCGCTTGGATGAAGACTTCTCACGGTAAGTGAATCTTCAGGGGTTAGTGTTAGGATTTTTTTAAGGGTGTATTGGGTGAGTTTATTTTTTAGATTAGGGACTTTGGGCCGCAATTGAGCTAAATGCCCTATTAAGGGCAATGCCCATCCAAATGCCCTTTTTAGGGCAATGGGGAGCTTAGGCTTTTTTAGTTATTATTTTATTTGGGGGGTTGGTTGTGTGAGTGGTGGGTTTTACTGTTGGGGGGGTGTTTGCATTTTTTTTACAGGTAAAAGAGCTGATTTCTTTGGGGCAATGCCCCGCAAAAGGCCCTTTTAAGGGCTATTGGTAGTTTAGTTTAGGCTAGGGTTTTTTTTATTTTGGGGGGGCTTTTTTTATTTTGATAGGGCTATTAGATTAGGTGTAATTAGTTTAAAGATCTGAAATTGTTTTTTATTTTCTGTAATTTAGTGTTTGTTTTTGTGTGATTTAGCTCATTTAATTTAATTAATTTAATTGTATTTAATTTAGGGAATTTATTTAATTATAGTGTAGTGTTAGGTGTTATTGTAACTTAGGTTAAGTTTTATTTTACAGGTAAATTTGTATTTATTTTAGCTAGGTAGTTATTAAATAGTTAATAACTATTTAATAACTATTCTACCTAGTTAAAATAAATACAAACTTGCCTGTGAAATAAAAATAAACCCTAAGATAGCTACAATGTAACTATTAGTTATATTGTAGCTAGCTTAGGGTTTATTTTATAGGTATTTTGTTTTAAATAGGAATAATTTAGTTAATGATAGTAATTTTATTTAGATTTATTTAAATTATATTTAAGTTAGGGGGTGTTAGGGTTAGGTTTAGGGGTTAATACATTTAATATAGTGGCGGCGACTTTGGGGGCAGGAGATTAGGGGTTAATAAATATAATGTAGGTGGCGACGATGTTAGGGGCAGCAGATTAGGGGTTAATAATTTTTAAATAGTGTTTGCGAGGCGGAAGTGCGGCGGTTTAGGGGTTAACATGTTTATTATAGTGGTCGCGATGTCCGGAGCGGCAGATCAGGGGTTAAAAATGTTATTATAGTGTTTGCGATGCTGGAGGGCCTCAGTTTAGGGGTTAATAGGTAGTTTATGGGTGTTAGTGTACTTTTTAGCACTTTAGTTATGAGTTTTATGCAACGGCGTTGTAGTGTAAAACTCATAACTACTGACTTTAGAATGCGTTAGGGATCTTGGAGGTAGAGGGTGTACCGCTCACTTTTTGGCCTCCCAGGACAGACTCGTAATACCGGCGCTATGGAAGTCCCATAGAAAAAAGGGTTTACGAAGTTTACGTAAGCCGGTTTGCAGTAAGGCCAATAAAGTGTGCGGGGCCCCTATACCTGCAAGACTCGTAATACCAGCGAGCGTAAAAAAGCAGCGTTAGGACCTGTTGTTAACGCTGCTTTTTAACCTTAACGCACAACTCGTAATCTAGCCGTATGTTTCTATGAGTCTGTTTGTTTTAAGAAGCTATACCTGCTTGCTATGGGCTCTATAAATACAAAGAAACAACCATAATAGGGGTGAATAACATGTTTACAAAAGCAAATTTAAAACACTAAAATAACTTAAAACTAAAATTAATTAAACAATAACATTTGAAACTGAAACTTAAAATTTTAATCCAGGCTAAATGATTATATAAACACTAGCTTATTTTTTGCTTTTTTATACACACATTATTCCACCAACCCAGAGTTCCCAGCCATCCAGCATTTGTGAGATTACAACAGTTTGGAATCCTTGTTTTGTTGTTCCTGCTGCCATGTTGCATAACCTATTAATGTGAAAATGGTGAGTCCTAAATCCCACCCAGAAATATCAAATCTCACCCCTAAACTGTCTTCCACACCCTTGGATGACCAGAGACTATCTAGCCATGCTCACAAACCATCCCTGATCCACCCACACAGCACATGAATTACTTGCTAGCCACCAAGATTCTTTTCTAAGCCCCACAGTGTAGCTGTCAATGTTGGAAAGGAATTATTTAAAGGGACGGTAAGCACCTTCTAAGATAATTCTGTTCTCTTGCTATAGAATAACATATCAGCTAAGCCTAAACATTTTTTTTTTTCTCATTTTTTTTGCTAGTGTAATCTAATTTTATTTTCTTTTTTTTTTTATTTATATTATTTTTATTAGAGTTTGTAGTAAAACTTTAACAATAATACCAAAAAGTAGTTCAATATTCTTACATATAAGTAGGATTTTGTTACAGTAAATGTTGCACAGATTATTAATTAGAGTCTTTTCTGCAATGTCCCGTGGTTCAAAGTCTCTTCACAGTTTTGCTAATGTTGTGGTAGGCTCAAGACATCTGGATTGAGGAAAATGGTGTGTGAGCCTTTCCACTTTCAGATAAAGGAGGACTTCAGAAAACTATTTTCTCTTGTTTCTAGTGCAAGTCTAATATGAATTTAATAAATCCATAGTTATTTGTCTAATGTCTCATAAGAAGAAAGAACCTTGGAATTGAAAAGAGAAAAAGAAAAGAGGGAAGAGAAAAGGAGAGAGAAAGAGAAAAAGAGTTGTGAATATTTATCTCTGAAATGAGTTTGTGTCTAGTTCACTGTATTTGAACGATTCCCACAAAAACATCATGTCCTGATGTAATGAAATTTGACCTAGTTTGAGGTAATATAGTCTCTCTAGCAGTAGATTTCTATGAACTAACTCTATCCATTCCGATACTGTAGGTACTACAGCTGATTTCCATTTTCTTGGTATTATCTGGTTGGCAGCGTTTAGCATAATGTGAAATAGATGTTGCCGTATTTTGCATGTGATTGTCGGGGGTTGCCTTAGCATTATTATTTCTGGGCCAGGTGTTATTTGAGTGTGGAGTATTTTATTAATACTCGAGAAGATAGTGGACCAATATGGCTTAATATGTTCACATTCCCACCAGATGTGGGATAGGTGGCCCTCCTCGGGACAACCTCTCCAGCATGAACCTGATGTTTGTTTATATATGTATTTAATTCTAGCTGGTGTTAGATACCACCTCATCAATAGTTTGATGTTGGTTTCTTTTGCATGGGCTGAATGAGCGGAGTGCAACAGGGATGAGAACCTGTGCGACCAAGTTTTAGCAGGGGTATTTAGGTGTAACTCATTATCCCATCTTTTAGTGTAGGAGGGGAGTTCTGGGAAGATGTGTGTTAAGATAAGTTTATACAATTTGGAAATGACTCCTTTTATCTCCTCTGTAGTTATACACATTTGTTCAAATATTGTGGGGGATCGAGTTAGATCTTTTTTAAATTTATGTGCCATTATGAAGTGTCTCATTTGGTGTACGCGGAACCAAGATGATAAGAAAGGGTGTTCTATTAAGTCAAGTTGGGACTCATCTTTGATGATCCGAGCCTCATCTGTTATAAGGTACATGGGAAGGAGTTTTTGTGGGTCTGTGAGAAGGTTATGATCTAAGATTTTCCCAGGTTTGAATTCTGGGTTATTTAAGAGTGTGGTGAGGGGTGAGAATCTGGAAGAGATATTATTTGGTGCTTTACAGATATTTTCCCAATCTGACCAGGTCTCATTGGAAATTGAAGACGTTGAGATGGAATGTCTGTTAAGGTAAACAGGGTTCCAGCATGCTGTATTAAGATCATGGTTAGGGGCTAGATCAATTTCAATTTGTACCCAGCTTTTATAATTGGATGTATTAAATTTGAACCAATCTTGTATTCTCTGTAACGATATGGCAAGTTTATAGGAAAGGAGATGTGGAACCCCAAGGCCTCCATCTGATGGAGGCTTAAAAAGTGTGTTTCTGTTCATTCGCGGGGGCCTACGTCTACAGATGTATTCGTTTATGATCTTTTGCATAGTATCTAGGTCTTTTTGTATGCCTGGGATGGGGACTGTCTGGAGAATGTATAGTACTTTTGGGAGCAGGATCATTTTTGTTGCTTGCATTCTGCCTGTCCACAATATATTTTTAGGAAGCCAATGTGATGTTAAGGTTAGAAGTTCTGTGATTAGATTACCATAATTATATTTGCGCAGGTATTTTTTATCTGGAGTAATGTGAATGCCGAGGTATTTGAGATATTTTGTTTGTTGTTTTAGGGGGCAGATGGATTTTAGATTATTAAGGGTGATGGTTGGTAGGTTTATAGGAAGGTATTCTGATTTAGTCATGTTTACTAAAAAGTTTGAAACTGTCCCAAATTGTGTTAATTCAGTGATCGCTTGCTGTAGAGATACTTTAGGGTTTGTAAGTGTTAAGAGGATGTCGTCTGCGAATATGGCTAATTTATGTGTCTGATTGGCAATAGATATTCCTTGGATTTGGTTGTTTAACCGTATTTTGATAGCCAGAGGCTCCAGGGACAAAACAAAAAGAAGCGGTGAGAGGGGACAGCCTTGCCTGGATCCGTTTCGGATTTCAAAAGGGTCCGAAAGGGCTCGAAAGGGCTCCATTAACTTTAACCTGTGCTGTAGGATTTGAGTATAAGGCAAAGATTTTATGTATGAAGGATTCTGGGAAGTGGAAGTGTTGTAGGGTCGTGCGTAAATAAGTCCAGTCGGTCAAAAGCTTTTTCAGCGTCAGTGGAAACGAAAACAGTCGGGGTTTTGGTTTGTGTAACATATTCCAATAAATTTAATACTTTGACCGTGTTATCTTTTGCTTCTCTATGTGGGATAAACCCTACTTGGTCTTGATGAACTATGGAGGGGAGAATTTGATTAAGACGGGTTGCTAAAATTTTCGCATACATTTTGAGGTCAATATTCAGTAAGGAAATTGGACGGAAGTGTGCCGGTAAGTTCGGGGGTTTGCCAGGTTTAGCTATAACTGAAATGTTGGCTTGCAACATTTCGTCAGGAAAAGGGAATTTTTCTGGAATTGAGTTGAATAGGGATGTTAGATGTGGAGCTAGGAGAGGGGCGAAGGTTTTATAATATAGACCTGTAAAGCCATCGGGGCCTGGAGCTTTATTTTGTTTTAATTGTTTTATTGCTTCTGTTACCTCTGATAGCTGGATTGGTCGATCTAATTGGTTACATTGATCTAGGCTCAGTTTGGGGATGGGTAGGTTTTCCAGGTATTGATTACAGTGGGATGCATGATTATGAGGGTCTCTGAATGGGAAAAGATTATAGAGTTTGTGGTAAAATTTCTTGAACTCTTTAGCTATTGATTTTGTATCTTCTAGGTGTGTGCCATCTGGATTCTTTATGGCGTGGATATAGGTTTTCTGTTGTTGCTTTTTTAATGCTCTAGCTAAGAGTTTTCCTGACTTGTTACCTTCCCTATAGAAATTTTGTTGAAGATGAAGAAGTTGTTTTTGTGATTTGATCTGTAATAAAAGGTTCATTTTTTTCTCTTTTGGATTGTAGTTGGTCTAGGATAGTTTTGTCAGAGGGATTAGATTTATGCTTATAATCTAAGTCTGTTATGTCCGTAGCTAAGAGATTTATTTCCTCACGGCTTTTCTTTTTTATTTGGGCGGCAGTTTTGATAAACTCACCTCTTATAGTGCTCTTATGGGCTTCCCAAAGGGTAACCACATTCCCATCTGGCATCTCGTTTATAGAGAAGTATGAGCTTATATGTTCTGAAAATAACTCTTTTTGCTTTGGGTCTAGCAATAGTGAATCATCTAATCTCCACTGAAAAGCTCTCATGGGGGCCGTTGGCCATTTTATGGTGCATATTACTAGGGAGTGGTCTGACCAAGTTGTATGATGTATAGAGGAATGTGTGGTGTGTGATAGGATTAGGTGGTCAACCATAATGTAGTCCAGTCTAGAATAGTTACGGTTTGGGTGGGAGAAGAAGGTGAAATCTATTTTTTGTGGGCTAAAGTATCTCCAGGCATCATGTAAGCCGAGAAGTTTAAATTTTTGTCAGATATTAGGAAAGTTCGGAATTTTAGCTCTAGAAGAGGGGTTTGAGCAGTCGACTGTGGGGTCTAGAGGGAGATTTAAGTCTCCTGCCATGATTAAGGAGCCTTTTGCTTCTTTAAGGATTAGGTCTACAACTGAGGTTATAAATTTATATTAGTGTGAGTTTGGGGTGTAGACGTTTATTAGAGTTACTGGTTTACCGTATAGGAGGCCTTTTAAACATATGTATCTGCCTTCCTTGTCTCCTATAGTATTGGTTTTAACAAAGGGGAGAGATTTGTGGATTAAAATGCTTACTCCATTAATTTTTTTGTGTGGGTTAGTGCTGTGGAAATGTAAGGGGTAGTGTGTGGAGAAATATTTAGGGATATTTTCCCCTTGAAATGAGTCTCTTGGAGCATTAATATGTGTCCTCCTTTTTTTGGAGGTCTAATATGGCCAATCTTCTCTTGTTTGGACAATTGAGTCCTTTAGTGTTTTGCGTGAAGATGTTTAAATTTTGTGGTGTGCGATTAATCATCATGCTGTATATGTCGGTGAGGTTAGTGTATGAAAACATAAGTTATATACCGGTGAACGTGTATGCGGCGGCGTATGCTTTAATAGAGAACAGGACAGAATAGAGGAGAAAGGAAGAGAGAAGAATAGGCAAAGAAGAAAGACAATAAAACACAATATTTTTAACACATGTTTAAACAACATAATTCTATTCTAGGGAGATAAACTCCCGACTAGGTGAAAACAAAAAAATAAAGTCAACATCAGTTAACTGTTAACAATTTAACCTTTAAGACACTATTTTAATAACTCTGAGGTCTTGTATGCCTCGTGTTTTCTGGAGTGTAGGTAATACTTGCAGTTAGGAGTCTCCATTGGGGGCTGCTCGGATGGTCAGGATATGTCCTTGTATGCAGCAAAAACTTATTATCCCCTTTCATCCAATGATGGAGATGTAGGTTGTACAGATTTGCGAGGTTTCTTTTGAGATGCCTGTCTCCATTCTCTCCTTTGTGGTAGTGGGTTCGGTTTGCTTGGACTTGTGTGTTTCTCTTGAGCATTTTCTTCCATCTGAGGGATTGGGATGTCCAACTCTTTACATATGTCTGGAATGTCTTTAGTAGATGTACAAGTGATACGTCTTCCTTTCCAAAGGATTAACAAATGAAAGGGGAACCCCCACCTGTATGGGGTGTTTAGTTTCCTCAACATCGACGTGAGTGGCTTAAGTTCCCTTCTTTTTGAAAGAGTTCTCTGTGACAAATCGGTGAACATTTGTATGTCTATGTTGTCATACTTTATGGGCTGTTGTTCTCTAGCCAATTTCATTAGCTCCTCTTTTTCTTGGAAATTAGTGATGCGGACTATAATGTCCCTTGGTGCTTGTCCTGCTAACGGTTTAGGGCGTAGGGCTCTGTGAGCTCTGTCTATGCATATTTTTGAGGGTATTTCTTCTTTTTTTAGTGTGCTGAAGAAATCTTGAAGATATTATTCAATATCTGATGGTAGAATGGTTTCGGGGATTCCCCGCAGTCTAATATTATGGCGTCTGCTGCGATTTTCTACATCATCTATCTTATCCTCCAGCTCATTAATAGTTGTATCTTGTTTCTGAACGGTGCTTTGCAGGTCTGTGATAGCGTCCGCATGTAGATCTTTGATATTCTCGAGTGATTCTACTCTGTGACCAATGTCAGAAATGTCCTTTTTGAGGTCTGAAATTTCCTCCTTGATGCATTGCTTGACCTGTGAAATAAGGGAAGAAAAGTCTTTTTTTGATGGGATTGTTTTAAAGAGAGCTGTGGGGATAGTGATGCTTTCTGAAGCGTGGTCACTTTCAGATTCTGAAGAACTGTGTTCAGACCTTTGGTCTGGCATTGCTTCTTCTGTGGGAGCTATGTTTTTTGTCTCAAGTGTCTTGAAAAAGTTGTTTACTGTATAAGTAGATGTTTTCAGGGGTTTGGCATTTTTGCTTGGTTTATTAATTTTTTTTGGAGACATCTTTAAATGGTTTCTGCCCCTCCGCCTTCACTAATTCTTTAAAAGATAGAGAACCTGTTGCTGAGTATAAAGATCTTTAGGTCTTTGCTGTCGTTGCAAGCACTTTATAAGGAATTCAATCTGTAATTCTAGCCCACATTGAGCAACACGCTGCAGCTAATAGTAGATGAGGTGTGATTATATTTTTCAAGTGTAGAGGCTTGCACAAATGTCTATAGGTTGTGTGACACCTTATATTTGGTTGTCTGAGCTTGAAGCGCACTGTTTGATGTATTTTACCTTTATCACAGTTGAGGGATTTACTCTGAAAGTCTTGCTCACATTTTGCAGCGTATTGTAAATTATAGCAGGGTATGTGTGATTACATTTTGTCAAATGTACTTGAAGGGATGATTGGAACACCTTAAATCTGGCTGTCTGAGTTTAAAGTGTACTGCTTGCTATATATTATCTTTAACACTTTGAGGGTATTGGAGCACAACTTCTCTTTTATGGCAATTTGATTATTACATGTTCCGTTTTTCTTACCCCTTTACATGCAGTCACCTACTGCTGCGGCGTGCTCCCGGCGGTTGGTATTTTAAGTGCGCAACCAAACTTTAGTATAGGCTGCGGCCCGTCTCGGCATTCATCTCCCAGTGCGTTCTGCTCCGGATTTCAAAGGACCGGTGTCCTGGTAAGTCTATGTACTTTCCGGATGATCTGTCTGTGAATGCCACTTAATGGAGATGTCTCCGGTCACTGATCCTCTCCGTTATGCCGCCATCAGGATCTGGGATGAAGTGATTTTGTGCGCACAGCGCGCTCTCTCTTTATAGGCAAATCTCCTGTAGCGAGGCACATAGGTTTTGTAAGACCTATGTCTGAGGTTAGTCGCTCACTTATCTGACGGTTTATGGCCTTAAAGTGCAAGGTGGCTAATGCCTAAAACGTTTTCACCTAGCTGGGGCCTAAGAGCTCAGTTAGACAGCCGCCATCTCCCAGGCTGGCTAGCTCTGCCCCAAGCCTAAACATTTTTAACATGTTGCTGTAATTTTTTTTTTAAATTGTCAAACTCCACCCACCACTTGAGTTTGTAGCTGACAAGGCTAGCCATGGTCACATTATTAGTATGAGGTGCCTTGTTTTGCTGTGCAAAGGTAGAGAAGAGAGGTAGAAAAGTCTGCAATACAACAGTTATGCTCCAATTGTGACTAATTCTAAGGTACTAAAGTAAAAACTGTAATGCTCATTAAGCAAAAAACAAACAAACACACCAAGCAAGTGCTACCCTGGGTGCTGAACCAAAAATGGTCTGGCTCCTAAGCTTACATTCCTGCTTTTTTCAAATAAAGATACCAAGTGAACAAAGAGAAATTAGATAATAAAAGTAAATTGGAATGTTGTTTAAAATTGTATTTTCTGTCTAAATCATGAAAGAAAAATTTTGGGTTTCATGTCCCTTTAAGTAGATTCAAACATGAAAAAACATACTTATGCAATATTCCTATTTAATACAGGTTTTAACTATGTATTTACTGTAAATATTTCAGATTCCAATGTTCTGCTAGCAGAATATGTTCTATGTATTTATGAATAGATATTCCTATATATTTTTTTTTTACTTACTTAGCAGGAAGAAAGGAAGATAATATATATATCCTCTTAAAAAGACAAGGATTTCTGCACTCAGTAATATACAATAAATAACGGTATCACACCAAGAAAGTTCAAATTATTAATAATAATTTATTTAGGTTTGTGTCCACTTAAGTGCATAGATTCAGCAAACAAATCTCCCAACAGGTGCATCCATAGTAGTAATTTATTTGTTCATAAATATACCAATAGCACATATGTTGTATAGTACAATAAACAATAAATTAAAAAAGCATGGCCAGCTTATAACCAATAGACATGGAAAAATCTGCAAATCTTAAAACGCTAGATGCAATACCTCAACCAGAGGGTAGCCCTGTACTCCCACAGGAATCTGCTACCTTAGTAAATCAGTGAGGATCCATGCAAATGCAGTGTTACATAAACAAATCAATCAAGGCAACACCTCTCTCAGAGGATGACCCTGTTATTTCTAACTGGTAAAATGTCAACATGAGAAAATACCTGAGGATCTATGCCATTATGAAAATAACATTTAAAAGTGTAGACAGCGTGATTTGTAACAGAAGCATATAACAGTAGTGCTTACTAGGTGAACAACCCCCAAGCCAGAGGATAGCACCACTCTATACAAGAAGGTCTAGGCTATCATGGTAATTAATAGGGATGTATGTTCTTTTTCCAGTAAGTACAAACAGATTTGAAAGCGTACAGTATAAACGCAATGCCTTAAACTATATAGGTATACATTGTATTCAAGTGCTAGATACACATGGACGTAGACTCAAAAGTGATACTGTTAAGTTTGTCAGTTCAGTGGTAGTCAGCACGTAGTATTGGATAAGGTGTAACTGCTTTTTGTAATTATTGTATACACCGCCATTCCAAAGTAACCTTGTAAAGCTGATCCAAGCTTGACAGAAATGACGTAATTTCTGTCGAGCTTGGACCAGCTTTCCAGTTCACATGGATTACAAGCGTGTAGTTTGACGAATGAAGCTTGTTTTTTTGCCTTCTGATTCCCAGATTGGATGACTCACTTGATGGTTACAGTAACGCAGTGCTTTCCAAACTGTGTGTCGGGACACACTAGTGTGCCGGCAGCAGTGTGTAGGTGTGTCCCTGCTTCAGCACAAATTTCTTTAAATTCATTTTTTTTAATTTTTTGGGGGTTTCTGACTTTCCGTCTGCCTGCTACATTTATCACATGGTTGACACGTAATTGATGACTAGTGGGTCACAGATCATCTTAACCAATTGGCGCAGCTCAGTGGGAACTGAAACTATTCCCATTGGCGGCTTTGGGAGCACATTGGCTCCTGACTGCAGGTGTAGTATCCTTAATTGGCTTGTGACTGCATGAGTAGTCAGTGAGTGGGACAGCAGTGTGTTTGCAGCACGGGCAGTAGTCAATCGGACTCTCCGAGCTCTGAGGGCGGTAGTTTAAACGCTGAGCTGAAGTCAGAAGCCAGTGGGGATTTTTTGCAACTAGCTCCCAGTAGTGCATTGCTGCTCCTGATATGTGGATAGGAAGTGGAAGCTTAAAAATGCTTGATGATGAAATGTGAATGTCTTTATCTAATATTCCACCAAATATTCAGAAATTGTGTTCATCCCATCAACCTCATACATCCCATTAAAATAGTAAGTAGCTATTGGTGTTATTAAAAAAAAATTGTAATTCTTGCAGATACATACTGTTACTTGTAAATACATTTTATTATTATATAATTTATGTATGTGTCCGTATCTCTTAAAACAAGTTAGTTTAACCTCCTTTTTGCTAGTACAACTGAATTACTGTGTCACGAAAGGATGTAGGTCTAAAAAGTGTGTCACCAACACGAAAAGTTTGGAAAGCTCTGCAGTAACGTATTCATGGAATAACTTTGTTGCGACTCAATACAAGGTTACTTTGGAATGACGGTGTATACAATACAATCTTAAAATTAATTACTGATTATTGATTTTTTTTAGTCATGTTAATCAATGCAGTGACGTAAGTGGTGATAATTCTTTTCTTCACACATTTCCCTCCTGCAGGATAAGTTAATAGACAAATGTCACAATACTCTTTGTATTTTTGTTTTTGTTTAATATACTTCAAAGTGTCCCTATGATACAGAGAATACATACAGCCATAAGGTATTTCAGACCTTTGAAGGACATTGCTATAATCCGAGAATTCTCATTATTCTAGTAAAATCTCTACCTCCATTTGTCAGGTAATCCACATGTTGCCTAGATATATGACCAGAGGATAAATAACAGGGTTTTGTAATATTTGGAGAGAAAAGAAACTTGCTGATTGAAATAGTTAATCTGGAGATTATGTTTTCTAAAGCAGCGATGGACAAGACAAATAAATATATATGAGAGGAGAATATATCACGGGTAACCTATTCCACATTGTATCTGCAGTACAATGTATTGTTTCATGTGAGACAGGTTTTACTATAGATACCAGCATAGTCTTGAATGGTAACCGGATATATCATTAGCAAAGCAATTTCTATAAAATGTCTAGTTTCTCTGTAATCAAGTATTGCTTCTCTGCCAGAGTCAGGAGTAACAAAGTAGCTGATATTTTCAAAATCAGAGCAAAGTTCAAAGTCTTATTTTGTTTGATCAATTTAGCATTCCTACACTTGCAAATCTGACATAAATTACCATTGCCACTACAGTAAAAGCACAGACTGAGCTTGAACTTTCTGTTGTACTACTAAGGTGAGATAGTTCTCTGGATGATGCCTATCTGCATGCAAAGTTAGAGTTTTCAGAAGCAAGGCCACCACTGGAAATTCTGGGGCCCCTTACTAGTCCAATGGTCAGATCCCCCTCTGACCTGTGCAGTAGTTGGGTAAAATGTGTGTGCATTTTATTCTTAAATGTAGTCAAACTGGAAAATGATGTGAAAGTAATAACACACATACAGAGAAATACATGCAGAAAGTCTGACACACCAGTCACAGGTGCTCACGTCTCACTAAATGCAAACTAGAAGGTATAGAGGCAATGTAATAATTGCTAAATTTCTGGGGGTGCACATCTGAAAAAGCCTCAAATTGCTTATAAAGTCCCACTATCAAAGCACATAAAGGCACCATAGAAAAATGTAAATTTTATGTCATCATTAAAAGTACAGCAAAGTAAAAACTGTATGATCTGGATCACCCGTCTTTGTGATGGTTTAATGGTCTCAGGGTATTCTGTGGTCTGAGTAACTGTGAACTCATTTACAGGCTGATAATATAACTCATAATATGGAATGAGTGCATATTTTGTTGTTTTTATTTGAATAAAAATTGTGTGCTATTTACTACACTCAGATTGTTTCGCCCTGTGCTGCTGTTTCTTTGTGCAATAGCTATCTTTTCAGAACATACTGCTACCAGTGCTGCAGTTTTTTATGAAGCAGTGGGCATAAACGGAAGAGTATTTGGGCTGTATTGGGATATCCTGTCCTATAATCACCAACAGCTTAAAGGGACACTGAACCCAAATTGTTTCTTTCATGATTCAGATACAGAATGCAATTTTAAGCAACTTTCTAATTTACTCCTATTATCAATTTTTCTTCGTTTTCTTTCTATCTTTATTTAAAAAGCAGGAATGCACAACTTAGGAGCCAGCCCATTTTAGGTGCAATGGGTTAGCGCATCTTCAGAGCTCTGGTTAGCTGTTACTCAAGACAAAAAAGTGGAAAAAAAAATTCAAAAATACATTTAAAAGTACAATTACAATCATAATAACACAAAAAAAAAGCAAAAAAGTTATAACGGCTCAAAAATATGAGGCAAATTGAAAAAGGCAGCACTAAATAGCTGAAAAGACAGGGGCACCCAAAGGCCTAGCACAGTGGTAGCAGCGGGTGGTAGTGTTTTGTTGAAGATGAAATACTCACAAATAAGCTGCACCTCCAAGTGCTATATACGCCTACTGGGATATTGCAGCCTCCCAGCTGACTGTCACCGGTCAATCTCCAAGAAGGATCAGTCACTTCCGTGTGAACAGGAATATAACAAAGCACAATGGATGTCCAATAGCCTAGCACAGTTGGAATAAGGGGTGATAGTAAGTTCATCAGCAAAAAACTCACAAAGAAGGTGCACCGCCAGGTGCTATAAGAGCAGACTGGGAACTCGCAGCCTATCAGCTGACTGGTAGCCCAAAATACTCCAAGAGGGGGGAGTGGAGTTTCCAACAATGTGAAAAAAATAAAAATTGTATCATAAAACAAACTATTTCCCTTCTTCTGAGCGCACCCTGTCTTTGATTCTTACTAGCACTAAATAGAACAATTTAAATATAAAACATTGCTTTTATTAAAATTTCATAAAATCTGAGACAGCCCATTACACCCTAAGGGGTCAATTTATCAAGGGCCGAATGGCCCCTGAAGCTCCTGTTTCTGCGCGAGCCTTCAGGTTTCCCGGAAACAGTAGTTATGAAGCAGCGGTCTTAAGACCGCTGCTTTTTAACTGGTCCACTGCCTCTGGGGCTGCAGTCTGCAATCCGTCCGATCCTATACGATTGGGTTGATTGACACCCCCTGCTAGCGGCTGATTGGCCGTGAATCTGCAGGGGGCAGCATTGCACAAGCAGTTCACCAGAACTGCTTGTGCAATGTTAAATGCCGACAGCTGAAGTTGCAAAGGGCTTTAACATAGAGATGCATACATACACATGTGTGTGTATATATATATATATATATATATATATATATATATATATATATAAATATCCTCCAATGAGAGATAAGCACAGTCTTACATTACCACAACTGCCAGGGTGCACTTCATATAAATTGTATCCATTCCTCGTTTGCAAGAAGGCACTCACTGGTCTTTAGTAAAAAACAACTTTTAATTCATAGATTTAAAAAGCAATTACATCCATAACGTTTCGATGTCGTTATGACATATTTGTCAAATGTTCTGCTAACATCACCAATATAGAACAAACATGTTTCCAAAGTAGAAAATCGCTGCGATTTTCTACTTTGGAAACATGTTTGTTCTATATTGGTGATGTTAGCAGAACATTTGACAAATATGTCATAACGACATCGAAACGTTATGGATGTAATTGCTTTTTAAATCTATGAATTAAAAGTTGTTTTTTACTAAAGACCAGTGAGTGCCTTCTTGCAAACGAGGAATATATATATATATATATATATATGTATTAAGAAGAGTAATGCAAACTTCACAGCGCTGAACCTAATGAGAATATAATGAATAGTATTCTAATTCTGATGTATATGTATATATAAATAATTCTCAAGAAAATATCTTCCTTCACAAAAGGTACATGGATCTATCTTTCGCCAAAATTCTACCTGAAGATTCTTAAATAAATCTACACAGAATAAAAATGATATCAGTAATATTAATAATGTTAGCAAAGGCTAGCAACAATGAGACATATATGTTTGATATGCAAAGGTTCAAGTCCAATATGGATATGTTAGGCACGGATCGTATTACTTAATCCAACATCAGGAACAGTTTGAAGTTGTTTATAACTTTAAGTATCCCAAAACAGGCTTTTTATTCTACTTACATCCGGACCCCTCAATCATATGAGGTAAGTGAGAAGCACCTCGTCCGACAGATCCGTAGCTGTTTAAGGATTCCACCCGCTCAATTAACCTGGGCTCTCAGTCTGATCATAGACATCGGATTAGCCTTAGATAGTTTGTATATCTGATTCTCTTCCACTCATCCGTTTATACAAAGCATAGAGGGAAATATAAAAAGAACATAGCGTAACGTTAAGAATAAAACACTTTTTATTTAGGAACAGAGTGCTACTTACAAATTGATACCTCAATCACTATGAGGTATCACACAAGCGTGGAATAAGCAGAGATGCTATCAGTGTATAGTATAGTAGGCACTTCAATCCATAAAAACACAAAGTCCTCAGTAAGAAATATAGTATAAAACCATCTGTCATTTAAAACCAATATTGCAACTTAAAAAGCCAAAAGAGTGAGCAGCCGGAACAACACCCATTCAAGGCTGACGTGTTTCAAAGTTATAAAAACTTTTTTCAGCATACATATAAAGAGTCAGGATCCAGCACTCAATAAGTCTCCAATCTCCAGGGTGCACTCCAAAAAGTAATACACTATAGAAATAGAGAAGGCACTCGTCGTTTTGACACAATACTTTTAATGAACGTTAAACGTTTTTGGTGTCTCCCCCGTCCAAAGACCAATTAAAAACACAAAGCAAAAACTCAACATTTAACACCTACTACCTCCACCATGCACAGACATCGTCAGACTCCGGAGCATCCGTACAGCGCAACTGCGCATGCGCCAACGGCCAGACGGAGAGCTGACAAGGACAAATCTACAAAAGCAAAATGTAAACACATAGTGACTTATCAAACTACGTAACATACATACTAATGGAAATACAATCCCAATAATCTGACATATAAGTAAAGCCTATTGGGAAATACCATCCTCTCTCTACAATACGGGTACAGCTAGCACATAGATTAGATCAATCGCTAATACTCATAATACCTGACAGCTTATCATTGCTTTTTGTAGTGGAGGTTTTGCCCTATCTATTGTGGCAGTGTATAATCCCATATGAGTGGAATAATATCCTGACACTAGGTATCCCACTAATAACACCCTTATGGTGGGTGTATGGATGTAGGGATAGCGGTGGGCCTTAGTAAACAAGCTTGAGGTACACGCTGCCTACATTAATCACTGTCGTTATGGCTGCTATAGGGATATATTAGTAGAGGTAGTAGG
This sequence comes from Bombina bombina, assembly GCF_027579735.1. Classification (NCBI taxonomy): domain Eukaryota; kingdom Metazoa; phylum Chordata; class Amphibia; order Anura; family Bombinatoridae; genus Bombina; species Bombina bombina. Next base: position 721,499,246 of record NC_069500.1, on the reverse strand, counting down.
TGTTAAATGGTGAGTTTTTGCTTTGTGTTTTTAATTGGTCTGAGGACGGGGGAGACCCAGAAAAAATTTACCGTTCATTAAAAGTATTGTGTCAAAACGGCGAGTGCCTTCTCTATTTCTATAGTGTATATATATATATATATATATATATATATATATATATATATATATATATATATATGTATATTTGTATTTACAGACATATATTAGCATATAAACACATAAATACATATGTATAAATATATAGACATATATATAAGTGCACTGGAGCCCTTTGCAGTCAAGTAGAAGAAAACATTTAAAATCATATTTATGCAATATTCAAATTTAAGTGTTTAACTATGTATTTACTGTAAATATTTCACATAGTGGAATATATTCTAAGTATTTTTAAATAGATTTTACAATATATATATATATATATATCTATACTTATATATATAATTATATATATATATATATATATATATATATATGTATTTATGAATAAATAGGACATATTTTTCTATGTGTAATGTGTGAAATTATATATTCTTCTCATGTAATGTGAAATATTAATATTTCATGTTGGGTTAGTGCACTTGGTTACTAGTCTGCGTGACTTGTTGGGTGTTAGTTTTTTCTCCACTTTTTGCACTCCATTGTAGTCTACGCATGAATACGTTAACGCAATTACTATATTGTAACTTTGGCTTCATCTTGTAATATGTGCGGTATCCGAGGAACGCAAGAAGCCGAAGTTGAGCACAGTGTGAGCGGGAGCAATATATAGTGCTCCACTTGTAATTTAGCCCTAAATGTGTCCTTAAAGAAAAAGTCAACACCAGAATTTTTATTGTTTAAAAAGAAAGATAATCTCTTTATTACCCATTCCCCAGTTTTGCATAACCAACACTGTTATAGAAATACACTTTTTACCTCTGTGATTACTATGGGGCCTATCTATCAAGCTCTGAATGGCTCGCCAGAAACAGCAGTTATGAAGCAGCGGTCACAAAGACCGCTGCTCCATAACCTGTCCGCCTGCTCTGAGCAGGCGGACAGACATCGCCAGAAATCAACCCGATCGAGTACGATCGGGTTGATTGACACTCCCCTGCTGGCGGCCTATTGGCCGCGAGTCTGCAGGGGGCGGCGTTGCACCAACAGCTATTGTGAGTTGCTGGTGCAATGCTGAATATGGCGAGCGTATTGCTTGCCGTATTCAGCAAGGTTTGGCAGACCTGATCCGCACTGTTGGATCAGGTCCGCCAGACTTTCTTAAATAGGGGCCCTTGTATCTATGCCTGTGCAAACTGCCCACTTATTTCAGTTCTTTTGACAGACTTGCATTTTAGCCAATCAGTGCTCACTCCAGGGTAACTTAATGTTCATAAGCTCAATGTTACCTATATGAAACACATGAACTAATGCCCTCTAGTGGTCAAAATTCATTAGCATATGAACCTCCTAGGTTTAGCTTTCAACTAAGAATACCAAGAGAACAAAGCAAAAAATAAATTGGAAAGTTGTTTAAAATTACATTCCCTGTTTAAATCATGAAAGTTTTTTGGGGGACTTGTCTGTCCCTTTAAGAGAGCTTGCATATAAAACTAAGTGAATGCACATTTCTGTGTCACTAAGTTTTAGCATGTATGTATAAGCATACCTATCTGGAGAGGTGAGAGTATCACTGGATGAGCATGTCTTAGTAATAATGCCTTTGAGCAGGTTTATCTACCGTAAAGAATACCTGAATATACACATATAACTGAGCATGTTTGAGTATATGTGTGTCTGTGAATGAGCTGGTCTGAGTGAGTAAGAATATCTGAATGAGAGTGCAAATACCTAAACTGAGTAGGTATATCAGGGCCTACATTAAAGGATTATAAAACGCTGCCGTTTTTATCATTAGCAAAACAAACATTTTGATAGATCAAACAAAATATAAAAACTTACTTCCACAGGAAAACAAAGCTTCTTTTTAATTTAAAAACATAATTTATGTAAGAACTTACCTGCTAAATTCATTTCTTTCATATTGGCAAGAGTCCATGAGCTAGTGATGTATGGGATATACAATCCTACCAGGAGGGGCAAAGTTTCCCAAACCTCAAAATGCCTATAAATACACCCCTCACCACACCCACAATTCAGTTTAACGAATAGCCAAGTAGTGGGGTGATAAAAAAAGGAGTAAAAAAGCATCAACAAAGGAATTTGGAAATAATTGTGCTTTATACAAAAAACCATAACCACCATAAAAAGGGTGGGCCTCATGGACTCTTGCCAATATGAAAGAAATGAATTTATCAGGTAAGTTCTTACATAAATTATATTTTCTTTCATGTAATTGGCAAGAGTCCATGAGCTAGTGACGTATGGGATAGCAATACCCAAGATGTGGAACTCCACGCAAGAGTCACTAGAGAGGGAGGGAAAAAAATAAAAACAGCCATTTTCCGATGAAAAAATTAATCCACAACCCAAAATATAAGTTTATTCTCATAAATGAAAGGAAAAAACTTAAATCATAAGCAGAAGAATCAAACTGAAACAGCTGCCTGAAGAACTTTTCTACCAAAAACTGCTTTCGAAGAAGCAAATACATCAAAACGGTAGAATTTAGTAAATGTATGCAAAGAAGACCAAGTTGCTGCTTTGCAAATCTGATCAACTGAAGCTTCATTCTTAAAAGCCCATGAAGTAGAGACTGATCTAGTAGAATGAGCTGTAATTCTCTGAGGCGGGGCTTGACCCGACTCCAAATAAGCTGGATGAATCAAAAACTTTAACCACGAAGCCAAGGAAACAGCAGAAGCCTTCTGACCTTTCCTAGAACCAGAAAATATAACAAATAGACTATAAGTCTTCCTGAAATCTTTAGTAGCTTCAACATAATATTTCAAAGCTCTTACCACATCCAAAGAATGTAAGGATAAAAAGAATTCTTAGAATTAGGACACAAGGAAGGGACAACAATTTCTCTATTAATGTTGTTAGAATTCACAACCTTAGGTAAGAATTTAAATGAAATTCGCAAAACCGCCTTATCCTGATGAAAAATCAGAAAAGGAGATTCACAAGAGAGAGCAAGATAACTCAGAAACTCTTCTAGCAGAAGAAATGGCCAAAAGAAACAACACTTTCCAAGAAAGTAATTTAATGTCCAAAGAATGCATAGGCCTCTATTTATCATTGGCCTTGTGGACCTGATCCGACAGTGCGGATCAGGTCCGCAAGACCTCGCTAAATGCGGAGAGCAATACGCTCTCCGCATTTAACATTGCACCAGCAGCTCACAAGAGCTGCTGGTGCAACGCTGCCCCCTGCTGACTCGTGGCCAATCGGCCGCCAGCAGGGAGGTGTCAATCAACCCGATCGTACTCGATCGGGTTGATTTCCGGCGATTCCTGTCCGCCTGCTCAGAGCTGCTTCATAACTTGTGTTTCTGGCAAGTCTGAAGACTCGCCAGAAACACGGGCCCACAAGCTCCGTACGGAGCTTGTTAAATATGGGCCATAGGCTCAAACGGAGGAGCCTGTAAAGCCTTCAAAACTAAATTAAGACCCCAAGGAGGAGAGATTGATTTAATGACAGGCTTGATACGAAACAAAGCCTGCACAAAACAATGAATATCAGGAAGTTTAGAAATCTTTCTGTGAAATAAAACAGAAAGATCAGAGATTTGTCCTTTCAAGGAACTTGCAGACAAACCTTTATCCAAACCATCCTGAAGAAACTGTAAAATTCTAGGAATTCTAAAAGAATGCCAAGAGAATTTATGAAAAGAACACCATGAAATGTAAGTCTTCCAAACTCTATGATAAATCTTTCTAGAAACAGAAATTACAAGCCTGGAACATAGTATTAATCACTGAGTCAGAGAAAACTCTATGACTAAGCACTAAGCGTTCAATCTCCATACATTCAAATTTAATGATTTGAGATCTTGATGGAAAAACGGACCTTGAGAAGTGGCCAAGGTTGGCAACTGGACATCCAAACAAGATCTGCATACCAAAACCTGTGAGGCCATGCTGGAACTACCAGCAGCACAAATGATTGCTCCATGATGATCTTGGAGATCACTCTTTGAAGAAGAATTAGAGGCAGAGAAATAAAAGCAGGTTGATAACACCAAGGAAGTCTCAATGCATCCACTGCTTCCGCCTGACGATCCCTGGACCTGGACAGGTACCTGGGAAGTTTTTTGTTTAGATGAGATACCATCAGATCTATTTCTGGAAGCCCCCACATCTGAACAATTTGAGAAAACACATCTGAGTGGAGAGACCATTCTCCCAGATGTAAAGTCTGATGACTGAGGTAATCCACTTCCCAATTGTCTATACCTGGGATATGAACCGCAGAAATTAGATAGGAGCTTGATTCCGCCCAAACAAGTATCCAAGATACTTCTTTCATAGCTTGAGGACTGTGAGTCCCAACCTGATGATTGACATATGCCACAGTAGTGACATTGTCTGTCTGAAAACAAATGAATGGTTCTCTCTTAAACAGAGGCCAAAATTGAAGAGCCCTGAGAATCGCACGGCGTTCCAAAATATTGATTGGTAATCTCGCCTCTTGAGATTTCCAAACTCCTTGTGCTGTCAGAGATCCCCAAACAGCTCCCCAACCTGAAAGACTTGCATCTGTTGTGATCACAGTCCAGGTTGGATGGACGAAAGAGGCCCCTAAAATTATACAATGGTGATCTAACCACCAAGTCAGAGAAAGTCAAACATTGAAATTTAAGGATATTAATTGTGATATCCTTGTATAATCCCTACACCATTGGTTCAGCTTACAAAGCTGGAGCGGTCTCATATGAAAACGAGCAAAGGTGATCGCGTCCGATGCTGCAGTAATGAGACCTATAACTTCCACGCACAAAGCTACTGAAGGGAATGACTGAGACTGAAGGGTCCGACAGGCTGCAACCAATTTCAAACGTCTCTTGTCTGTTAGACACAAAGTCATGGACACTGAATCTATCTAAAAACCTAAAAAGTTTACCCTTGTCTGAAGAATCAAATAACTTTTTGGTAAATTGATCCTCCAACCATGTCTTCGAAGAAACAACACTAGTTGATTTGTGTGAGATTCTGCAGAACGTAAAGACTGAGCGAGTACCAAGATATCATCCAAATAAGGAAATACCGCAATACCCTGCTCTCTGATTACAGAGAGTAGGGCACCTAGAACCTTTGAAAAGATTCTTGGAGCTGTCGCTAGGCCAAAAGGAAGAGCAACAAACTGGTAATGCATGTCTAGAAAAGAGAATCTCAGGAACTGATAGTGATCTGGATGAATCGGAATATGAATATATGCATCCTGTAAGTCTATTGTGGACATATAATGCCCTTGCTGAACAAAAGGCAGAATAGTCCTTATAGTCACCATTTTGAAAGTTGGTACTTGGTACTCTTACATATCGATTCAAAATCTTTAGATCCAAAACTGGTCTGAATGAATTTTCTTTCTTTGGGACAGTGAATAGATTTGAATAAAACCCCAGACCCTGTTCCTGAAATGGAACTGGCATGATTACCCTGATAACTCCAGGTCTGAAACACACTTCAGAAAAGCCTGAGCCTTTACTGGGTTTACCGGAATGCGTGAGAGAAAATATCTTCTCACAGGCGGTCTCAATCTGAATCCTATTCTGTACCCCATGAGAGACAATACTCTGAATCCAATGATTTTGGACCAAATTGATCCAAACATCTTTGAAACATTTTAATCTGCCCCCTACCAAGGCTTCCATTACATATGTAGCGTCGCCCGCAAAATCCTCCGCCGCCAGATTTTTACGCGATTTTGGTATTACATATACGGCGTAGCATACAAGTTACGTGCGTATATTTTACCCTTCGGACGTATTTTTTTTAGCCATAGACTAACATAGAACAGCCGCACAATTTGGTATCCAATATGCAGCGTAAGGACTTACGCGTGCAGAATTCAGAAAATCTACTCCATTCTCATCTCGCCACATATTGCAGGTGCAGCAACCCTTGCACTGACTAAAAAAGCAACGTACAAAACAGGCCATTCTCACGTAGTCTCTGAAGTACCCGTGTGACATCAGAACGATGAGCCTCAAGTGTGGGTGAGTGTATGAGAATGTCGTCTAAGTACACCACAAAACGCAACATATCTCGTAGGACATCATTAATAAATTCCTGAAAAACAGCAGGAGCATTACATAGGCCAAAGGGCATTACAAGATATTCATAATAGTAGTAGAAAAATTGTGTGAATGCGCATAAACAGCATGGGGATGAATCTTAACTAGTGATACGTTTGTAACAAAAAAGTATCCTGCACTATGTATTTATAGGCTGGATTGCATGCGGTATAACTGTATAGATTTGCACTATATTGCACTTCTTAAATGGAAATGTATACCATAAAATAATACAGAGTAAAAAATAAACACCAATCTTAGGTAAATATATTAATACAATTTATTGCACATATACTTTGAAAACATATACATAAAACCCTGTGGTGACCGGTCACTGAGTAAAAAACGTATGGTTAAAAATCGATAAAAATTATTATTGAATGATTTTGAATAAGAATCCCTCTTGAACCTATATGTTGGTTTCTTATAAAAGTTCAGAATGAGAGAAGTTTAAGAAAGTAAAATTTCGTTTCTGTTGTTGAAAAATATCGTAGAGTTTTGGTGAGGCTTTTATCTTTCTATATATGCCCAGTTCTTTCAAAATCGTGTTGTACGTTAAATTTCTTGAAAATAAAAGTCTACTTTTCAGACCGTGTTAGTCTAACCACACTGCCGGGCTGATACACTCTGAAGTGCTTACCTGTTCTGCGGTCGTACCTTACTGCGGTAGCACTAGTGTCTCTACAGCTTGCGGCTAGTTGGTGACATCACACGCTACGTCTGAGGTTAGGTGAAGTAGATCCGTCCGATATCCTTGCTCTTGGCTTCTTAACTCTGCGCAGAGTGCTCGGCTTGTGGAAGTAGTCCCACTTGTATCCTTTGCAATCCTCCGTACCCGTAGGTAGTAAAAACTTGTAATGTTGGTTATTTTTTCTTTAGTATCACCATCAACGCGTTTCGCCACTCTTGGTGGCTTTATCAAGATGGTTTAGTTGTGATAGATTCCTTCTTTATAAATGCATTGGTGGATTTCCATTGGTTAATGAAATAAGCCTCATTTTCAACTTCTTATTTGTTAAAGGTGGAATTTATAGGTGGCTCTTAAGGTGGAATAGTTATTGTTCATTCTTCCTCATAGTCCACATCTTTAGAAACAGCAGGCATATTAGTGTCATTTTCTTACTTAGAATTTATGCATACATTCTCAATTTCTTATACTACGACGTGTTTGATATATTTAATGTGCAACAGTCTATTTTAGTCAATTTTGACTTATTTTAACATTCTTAACTTCTACAGTTATCTAAAAGATTCTCTAATTTGATGGTTGTAATTCCTTAATATTAAGGGTACATCTAAACACTATCTGTCTAAGTTGATGCTCTTTATATCTGTCTATTGTGCAACTATTTTTGGAAACCTATAATGATATATAATATTAGTTATGTATAATAGAGAAAAAAAAAAAATGTGATACCACTATCGTTATTGATATTGTGATTCTTAGGATGTAACGTATAGTTCATGTATTTGAAGGATCAAAAATTATACAACTTGGTTGTTAAACTGTTATTGGTCCTAAATAGTATTCCCTATTGTCTTGTAACCTAATCTAGTTTTTTTACACTTTCATTCCCGGGGGTATTAGTCTAAAATGAATGGACCTAGGTCTAGCTCTGAGTTTAGACCTTTTGGGTATAATGTCTGCATTTCATATATATATTCGGCTTCTTTTCTTAATAGTAGACGTTCATAGTCGCCACCACGCCAAGGTTTTTTAATCTTACATATCCCCCAATATTTTAGATCTTTTATATTATTTTTATGTTTTAGCCTGAAGTGTTCGTACAATCTAGTATCCTGGTCCCCTTTTTCAATATGATTTAGATGTTCTCTAATCCTTGTTCTTAGGGTCCTGGTGGTCTCCCCTATGTATTGCTTCCCACAAGTGCACTGGATTAAATATATAATCCCCTTATCACTACATCTAATGGTGTCTCTTATATGATACTTCTTATCTCCCTCGAGGCGGTCAAAGAGTTCTGTAATGAGCGGAATAGGGTAAGCATTCTTAATGGCAAGACGATTAAGACCCCTATAATCGATGCATGGTCTTAACTCGCTACCCATTTTTTCACAAAGAAGCCAGCCCCTGCAGGAGAGCAGGATTTGCGGATGATCCCCCGCGACAGAGCATCGGCAACATACTCCTCCATAGCACATTTCTCCGCCCCGAGGAGGAATGGCTTTGGGTTGCAGGTCTGTGGCACAATCATAAGACTGGTGAGGAGGCAACATTCTGGTATGAACCTTGTCAAAAACGTCTACAAACTTTCGGTACTCCTCTGGCAATTGAGATACCGAAGAAGTGCACAAGACTCTGACTGGTTTCCGAAGACAAGTGGAAATGCATTGCGGAGACCATGACAAAATTTCGGACCTGCGCCAGTCGAGACTGGGATTGTGTTTTTGGAGCCAGGGATAACCCAGAACAACCTGAAAATGCGGAGAGTTAATCACCTAGTACTGGAGGGTTTCAAAATGGAGAGCCCCAACAGCCATGGATAACGGAGCGGTTTCGTGAGTAATGAGTGCGGGCTGAAGGGGCCTGCCATCAATGGCCTCAATAGCAAGCGGAATGGACCGAGGCAATACAGGAATGGAGTGCTTTGATTCAAATAGCCCGCAGCACCGGAGTCAACAAGAGCCTGGTAGACTATGGAGGAGTCCACCAAAGAAAGGACAACCGTGACCAAAGGTTTCTCCTTAAGCGGTTCTGGGGACGAGGATAAACCACCCAAGTTCTGCCCGACAGGACCTTAGGTGCGAGCGTTTCCCGGCCGTGTAGGACAAGATTTTAAAAGGTGGCCCTGTAACCCACAATAGAGGCAGAGCCCCTCCCTCCTCCTAAAGGCCCTCTCTGCCGCGGAGAGACGAGTTAATTCCAACTGCATCGGCTCAGCAGTACCTGGTGACTCGGGTCCAGGAGGCATGGGAGGAGAGGGAGGCATGGGTCGGAACGAACATGTAGGAGACAACGGAACAGGAGGCTTCCGCATGCACCCCTTGAAAGAGGGCCTCTCTATGAATCTGATGTCAATTAGGATCAAAAAAGACACCAATGCCTCGAGATCCTCTGGTAAATTTCTGACAGCAACTTTGTCTTTAATCGCATCAGAGAGCCCATGACAGAAGGCAGCAACAAGGGCTTCATTGTTCCAATCTACCTCTGCGGCAAGCGTACGGAACTCAATGGCATACTAAGCAACAGATTTCGTACCTTACTGAAAGGACATGAGTAGTTTAGCAGCAGAGGAGGAGCGAGCCAGAACATCAAAAACCCTTAGAATGGAGGCCACAAATTCAGGGTAATTTGAAATCACAGGTTTATTAGTCTCCCACAAGGGATTAGTCCAGGCAAGAGCTGTGTCAGAGAGTAACGAGATGAGAAATCCCACCTTAGCTCTGTCAGAGGGAAACACCTGAGGTAACATCTCAAAGTTAATGCCAACCTGGTTCAAAAACCCTCTGCACTGAATCGTCTCCATATCGCCGAGGTAGAGGTGCAAAACTGAACATGCTCCTGGTAGGACTAGGTGCAGCAGCAGAAACAGGAGCAGCCATAACTTGTGATACACTCTGGTCCAAATGTGCAGTGCGAGTCAGCAGGGTTTGCAGGGCTAGTGCAAATTGATCCAAGCGGTGATCCTGTTCATCCATCCTGGAAATGATGGTAGGTAAAGGGGGATTATTAGCACCATCAGGATTCAGGGCCCTTGCGTAATGTCAGGGTGCCAGGAATAAGACTCAGACGAGAAGTGCAAAAATAATCACACCTTTATTAATAACAAATAAATAATAAAAAGTCCACAAGTCAAATAACAAGCCAGGAGTCAAAGCCAGAGCTGGTAGTCAGACGAGCTGAGTCAGGAGCCAAAGCAAGTAGTCAGATGAGCCGAGTCAGGAACCAAGAGGGACGTCAGACAACCAGGTAATACACAGGAACAGGAACTCACAAACAGGTCTAAAAAAACGCAAGGGCAAAGCATACTGAACAGAGGCCCTTTAAATAATAAGTGATGACATCACAATTCTGAGACTGCAACCTGTCTCACACGGTTGATGTACAACAGTCTGGTTATAAGAGGGCGTGCAGGAAATGAGCAGAATTACATGCTCTGCACCAAATTCAGCAAGAAAAGGTAAGCAAAATGGCTGCCAGCACATGGCAAACAAAGCAGGGAAACAACCCTGACAAATATATCACAAATTCTATAATGAAAGGGAAAATGGAAGGGGAAAAAGGAAGGTAAGGGTTGTGAGGGAATGGGAAAGTGAAAAAAGAGAAGGAAAAATGTGGCTACTAAAATGGAGTAGGATGTTCAAATCACTCTATAATGGTTTTATTTTGGGCTTACTCCTAATAGTTTATTAGATCAAATCTACTATTAAGACCCTGGGGTATCCTGGATCTTAGTCTGAAGATCCAGTAGATCTCCCTTTTGCTTAGGATATCTTCCAAGTTACCCCCCTCTAGGGTTTTTAGTGACCTTCTCTATTATGTTCCACTTCAGACAGTGGATACTTTTCTCATGTACATCAATAAAATGTTTAGCTATTGGGCTAACTCTTTCTTCTCTTTGGTCTCTTGTGTGTGAACAAGTTTCTTTTGGGTTAGTAATGGTCAAAATATGCTCTCTGATTCTCTCTCTCACTTCTCGAGTAGTTTTACCCACATAATCTAGGGAACATTCTTGACATGTAATCACATAGATTACATTAGAGGTTCTACAATTAACACAAGTTTGAATATCTATTGTTTCACCAGTGAAACTTGCTTGAAAGGAACTTCCTAGTCTTATGTGTTTACACGCTTTACAATTTTGATAGCTACATTTGTAGTTACCTTTTACCTCTAACCAAGAAGATCTTGGTATCTGCTTTCTGGGTAATGTGGGTGAAAGAATGTTTCCTATTGTTTTTCCTCTCCAATAGGAAAAGGTGCATCCTTTTTGTATTGTCTGTCATAATTTATCATCTGTCGTAAGCATAGGAATATTTTTTTCTTATTATATTGCATATCTGTCTATATTAATTTGACTATTGAGTTACAAATTGTATTTTGGGTTTTAGTTTTTCTTTTTCAGATTTTGTAGCTTTTTTATCTTGAATCAGAAGTTTTCTAACAATATGAGATAATTGAAATGTGGCATTCTTGATCACTTTTTTGGGTAATTGCCTTTCCTTTAGTTGTTTTTCCAGGGTTTTTGCTTCTTTATGTATAACCTTATATTGTGACCTAGAGTTACATCTGTTCATGTTGAAAGTATTGGTCAAATTGTATAGCAGCCATTTTGGAAAACGCAAACATTTTGAAAATGTGGTTTTTTTGCAACCGCTTATGTTAAAGTTGTGAAATGTGCTGTATAACCATATATTGTGACCTAGAGTTACATCTGTTCGTGCTGAAAGTATTTGTCATATAGTGTGGCAGCCATCTTGAAAAACGCAAACATTTTGAAAATGTGTTTTTTTGCAACCACTTATGTTAAAGCTGTGAAATTTGCTGTATAACTATACATTTGTCAGGGTGCCAGGAATCAGACTGAGACGAGAAGTGCAAAAATAATCACACCTTTATTAATAACAAAAAATAATAAAAAGTCCACAAGTCAAATAACAAGCCAGGAGTCAAAACCAGAGCTGGTAGTCAGACGAGCCAAGTCAGGAGCCAAAGCGAATAGTCAGACGAGCCAGAATCAGGAACAAGGAAAATAGCAGAGTCAGGAACAAGCCAAGGATCAGGAACCAGGAAGGACGTCCGACAGCCAGGTAATACACAGGAACTCTCACAAACAGGTCTGAGACAACGCAAAGGCAAAGCATACTGAACAGAGGCCCTTTAAATAATAAGTGATGACATCACAATTCTGAAACTGCATCCTGTCTCACACAGATGATGCACACCAGCCTGGCCAGAAAAGGAAGTGCAGGAAATGAGCAGCATTCCCAACAATGCATCGTAGTCAGCATGAGAGGTGAGTAAAATGGCTGCCAGCAGCATATGGCAAACAAAAAAGGGAAAAAACCCTGACAGTACCCTCCCCCGCGGGAGGACAAAAGGCTTATTAAGGAAACTGGAATGGAAGGCACGGAGGAGGGCGGGAGCATGAACATCAGAGGAGGGAACCCAAGAACGCTCCTCCGGACCGTAGCCCCTCCAGTGAACCAAATACTGTACATGGCCCCTGGACATACAAGAGTCAATAATGCTGCTGACCTCATACTCCTCATGGTTGTCAACAAAGATAGGATGGGGACGAGGCAACACAGTGGTAAACCGATTACAAACCAATGGTTTCAAGAGGGAGACATGAAAAAAAATTGGAGATGCGCATTGCAGGAGGAAGGTCAAGAGCGTAGACCACAGGACTGACCCGCCGGAGTATTTGAAAAGGACCAACATAACGGGGAGCCAGTTTATTGGAAGGCACACGAAGGTTCAAGTTGCGGGAGGACAGCCAAACTCTCTCACCAACCTGGTATGAAGGCGCAGGCAGACGCCTATGATCAGCCTGGAACTTTTGGCGCTGCATAGAACGATGAAGGCAATCCTGAATCTGCACCCACGTGGAACGGAGTTGCCGGAGCTGCTCCTCCAAAGTCGTAATACCCTGAGACATGAATGAATCGGGCAACAAGGATGGTTGAAACCCATAATTCGCCATGAACGGGTATAACTTGGAGGAAGCATTAATAGCACTATTACGAGCAAACTCTGCCCAAGGTAACAGTTCAGACTAATTATTGTGGTGATCTGAGACATAGCAATGGAGGAACTGTTCCAGAGCTTGATTAGACCGTTCCGCAGCCCCATTGGATTGAGGGTTATATGCCGAGGAGAAGGAAAGCTGGATCCCCAATTGAGCACAAAAGGAACGCTAAAATCAGGGCGAGGACTTCTGGAGGTGGGGCCACAGGTAGCTGCAGGTAACTGCAGGTGTGGCTGTTGCTCCGAGTCTCTACGAGAGGCATTCAACAATGCCAGTCTATACTGTTTCCCTTGGCTCGATTTGGCCCGGGACTAGGATGGTAGATCCCGCATAGGAAGTCCTCCGATATAGCCTAAGTGTGCAAGGTGGCTACTGCACGCCATTTCTTCAGGTGCGCCCAGGTACCCCACCTGCCAACTATTCTGAGAAGTATCTAAGGTTGCTTACATCTGTTTGCTGCTTGTTGCGGTATTACGAGTCCTGGATATGTTTCTACCTGAAGGTCACTTCCGATAATTGGGTGAATGCAATAACATCTTTACTATTCTACTTGTATGGCCAAACGTTCTCATAGGTGTATACCGATAATTGTGGAGTGGACTCTACTCGACTCAGACTGGTCGAAGTATACCTGAGGGGCATTTCCGACAATTGGGTAAATATAACAGCTTCCCTATAAACCTACCTGCTTGGCAAAACGCTTGCATAGGTGTGCCTGGTTACATCGACAGTTGTGCAGCGGACTTTACTCAACTTGGATTGGTCAAGGCATAGTTGGCGGTACTGTGTGCCCTCGGTTAGAGACGGGTTTACTGACGGATATATATAGGCATCAGTACACGGAGACAAGGGCCCGCACTGCTTAACAAGACTTACTTCGGTAATTGAGGCTCCATGACGAAGGGCTTTCTGGCGGTCCACTTCAGCTTAAGCATTCGGCCTGTCAGGGATTCCTGTCTCTTTAAGTTGTTATGCAGTACTGTTCCTTTAACGTGACATCATTGTGGAGATTGATTGGTCACACCTTCCTTAAATCACCTGTTCTCCCAACACACCTTGCTCAGTATTTTGGAACCTAGCCTAAGTTAGGTGTAATACAAGCCAAGAGATTCTATTAGAATTATTCAAGTCTGTTGATTTATATTTTGCTTTATTTCAGCTTTAAACTCTGATGCACTTCGGCTCTCAGTACAAAGTCCTTGTACATTTCAACTGACCGCCACCTCAAAACTCATACCAGGATAACTCAACTTTCACTACCATCTGGATGGTCAGAGGGAATTACAATTGATAAGATCAGACTTAAACCATTTTTTTATCTTACCGGTCACCTCCGTGAGAACTACACTGAACCTGACGATACGTCACTTCCGGTCCTCCGTATACACCGCTTGCTTCACTGTGCTGACAGGCAGAGGGACGGATCCATTGCAGCGGTCAGACTTCTTTTGCAGCTGATGCAAAGAGAGATTGGGACCTAAGATCTGGAAGTAAGAGGGGGTTGAACTGGCTTAACGTAGGTACAATTTCTGTGTTTTCCCACTACCTATAATTAACTGTGCCTATGTACGATTGCTTATCTAGTTGGATTGAACTAAGTAAACTTGTTAAGAGCTACCATTATATCACTGAGCATACTCTGACGCTCGCTGAGCTGCTACAAGGTATTAAAACTCACTAACATAAGAGAAAGTAGGAATAGAGCACCATTTCTACTACTCCACCATATCTGCGTACTGATACTCAGAACCTAAGAATATATTAAATTCACTGATTAACAGATTCCCCTCTTTCCATAGAGGAATCTATAACATCTGTGAAAACAATCTATCAATTTCAATCTGCAGTTGTGTTCCTCTAAATACAGTGGCCTAGATTTAGAGTTTGGCGGTAGCCGTGAAAACCAGCGTTAGAGGCTCCTAACGCTGGTTTTAGGCTACCGCCGGTATTTGGAGTCACTCAAAATAGGGTCTAACGCTCACTTTTCAGCCGTGACTTTTCCATACCGCAGATCCCCTTACGTCAATTGCGTATCCTATCTTTTCAATGGGATCTTTCTAACTCCGGTATTTAGAGTCGTTTCTGAAGTGAGCGTTAGACATCTAACGACCAAACTCCAGCCTCAGGAAAAATGTCAGGAGTTAAGAGCTTTATGGGCTAACGCCGGTTTATAAAGCTCTTAACTACTGTGCTCTAAAGTACACTAACACCCATAAACTACCTAGGATTCTATCAGCCAATCGGAATTAAGGTAGGAATATTCTGATTGGCTGATGGAATCAGCCAATCAGAATCAAGTTCAATCCGATTGGCTGATCCAATCAGCCAATCAGATTGAGCTCGCATTCTATTGGCTGATCGGAACAGCCAATAGATTGCGAGCTCAATCTGATTGGCTGTCCCTTAAAGGAACCGTCATTCGTCTTTAGTCCGTCGGCCCAGCAGGATGTTCCGCGTCGGAGGTCTGCAAGATGGATCCGGAAGAAAGAAGATTGAAGATGCCGTTGATAGAAGACTTCATCCGGATCATGGACCTCTTCAGCTCCCGCTTGGATGAAGACTTCAGCCGGATCATGGACCTCTTCAGCCCCCCGCTTGGGCTTGGATCAGGACATCGGAGGAGCTCTTCAGGACGGATCGGTGAACCTGGTATGGTGAAGATAAGGTAGGAAGATCTTCAGGGGCTTAGTGTTAGGTTTATTTAAGGGGGGTTTGGGTTAGATTAGGGGTATGTGGGTGGTGGGTTGTAATGTTGGGGGGCTTGGGTATTGTATTTTTTCTTTTACAGGCAAAAGAGCTGAACTTCTTGGGGCATGCCCCGCAAAGGGCCCTGTTCAGGGCTGGTAAGGTAAAAGAGCTTTGAACTTTAGTTATTTAGAATAGGGTAGGGCATTTTTTTATTTTGGGTGGCTTTGTTATTTTATTAGGGGGCTTAGAGTAGGTGTAATTAGTTTAAAATTGTTGTAATATTTTTCTTATGTTTGTAAATATTTTTTTATTTTTTGTAACTTAGTTCTTTTTTATTTTTTGTACTTTAGCAAGTTTATTTAATTGTATTTATTTGTAGCAATTGTATTTAATTAATTTATTGATAGTGTAGTGTTAGGTTAATTGTAGGTAATTGTAGGTAGTTTATTTAATTCATTTATTGATAGTATAGTGTTAGGTTTAATTGTAACTTAAGTTAGGATTTATTGTACAGGTAATTTTGTAATTATTTTAACTATTTTAGCTATTAAATAGTTCTTAACTATTTAATAGCTATTGTACCTGGTTAAAATAAATACAAAGTTACCTGTAAAATAAATATTAATCCTAAAATAGCTATAATATAATTATAATTTATATTGTAGCTATATTAGGATTTATTTTACAGGTAAGTATTTAGCTTTAAATAGGAATAATTTATTTAATAAAAGATAATTAATTTCGTTAGATTAAAATTATATTTAATTTAGGGGGGTGTTAGTGTTAGGGTTAGACTTAGCTTTAGGGGTTAATCCATTTATTAGAATAGCGGTGAGCTCCGGTCGGCAGATTAGGGGTTAATAATTGAAGTTAGGTGTCGGCGATGTTAGGGAGGGCAGATTAGGGGTTAATACTATTTATTATAGGGTTAGTGAGGCGGATTAGGGGTTAATAAGTGTAGGCAGGTGGAGGCGACGTTGTGGGGGGCAGATTAGGGGTTAATAAATATAATATAGGGGTCGGCGATGTTAGGGCAGCAGATTAGGGGTACATAGGGAAAATGTAAGTAGCGGCGGTTTACGGAGCGGCAGATTAGGGGTTAAAAATAATATGCAGGTGTCAGCGATAGCGGGGGCGGCAGAATAGGGGTTAATAAGTGTAATGCTAGGGGTGTTTAGACTCGGGGTACATGTTAGGGTGTTAGGTGCAGACGTAGAAGTGTTTCCCCATAGCAAACAATGGGGCTGCGTTAGGAGCTGAACGCGGCTTTTTTGCAGGTGTTAGGTTTTTTTTCAGCTCAAACAGCCCCATTGTTTCCTATGGGGGAATCGTGCACGAGCATGTTTTTGAGGCTGGCCGCTTGCGTAAGCAACTCTGGTATCGAGAGTTGAAGCTGCGTTAAAAATGCTCTACGCTCCTTTTTTGGAGCCTAACGCTGACATTATATGGACTCTCAATACCAGAGTTATTTTTATGGTGCGGCCAGAAAAAAGCCGGCGTTAGTTTTTCGGGTCGTTACCGACAAAACTCCAAATCTAGCCGAGTGTGTGTTACCATTACATAATACTGAGCCCCAATAATATGGAACCAGCAGAGTTGCCACAGATTGTTTTTACTTTATCACAAAAAGTTGATCAGTTATCCCAAGGGTTGCATGACTTGCAAATTGAGAATGCCTCACTAAAGAGTGTCATAAGAGACTCCATAACAGCTACATCTACTCAGCTGGAAATCTTAGCTGAACCCCAAGTCTCCCTGCCAGACACCTTTTCAGGGAATAGGAAAGCTTATAGGCAATATAAGAATGCTTGTCACCTACTCTTTTCAATGAAGCCACGTACTTACTCCACTGAGAGAGTGAAGGTCCTTACGACCATTTCATTCCTCAGAGGAGAACCCAGGAATTGGGCTGATCGTTTTTTTGAGACCGATGATGCCATTTTAGGCTCCCTCACAGATTTCTTTCTGCCATGGATGAAATGTTTCAGGACACAGATATCCAACTAACCGCTGAGAACTCCATGAGGAACCTTAGGCAGGGCAAAAGGCCTGTGGAGGAGTATATAACCGACTTCAAACAGTTTGCTTCGGATACTCTCTGGAGTCCCATAGCGTTGAGGAATCAATTCCGTCTAGGCCTCTCAGACACACTGAAGGATTGAATTACCTAGAACACTGGATAACTTCATGAGGGTAGCCACACAAATTGATCGTCGCATACGAGAGAGGAAGGCAGAACGGTTCACTTCTGAACCCAAGGTTAAGGCTAGTCCAACAAACACAGCATTCAGCTCATACAGTCATCCTCAACCCCAGACTGAACCCATGGAAATAGGGTTCTTAAGGGGTCCCCTTAGTTCTGAAGAAAAGCTGCGCCGTAAGGTAAAAAATCTATGCATGTACTGCACCAGCCCCTCACATATTGTACAAGACTGTCCAGTGCTCTTGAAAAATAAGAAAAGTAAGTCACTGCTAGTTAATACCTCTATACTCTCCCTGCCTAAAGCGACTTCTTCTTATTGTACCCTCTCTCTTTATCTGCAGTTGGATCAAAACCGTCTGAGGATTGAAGATGCCATAATCGACTCCGGTGCCTCTGGTAACTACATTGATGAAGCCTTCTGTCGATCTAACAAGATTCCTTTGATTACAAAGAAATTCCCGATACCAATTAAAGTCATCGATGGTTCTCCTATGACCTCAGGACCTGTTACCCATGAGACTGTGCCCCTATTCTTTGTGATATCTCGACATATAGAAATGATTTCTTTTGATGTTTTACCCTCTCCTCATTTTTCTTTAGTTCTAGGCCTGGAGTGGTTAAAACTCCATAATCCTACTATTGTTTGGTCTCCTTTTAAAATAAAATTTCTCTCAGATTATTGCAAAGAAACCTGTTTCCATGACCTCTTATTACTCAATCTTAACCCACAAATGGAAGATTTACCCATAGAGTATAACGATTTCTTGGACGTCTTCAGTAAAACTGAGGCCGAAAATCTTCCTCCTCATAGGGTTTACGATTGCCCCATAGACCTACAACCTGGAGCTCGGATACCTTATGGTCATCTGTATCCCTTAAGCCATCCAGAATTAGAACATTTGAAGACATATTTAGAGGACAATCTGAGAAAAGGTTTTATCAGAAGTTCCACCTCTCCTGCTGGTGCAGGAATATTCTTTGTCCGTAACAAAGACTCTAGTCTAAGACCCATTATAGATTATCGTGAACTCAACAAGTGCATGATAAAAAATCGATACCCCTTACCCCTTATACCAGAGATGATCGAAAGACTCTCTGAAGCAACCATCTTTTCTAAGTTAGACCTAAGAGGGGCTTACAACCTCATTCGGATAAAAGAGGATCATGAGTGGCTCACGGCTTTTAGGACCAGGTATGGACTATTTGAATACCTAGTAATGCCGTTTGGGTTATGCAATGCCCCTGCCACATTCCAACACTTCATAAATGATGTGTTCCGTGACTTGTTGGATGTGTGCGTTGTTGTCTATTTAGATGACATTCTCATCTATTCCAGAACCAAGGAAGAACACATAAAACATGTACGTTGGGTACTCTCAAGACTCCGAGTCCATAAGCTTTATGCTAAACCTGAAAAATGTAAATTTCATACCAACCAGGTCTCTTTTCTTGGGTATAACATCTCTCCTCAAGGAATCCAAATGCAGACTGAGAAAGTTGATTCTGTACAGAATTGGCCTGAACCTAAAACGAAGAAGGATTTGCAGAGGTTTTTAGGGTTTTCTAACTATTATAGAAAATTCATAAAAAATTTCTCTACTCTGGTAAAACCTCTGACAAAATTAACTGGTTCTAACTCAGTGTTTAAATGGAATCCTGAAGCACAATCTACATTCAATCTTTTAAAAACCAGGTTCACAAGTGCCCCCATTCTTCATTTCCCTAATCCACAACTCCAGTATACATTGGAAGTTGACTCATCTGACTTTGCTATTGGTGCTGTCCTATCCCAGCAGAATTCCCTAAAAGAACACTTACATCCGATATCCTTCTACTCAAAGACTATGACTACTGCCGAACGGAATTATGCAATTGGGGATAAGGAGTTGCTTGCAATTCGCCGTTCCTTAGAACATTGGCGCCACCTCCTAGAAGGTACTACACTCCCCATCAATATTTTCACTGATCACAAAAACTTGCAGTACCTTCAAAAGAATAAAACTCTGTCAGCTAGGCAGGTACGGTGGAGTCTGTATTTCGATCGCTTCCATCTCAACATTATTTACAGACCTGCTCAGCAAAATGGCAAAGCAGATGCCTTATCACGCATTCCAGAGAAACCTACAAACTCATTCCCCAGGACTTCTATCATATCACCAGAATCATTCATGGGTTTATCTGTTCCAATGCTTGATGAACTTAAGGATTACTGTAAGAGGGTTCCTCTTCCTCCAGAACCCAACCTTCAGAAATCCTCTGGGGGATACTATTATGGAAACAAGTTTTTTTTACCTTCCCACATGAGAACTCAACTGTTACAGACCACACATGACTCACCTCTAGCTGGACATCCAGGTGTTCAACGTACTATAGAACGAATAAAACGCAGCTTCTGGTGGCCTGGAATGAAAACAACCGTACAAAATTATATCAAAACCTGAAAGGTTTGTGCTACATCCAAACCAGAGAGGAAAGCTCCATATGGTCTTTTGATGCCCTTGCCTGTTCCACAAAGACCTTGGGAACATGTGTCAATGGACTTTATTGTTGATCTGCCGGATTCCTGCAACCAAACAACTATTTTTGTGGTCATCGATCTATTGACTAAAATGGCACATTTTATCCCCTTTCACAAGGTCCCCTCTTCATCCGAAACAGCACAACTTTTCCTCGACCACATAGTGAAGTTGCATGGTATACCCCCCATATTAACAACTGATAGAGGTTGTCAATTCACTTCGAAATTCTGGACTAAACTCTGTGAGTTGACCCAAATGGACCATCGATATACCACTGCTTTTCACCCACAGACTAATGGTCAAGCAGAAAGGTTAAATCAATGGCTTGATCATTATCTCAGATGTTACTGTTCATATCATCAAAACGACTGGCTTAAGTTTCTCTCGATGGCCGAGTATGCATATAACAACTCAGAAAATTCTTCTACCAAGCTCACTCCATTTTTCGCAAACTATGCTTATCACCCTGACTTCCCTCTATCACCAAATGGTTCTCCGGATTCACCTTTAGTGGACGATTTATGTAACACCTTGCAGGAAAACTTCAGATTTATAAAAGAAAATATATCAAATGCCCAAAACGTACAGAAACACTATTACAACCTCCGCAGAAGGAAGCCACCAATGTATGTTGTAGGTGACCTAGTTTGGCTTTCCACCAGGAATCTAAAGCTTCAGATACCGTCAAAGAAACTAGCCACTCTTTTTATCGGACCTTTCCCTGTACAAAAGGTGGTTAATGAAAATGCTGTAAGGTTGCAATTAACGTCCACTATGAAGATACACCCTACCGTGCATGTGTCCTTGGTTAAACCTTATACACGGACCAGGGATGACCAGATATTGTTGCCTCCTATCGCCCCCGAACTTGCTTCAGATGAATATGAAGTGGAGTCCGTTTTGGATTCCAGGTTTCGCAATGGAACCTTGCAATATCTTGTACGCTGGAAGAATTATTCGACGGATGAGGATTCCTGGGAACCAGTATCCAACTTGAGTGCACCTCGTTTGATATCCTTGTATCATCGTAGATTCCCTGACCGTCCTCGTCCTGTCGCTGTGGGACAGCGATCCTGAGTGGGGGGTCATGTCAGGGATTCCTATCTCTTTAAGTTGTTATGCAGTACTGTTCCTTTAACGTGACATCATCGTGGAGATTGATTGGTCACACCTTCCTTAAATCACCTGTTCTCCCAACACACCTTGCTCAGTATTTTGGAACCTAGCCTAAGTTAGGTGTAATACAAGCCAAGAGATTCTATTAGAATTATTCAAGTCTGTTGATTTATATTTTGCTTTATTTCAGCTTTAAACTCTGGTGCACTTCGGCTCTCAGTACAAAGTCCTTGTACATTTCAACTGACCGCCACCTCAAAACTCATACCAGGATAACTCAACCTTCACTACCATCTGGATGATCAGAGGGAATTACAATTGGTAAGATCAGATTTAAACCATTTTTTTATCTTACCGGTCACCTCCGTGAGAACTACACTGAACCTGACGATACGTCACTTCCGGTCCTCCGTATACACCGCTTGCTTCACTGTGCTGACAGGCAGAGGGACGGATCCATTGCAGCGGTCAGACTTCTTTTGCAGCTGATGCAAAGAGCGATTGGGACCTAAGATCTGGAAGTAAGAGGGGGTTGAACTGGCTTAACGTAGGTACAATTTCTGTGTTTTCCCACTACCTATAATTAACTGTGCCTATGTATGATTGCTTAGCTAGTTGGATTGAACTAAGTAAACTTGTTAAGAGCTACCATTATATCACTGAGCATACTCTGACGCTCGCTGAGCTGCTACAAGGTATTAGAACTCACTAACATAAGAGAAAGTAGGAATAGAGCACCATTTCTACTACTCCACCATATCTGCGTACTGATACTCAGAACCTAAGAATATATTAAATTCACTGATTAACAGATTCCCCTCTTTCCATAGAGGAATCTATAACATCTGTGAAAACAATCTATCAATTTCAATCTGCAGTTGTGTTCCTCTAAATACAGTGTGTGTTACCATTACACGGCCGGAGTAGTGGGGTAACAGGACCACCTAAATTCCAGCTTGATCCTGACCTTTGGCGCAGGGAGTGTGCAGAGCCTTCGCTCCTATAGGGCCCACAGGCGGTTTGGAGGTGAGAGGATTTGGGAGCGCAGTGATTCGTTGCCGAACAACCGAAGGGTGAGTTCTAGTCCGCAGTTCCAGGTGATCCGGAGCATGGCAGAAGATTGCCGAGAGGCAGGGGAAAAAGTTTTTTAGCCTGGTACTTTGGAACTCTGGGTGCCTTTAAAGTTTGCTGGAAGTTACCATACAGATCCCAGGTTTATCAGGTGAGATTGACTCTGAGGTTGCCCGGGATTGGTCACGGTGCACCGCTGAGAACTATTTTGAGATCTATGCCCAAACTTTTGCCTTTCCTTTATCCCTGCAAACATTGTTCTATCAAAGCGGTTATGGTTGAAATAGGGCCGAAGAATATATCTTGGTGTCTTGCTGTTGCCTTTCTGGCCCGCTTGAATATGTGAGCAACAGATCACGAAGTATAACCGAATCCTGTGTTATAATATGGACTTACATTAGACTGAGCATAAACTAGGTTGGATGGTGTATATGTCCTAAGAGATACCTAATAACTTGGGGCCAATTGCTTTAAGTTTGATATGCACTTTCAATGTTAAAGATTATCAGTTATTGTATCAGGTTTTATAAACGCTACACAATGTGGATACATACACCTAGATTTAGAGTTTTGTCGGTAAAAAGCCGCGTAGCTAATGCTGCTTTTTTTCCCTACACACCCTTAAGACAACGCTGGTATTTAGAGTTATCTGAGGGGCTGCGTTAGGCTCAAAAAAGGGTGCGTTGAGCCTAATTTAACGCTACTTCAACCCTCAATACCAGCGCTGCTTACGGTAGCGGTAAGCTGGAAAAACGTGCTCGTGCACGATATCCCCATTGGAAACAATGGGGCAGTTTGGGCTGAAAAAAACCTAACACCTGCAAAAAAGCAGCGTTCAGCTCCTAACGCAGCCCCATTGTTTCCTATGGGGAAACACTTTCTAAGTCTACACCTAACACCCTAACATGAACCCCGAGTCTAAACACCCCTAACCTTACACTTAATAACCCCTAATCTGCCGCCCCCGCTATCGCTGACCCCTGCATTTTATTATTAACCCCTAATCTGCCACTCCGGACACCGCCACAACCTACATTATAGCTATGAACCCCTAATCTACTGCCCCTAACACCGCCAACCCCTATATTATATTTATTAACCCCTAATCTGCCCCCCCAATGTCGTCGCTACCTTACCTACACTTATTAACCCCTAATCTGCCGACCGGACCTCGCCGCCACTATAATAAATGTATTAACCCCTAAACCGCCGCACTCCCGCCTTGCAAACACTATAATACATTTTATTGACCCCTAATCTACCCTCCCTAACATCGCCGCCAACTACCTACAATTATTAACCCCTAATCTCCCGCCCACACCGTCGCTGCTACTATAATAAATGTGTTACCCCCTAAACCTAATTCTAACCCTAACCCTAACACCCCCCTAAATTAAATATAATTTAAATTAAACAAAATAATATTACTAAAATTAACTAAATTATTCCTATTTAAAACTAAATACTTACCTATAAAATAAACCCTAATATAGCTACAATATAACTAATAGTTACATTGTAGCTATTTTAGGATTTATATTTATTTTACAGGCAACTTTGTATTTATTTTAACTAGGTACAATAGCTATTAAATAGTTAATAACTATTTAATAGCTACCTAGTTAAAATAAGTACAAAATTAACTGTAAAATAAATCCTAACCTAAGTTACAATTAAACCTAACACTACACTATCATTAAATTAATTAAATAAATTACATACAATTACCTAAAATAAAATACAATAAAATAAACTATTCTATAATACAAAAAACAAACAAACACTAAATTACAAAAAATAAAAAAGAATTACAAGCAGTTTAAACTAATTACACCTAATCTAAGCCCCCTAATAAAATAAAAAAGCCCCCCAAAATAAAAAATTTACTACCCTATTCTAAAATACAAAAGTAATCAGCTCTTTTACCAGCCCTTAAAAGGGCTTTTTTTTCCGGGCCTTGCCCCAAAGTAATCAGCTCTTTTGCATGAAAATAAAAATACAATACCCCCCCAACATTACAACCCACCACCCGCATACCCCTATTCTAACCCACCCAAACCCCCTTAAAAAAACCTATCGCTTACCCCCTGAAGATCTCCCTACCTTGAGTCGTCTTCACTCAGCCGAGCCGAATTCTTCATCTAAGGTGCACAGAGGAGGTCCATCATCCGGTAGAAGTCTTCATCCAAGCGGGGTAAGAAGAGGTCCTTCATCCAGTAGAAATCTTCATCCAAGCGGGGCAAGAAGAGGTCCTCCATCCGGTAGAAGTGTTCATCCAGGCGGTGTCTTCAATCTTCATCCATCCGGAGAGGAGCGGAGCCATCTTCAAAGGAGCCGACGCGGAGCCATCCTCTTCTACCGACGGACTAACGATGAATGAAGGTTCCTTTAAGGGACGTCATCCAAGATGGCGTCCCTTCAATTCCAATTGGCTGATAGAATTCTATCAGCCAATCGGAATTAAGGTAGAAAAAATATGATTGGCTGATGCAATCAGCCAATCAGATTGAAGTTCAATCCGATTGGCTGATCCAATCAGCCAATCGTATTGAACTTGCATTCTATTGGCTGTTCCGATCAGCCAATAGAATGCGAGTTCAATACGATTGGCTGGTTAGGATTTATTTTACAGGTAATTTTGTATTTATTTTAACCAGGTAGCTATTAAATAGTTAATAACTATTTAATAGCTATTGTACCTAGTTAAAATAAATACAAAGTTGCCTGTAAAATAAATATAAATACTAAAATAGCTACAATGTAATTATTAACTATATTGTAGCTATATTAGGGTTTATTTTATAGGTATTTAGTTTTAAATAGGAAATTTTAGCAATATTATTTTGTTTAATATAAATTATATTTATGTTAGGGGGGTGTTAGGGTTAGAGTTAGGTTTAGGGGTTAATAACTTTATTATAGTAGCGTGAGATTAGGGGTTAATAATTGTAGGTAGGTGGCGGCGATGTTAGGTAGGGCAGATTAAGGGTTAATACTATTTATTCTAGTGTTTGTGACGCGGGAGTGCGGCGGTTTAGGGGTTAATACATTTATTATAGTGGCGGCGAGGTCCGGTCGGCAGATTAGGGGTTAATAAGTGTAGTTAGGTAGCAGCGACGTTGGGGAGGGGCAGATTAGGGGTTAATAAATATAATATAGGGGTCGGCGATATTAGGGGCAGCAGATTAGGGGTTCATAGCTATAATGTAGGTGGTGGCAGTGTCCGGTCGGCAGATTAGGGGTTAAACATTTTTTTTATAGTGGTGGCGATGTGGGGGGGGGGGCCTCGGTTTAGGGGTACATAGGTAGTTTATGGGTGTTAGTGTACTTTAGAGCACAGTAGTTAAGAGCTTTATATTCATGCGTTATCCCATAAAGCTCTTAACTACTGACTTTTTTTGGCGTTAGGAGTCTTGTCGGTAGAGGCTCTATGCTCACTTCTCCCAAGACTCCAAATACCAGCATTAGGCAGATCTCATTGAAAAGATAGGATACGCAATTGGCGTAAGGGGATCTGCGGTAGCCTGGAATCGCGGTAGGGAAGTGAGCGGTAGACCCTTTCCTGGCTGACTCTAAATACCAGCGGGCGGTAAAAAGCAGTGTTAGGACCCCTTAACGCTGCTTTTGACGGCTAACACAGAACTCTAAATCTAGGCGATAGTGATTAAGGCTGATGTTTTCTGTATCCAAAGTTTTTTTAGTTATCTTTGTATATGGATACCTGTATAGGGATAGCTGAGGTTTATTATTGTTATCTGACTACATATAAACTCCTTCTTTCCTAAGGGCATCACGGTAGATGAGATGTATTTTCTGTGGTCAGAAGAATTCAAGGTCAGATGTTAGTTAAGAATACATTTGCATGATTTTAGATTTATAAGCACTATAGGAAGCACTTTGATATAGCTTGAATTCTCTTTTTTTCGTTCTTTTCTTTCTTTCTTTGTTCTTTTTTTTAGAATAATAGTTTAATTTATTTGAACATGTACTAAAAAAAAAACTACACTGTAGTAGAAGGATTTTTTTCTTTGGGTTAGTTAAAAATAAGTTTGCACAAGTACTCAAGAGTATATGCACTATACGAAGCACGTTGACATATCTTTGAACTTCCCATATATACTGGAACATTAACGGATACTAGTTAAAGCAGGTACTAAAGACTACTCTCTCGAAGATTCACTGGGGGGTAGTTATCAAGCCGTCTACTTTACCTGCCTTCGCCAGTTCAATACGCCCGCCTAAGCTCGCCTACCATCGCCGCCGCGGAACTGCAAAATTTCGCCTAAGTTATCAAAAAAGCTGTCAAAAAGCCGCGCACCAAGTACGGGGCGATGAGCAGCGGACTGTGATAGCTATCACTCATCCGATCTCGCTGCTCTTCGGCTTTTTGACAGCTATATTGCTAGCCTGTCACTAAACACCCACACTAACTACACTGTTCTACTCCCTATACCGGCGCCCCCAGAGCCCCCCGCAACTCAATAAAGTTATTAACCCCTAAACTGCCGCTCCTAGACCCCGCCGCAACTCTTATAAATGTATTAACCCCTAAACCGCCGCTCCCGGACCCCACCGTCACCTACATTATACCTAGTAACCCCTATCCTGCCCCCCTATACCGCCGCACTCTATAATAAAGTTATTAACCCCTATCCTGCTGATCCCGGACCTCGCCGCAACTAAATAAATAGTTTAACCCCTAAACCGCCGCTCCCGGACCCCGCCGCAACCTATATTAAACTTATTAACCCCTAATCTGCCCCCCCCTACACCGTCGCCACCTATAATAAATTTATTAACCCCTATCCTACCCCCCCTACACCGCCGCCACTGTAATAAAATATTAACCCCTAATCTGCCCCCCTACACCGTCGCAACCTATAATAAAATTATTAACCCCTAAACCTAAGTCAAACATTAACCCTAACACCCCCCTAACTTAAATATTAATTAAATAAATCTAAATAATATTTCTCTTATTAACTAGCTCCCAGATTTAGAGTTTGGCGTTAGCCGTCAAAACCAGCGTTAGAGGCTCCTAACGCTGGTTTTGGCCGCCCGCTGGTATTTAGAGTCAGTCAGGAAAGGGTCTAACGCTCACTTTGCAGCCGCGACTTTTCCATACCGCAGATCCCCCTACGCCATTTGCGTATCCTATCTTTTCAATTGGATCTTTCTAACGCCGGTATTTAGAGTCGTGGCTGAAGTGAGCGTTAGAAATCTAACGACAAAACTCCAGCCAAGCCAGGAGTTAAGAGCTTTCTGGGCTAACGCTGGTTCATAAAGCTCTTAACTACTGTGCTCCAAAGTACACTAACACCCATAAACTACCTATGTACCCCTAAACTGAGGCCCCCACACATCACCGCCACTCTATTAAAAAATTTTAACCCCAAATCTGCTGACCGCACACCGCCGCCACCTACGTTATCCCTATGTACCCCTAATCTGCTGCCCCTAACACCGCCGACCCCTATATTATATTTATTAACCCCTAATCTGCTGCCCCCAACGTCGCCGCCACCTACCTACAATTATTAACCCCTAATCTGCCGACCGGACCTCACCGCTACTATAATAAAGTTATTAACCCCTAATCCGCCACACTCCCGCCTCAATAACCCTATAATAAATAGTATTAACCCCTAATCTGCCCTCCCTAACATCGCCGACACCTAACTTCAAGTATTAACCCCTAATCTGCCGACTGGACCTCACCGCTACTCTAATAAATTTATTAACCCCTAAAGCTAAGTCTAACCCTAACACCCCCTAAGTTAAATATAATTTAAATCTAACGAAATAAATAAACTCTTATTAAATAAATTATTCCTATTTAAAGCTAAATACTTACCTGTAAAATAAATCCTAATATAGCTACAATATAAATTATAATTATATTGTAGTTATTTTAGGATTAATATTTATTTTACAGGCAACTTTGTATTTATTTTAACCAGGTACAATAGCTATTAAATAGTTAAGAACTATTTAACAGCTACCTAGTTAAAATAATTACAAAATGACCTGTAAAATAAATCCTAACCTAAGTTACAAATAAACCTAACACTACACTATCAATAAATTAATTAAATAAAATACCTACAATTAAACCTAACACTACACTATCAATAAATTAATTAAATACAATACCTACAAATAAATACAATTAAATAAACTAACTAAAGTACAAAAAATAAAAAAAGAACTGTTACAAAAAATAAAAAAATATTTACAAACATTAGAAAAATATTACAACAATTTTAAACTAATTACACTTACTCTAAGCCCCCTAATAAAATAACAAAGCCCCCCAAAATAAAAAAAATGCCCTACCCTATTCTAAAATTAAAATAGAAAAGCTCTTTTACCTTACCAGCCCTTAAAGGGGCCTTTTGCGGGGCATGCCCCAAAGAATTCAGCTCTTTTGCCTGGAAAAAAAAACATACAATACCCCCCCCAACATTACAACCCACCACCCACATACCCCTAATCTAACCCAAACCCCCTTAAATAAACCTAACACTAAGCCCCTGAAGATCTTCCTACCTTATCTTCACCACGCCGGGTATCACCGATCGGTCCAGGCTCCGATGTCTTGATCCAAGCCCAAGCAGGGGCTGAAGACATCCATCCTCCGGCTGAAGTCTTGATCCAAGCGGCGGCTGAAGAAGTCCATCATCGGGCAGAAGTCTTCATCCTATCCGGGCGGAAGAGGAGATCCGGACCGGTAGACATCTTCATCCAATCGGCATCTTCTATCTTCTTCCATCCGATGACGAGCGGCTCCATCTTCAAGACCTCCAGCGCGGATCCATCCTCTTCTTCCGACGTCCTAAAACAGAATGAAGGTTCCTTTAAGGGACGTCATCCAAGATGGCGTCCCTCGAATCCGATTGGCTGATAAGGTAGGAAAATTCTGATTGGCTGATGGAATCAGCCAATCATATTCAAGTTTAATCCGATTGGCTGATCCAATCAGCCAATCAGATTGAGCTTGCATTCTATTGGCTGATCGGAACAGCCAATAGAATGCGAGCTAAATCTGATTGGCTGATTGGATCAGCCAATTGGATTGAACTTGAATCTGATTGGCTGATTCCATCAGCCAATCAGAATTTTCCTACCTTAATTCCAATTGGCTGATAGAATCCTATCAGCCAATTGGAATTCGAGGGATGCCATCTTGGATGACGTCCCTTAAAGGAAGCTTCATTCTCTTTTAGGACATCGGAAGAAGAGTATGGATCCGCGCCGGAGGTATTGAAGATGAAGCAGCTCGTCATCGGATGGAAGAAGATAGAAGATGCCGATTGGATGAAGATGTCTACCGGTCCGGATCTCCTCTTCTGCCCGGATAGGATGAAGACTTCTGCCCGATGATGGACTTCTTCAGCTGCCGCTTGGATCAAGACTTCAGCCGGAGGATGGACGTCTTCAGCCCCCACTTGGGCTTGGATCAAGACATCGGAGCCTGGACCGATCGGTGATACCCGGCGTGGTGAAGATAAGGTAGGAAGATCTTCAGGGGCTTAGTGTTAGGTTTATTTAAGGGGGGTTTGGGTTAGATTAGGGGTATGTGGGTGGTGGGTTGTAATGTTGGGGGGGGTATTGTATGTTTTTTTTTCCAGGCAAAAGAGCTGAATTCTTTGGGGCATGCCCCGCAAAAGGCCCTTTTAAGGGCTGGTAAGGTAAAAGAGCTTTTCTATTTTAATTTTAGAATAGGGTAGGGCATTTTTTTTATTTTGGGGGGCTTTGTTATTTTATTAGGGGGCTTAGAGTAGGTGTAATTAGTTTAGTTAAGGTTAGGGGTGTTTAGACTCGGGGTTCATGTTAGGGTTTTAGGTGCAGACTTAGGAAGTGTTTCCCCATAGGAAACAATGGGGCTGCGTTAGGAGCTGAACGCTGCTTTTTTTCAGGTGTTAGGTTTTTTTCCAGCTCAAGCGGCCCCATTGTTTCCTATGGGGGAATCGTACACGAGCAAGTTTTTGAAGCTGGCCGCGTCCGTAAGCACCGCTGGTATTGAGAGTTGCAGTGGCGGTAAATTATGCTATACGCTCCCTTTTTGGAGCCTAACGCAGCCATTCTGTGAACTCTAAATACCAGCGGTATTTAAAAGGTGCGGGGGAAAAAAAGCCAGCATTAGCTACGCGGGTCGTTACCGACAAAACTCTAAATCTAGCCGTAGGTTAATCCTATTTAAAACTAAATACTTACCTTTAAAATAAACCCGAATATAGCTACAATATAAATAATAATTATATTGTAGCTATCTTAGGATTTATTTTTATTTTACAGGCAACTTTCAATTTATTTTAACTAGGTACAATAGCTATTAAATAGTTATTAACTATTTAATAGCTACCTAGTAAAATAAAGAGAAATTAACCTGTAAAATAAAAACTAACCTAAGTTACAATTACACCTAACACTACACTATACTTTAATAAATTATTTCTATTTAAAACTAAATACTTACCTGTAAAATAAACCCTAAGATAGCTACACTATAATTAATAATTACATTGTAGCTATTTTAGGATTTATATTTATTTTACAGGTAACTTTGTATTTATTTTAGCTAGTTAGAATAGTTATTAAATAGTTATTAACTATTTAATAACTACCTAGCTAAAAGAAATACAAAATTACCTGTAAAATAAATCCTAAGTTACAATTAAACCTAACACTACACTATCATTAAATTAATTAAATAAATTACCTACAAATAACTACAATTAAATACAATTAAATAAACTAACTAAAGTACAAAAAATAAAAAAGCTAAGTTACAAAAAATAAAAAAAATAAGTTACAAACATTTAAAAAATATTACAACAATTTTAATTTACTTACACCTAATCTAAGTCCCTTAATAAAATAACAAAGCCCCCCAAAATTAAAAAAATCCCTACCCTATTCTAAATTAAAAAGTTCAAAGCTCTTTTACCTTACCAGCCCTTAAAAGGGCCTTTTGCGGGGCATGCCCCAAAGAATTCTGCTCTTTAGCCTGTAAAAGAAAAATACAACCCCCCCCAACATTAAAACCCACCACCCACATACCTCTAATCTAACCCAAACCCCTCTTAAAAAAACCTAACACTACCCCCCTGAAGATCATCCTACCTTGAGTCGTCTTCAGCCAGCCGACCATTGATGGAACCGAAGAGGAGATCAGGAGCGGCAGAAGTCATTATCCAAGGGGCGCTGAAGAAATCTTCCATCCGATGAAGTCATCATCCAGGCGGCGCTGAAGAGGTCTTCCATCCGGGCGATGTCATCTTCAAAGCGGCGTCTTCAATCTTCATCCATCCGGAGCGGAGAGGAGCCATCTTCAGACGAGCCGAGGCGGAGCCATCCTCTTCTTCCCAACGACTACCGACGAATGGATATTCCTTTAAGGGACGTCATCCAAGATGGCATCCCTTCAATTCCGATTGGCTGATAGGATTCTATCAGCCAATCGGAATAAAGGTAGGAAAAAATCTGATTGGCTGATTGAATCAGCCAATCAGATTGAAGTTCAATCCGATTGGCTGATCCAATCAGATTGAGCTCGCATTCTATTGGCTGTTCCGATCAATATTGGGGGTTGTATTTTTCTTTTACAGGCAAAAGAGCAGAATTCTTTGGGGCATGCCCCGCAAAAGGCCCTTTTAAGGGCTGGTAAGGTAAAAGAGCTTTGAACTTTTTAATTTAAAATAGGGTAGGGAATTTTTTTATTTTGGGGGGCTTTGTTATTTTATTAGGGGGCTTAGATTAGGTGTAAGTATCTTAAAATTGTTGTAATATTTTTTAAATGTTTGTAACTTATTTTTTTTATTTTTTGTAACTTAGCTTTTTTTATTTTTTGTACTTTAGTTAGTTTATTTAATTGTAGTTATTTGTAGGTCATTTATTTAATTAATTTAATGATTGTGTAGTGTTAGGTTTAATTGTAACTAAGGTTAGGATTTATTTTACAGGTAATTTTGTATTTCTTTTAGCTAGGTAGTTATTAAATAGTTAATAACTATTTAATAGCTATTCTAACTAGCTAAAATAAATACAAAGTTACCTGTAAAATAAATTTAAATCCTAAAATAGCTACAATGTAATTATTAATTATATTGTAGCTATCTTAGGGTTTATTTTACAGGTAAGTATTTAGTTTTAAATAGAAATAATTTATTAAAGTATAGTGTAGTGTTAGTAATTGTAACTTAAGTTAGTTTTTATTTTACAGGTTAATCTCTCTTTATTTTACTAAAGAGATGGGATGTCTGGCAGCAGCAGCGAACATGAACTTTCGCTATGGTCAGACTCCCATTGATTCCTATGGGATCCGCCACCTCCAGGGCGGCGGTTTGAAAACCAGGTACGCTGGGCCGGAAAAGTGCAGAGCGTACCTGCTAGTTTTTTGATAACTAGCAAAAGTAGTCAGATTGTGCCGGACTGAGTCCGGCGGATCGAAGCTTACGTCACAAAATTCTACTTTTGCCGGTATCTAGGGCTTGATAACTAATGTGAATCAGCCTCGCCACAAATACGCTGCGGAATTCCAGCGTATTTGAGGTTGACGGCTTGATAACTACCCCCCACTATGTTATACTAAGAGTACATCTGCACAAATATTAGAAACATAAGCATTATAGGAAGCACTTTTGTACAGTTTTTGCTTATATAAGAGCTAAAAACTTTTAGAGTTCATATTTAATAATACACCGTGGTCAGAAGACTTTAAATTTCTGTGTTAGTTAAGGCTGCACAAAGAGTATAGGAAGGTTTTTTGATATAGTATTGAAGGGTTTTGTACACTAGAATAATAGTTAAATTCACTTAGAGTATGTACTATAGACCACATTAGAGTTAGAAAATTTAACTTTTTTGTGTTAGTTAAGAACTAATCTGCACAAAGTCATAATCCTCTGTTCGCTAAGATTGAACCTGTAAAAATAGTAGAAGTACAAGCATTAGAGGAAGCATCTGTGTCTTAGTTTGGAGACTTTTTTTGTGTATATATTGAATAACAGACACATTTACTCTAAGCTGGTACCAAAGTCTGTATTAAGGCCTCACATCTATAGGCGTAATAACTATTGATAGGGGAGGCGCCATACGTTTTAGAGTTTTTTTCATAAAATAGAACACGTTTAGGCTCTGGTCGAGTGTAGACAAATTTAAAGAGTTCTGGTTAATTGCAGAACCTTTGTTCATTCTCCTGATTTGTCTTTAAATATCCACAACATTTAATATAGGTTCCTGGAAACTTTGGTCCATGGATAGATACATGCTCAATAAGAGCTCACCATCAAATATGCCCCCCAAACAGAAAGAGAAAAAAGGGAGTAGCAGGAATCTGGATTCAAGCATTGACACAACCCAAGAAAAGGGTACCACTAATCCCATGAGTAATAACATAGTAGAATTTGCAGCTGAAGTTGCGAAAATTTTGACCCCTCAATTTGACTTGATTAAATTTGAGATTAGGAAAGAGATAGCAAACCTTACAGCAGAGATTAGGCAGTTCTCTACAAGACTAGATGAAGTTGAAAATAGAGTTTCTGACTTGGAAGATAGATATAATGTACAGGACCCGATTATAGATGCACACAGTAAAACAATTGCAACATTACAAGCAAAGATTGAATATCTTGAGGACCGTTCAAGACGTAATAATTTGAAAGCAATTGGTCTACCCGAATCATCAGAATTCCAAGATCTGATGGCCTTTGTTTCTATTACATTACAACAGGCATTACAGATTCTAGTTCCTGCTACCCCCTTTCAGATAGAGAGAGTGCATAGGATAGGGTACCGTAGAGAGCATAGCAAGGGGAATAGACCTAGGCCTGTGATATTTAAATTTATTAATTTTCAGGATAAACTGCTATATCTCAAACATTACAGAAAATGCAATCCCTTTGTATTGGGTACACACAGATTACTAATCTTCCAGGATTTTTCATCAGAAACCCTATCCAAAAGAAGAGATATGTCTTTCTTCTACGGCAGGTTACTGAAGGAAAATTATAATATCAAGTTGATTTATCCCGCAAAGTTAGTCGTGCTGAGAGACGGGAATTCACATATTTAAAATAATATTATGGAAGCTGAGGCCTTTTGTAGAGAAGCTGGTGTACCATAATGTAATGCTGGTTGATATTTTGCATAATTCTTTGAGTTTGTAGAAATGGAGTATTTTCAGTTAAAGGGTTTCATAATTTGGCTTTTATGGTTGTTGTTGTGTGTGGTTTTTTTTTTGTTTCTCCCCTCCGCTCTGTGCCCCTCTTGCCCCCTTTTTCTTCCCCCCCCCTCCCATGTTAAATCCTAATGGAGTTTAATGGAGCTCAAGTTTAATTTAATTTCTTGGAACGTGAGCGGGATAACCTCCCCAATTAAAAGGAAATCCATAATAAAGTATTTGGGGAAATTTAAGCCTG
This sequence comes from Bombina bombina, assembly GCF_027579735.1. Classification (NCBI taxonomy): domain Eukaryota; kingdom Metazoa; phylum Chordata; class Amphibia; order Anura; family Bombinatoridae; genus Bombina; species Bombina bombina. Next base: position 721,464,336 of record NC_069500.1, on the reverse strand, counting down.
ATATAGCCTTGCTTCAGGAATTACATCTCGAAACCCCAGAAATCACTAAACTTAAAACCAAATGGGTTGGGGAGGTTATTGCCGCCCCGTCCGTTTCCAGAAAGAGGGGGGTAGCTATTTTATTGAATAAAAATTTGGAGTACCATATAGTAGACACTGAAGTTGACCCTGATGGTCGATTTTTAATTTTGGAAATTAAAATTAATATGATTAAATATATAGTGTGTAATATCTATGGGCCTAATCAGGTTGATCATGACTTCTGCTCTGCTTCAAAAAGTGAAGTTGCATAGGTATATAGGGCAGAATCTAATCATGGCTGGTGATTTCAATTTATTAGCAGATTCCACCCTTGATAGTTTTAAAAAAAAAATCTTTAAAAACCAGGTGTAGGAAAGTTCGGATTCTTAAAAAATTTTGTTCACATCTTGGTCTTACTGATATTTGGTGGGTTTAGAACCCGGATGTTCATGCATATACATGTATGTCGCAAGCTCATCAAACATTATCTAGGATTGAGTATTTTCTTATTTCAGACTCTTTGCTTAAGTGGAACTGGATAGCTAAAATTGAGGACATCACAATCTCGGATCATGCTGCCATATCGTTAAACTGTAAATTGGATACAAAAAAATCCAGGTAACAATTATATATATTTTCCTAGATTTTTAAGTAACAATACTAGTTTCCAAAAATGGTTACGTCATAAATGGGCAGAATTCTATAAAGATAATGTAAACTATTTAGGGAAAATTGAAGTATTTTGGGAGGCTTCCAAAGCTGTTCTATGTGGTGAGATCTTACATGTCACATTAGAAGAGGAAATGCAGTCAGGTGGATAGACAGCCCGCCAATCAAGTGAGGAATGCGTACAGTGCGTATATAAATAACCCTATAAAAGACTGTTGGGATACATATGTTAGAGTAAAAGCACTTGGTGACATACATATTAAGCAAAAGAGTGCCCAAGAAGAGCTTAGATTAAAAGCTCTATATGGCGGATACACAGGTAGATGAGCTAAGTTTTTAGCTAGAACAGCCAAATCTAGTCCGAGGCATGCAATTTCTGCCATTAAACAAGGTTCAAATAGGTATACTAGTCACCCAGATATTGAAAGAGTGTTCTTTGATTTTTTTCAAGATCTGTATAGATTAGAACCCCATAATATATCAGAAAAAAGAGATTTCTGGGAGAAGATTAATGTACCACATGTATCTTTGGAAGCCAGGGAAATTATCAATGCTCCAATTACAGAAGAGGAGATTTTAATAGCTATTAAGAAGGCTAAACCAAATAAAGCTGCTGGGCCAGATGCCTTTCCTATCAAGTTTTATAGAATTCTACAAACTCAGGCTTTGCCCATTTTGAATAAGTTATTTAATTTCTACTTTTCAGAAAATACTAGATGTTCATCTCAGTTAGCGGCAGCAAATATTTCGCTAATTCTAAAAAAGGGCAAAGACACTGAGCTACCGAGTTCATATAGACCTATCTCAGTTTTTAACACCGATTATAAGTTACTAGCAGCAATTTTAGCCAATCGTTTGAAATTACATATTGGGGATTTAATTCATGGAAATCAATCTGGATTTATGCCGGGGCAGAATCCAGTAAGAAACAGAAGGAAACTCTTAGTGCTCTTAGAATCTTTTTGGAATAAATATAGGATATCCATGTCACATGAGACCATGGATAAGGCCATTCTAACGGTTGACGCGGAGAAGGCCTTTGACTGGATTAGCTGGAATCATTTGTTTTCTTCCGTAGATCAATTCGGGCTGTCAGGTCACTTCAATAACTATATAAGATTAATTTACATTGCTCCAACATCAGAAGTCATTATTAATAACATTACCACTCAACGATTTACTTTGCAGAGAGGGACTAGACAGGGCTGTCCACTTTCTCCCCTGCTATTTAATATCTTTCTGGAACCCTTGGCTATATTGCTCCATCAGGAGTTGGACGGCATTTTACTGGCAGGGCGAGAAATTGGTCCTGCTTTTATATGCTGATGATCTGCTTCTATTCCTATCTAACCTTAGGATTACACTGCCAATTTTGCAGAATATTATCCAAAAGTTCGGAGAAATTTCTGGTTATAAGGTTAATACCTTGAAATCAGAACTAATGTGGTTGTGTAAAAAGCCCACATTTAGAAGTAATTATCCCTTTTTGGAAGTATCCCAAATTACATATTTAGGCCTTAGGCTATCTAAAAACCCCGAAGAATGGTATAAACTAAACTATGTTACTTGCTTGGAGCATTGTAAGAAAAGTTAGAAGAATGGACCTCATTGCCTATATCCCTATCAGCCCGGGTAGTACTGATGAAAACAATAATTTTTCCCAAACTTCTATATATTTTTCAAAATATTCCGCTGTTCTTACACAAGAAGGATATTGCTAACTATAATAAATTTTGATCTAGATTGTTGTGGAAAGGAGCCAAGCCTCGGATTGCTTGTCATTGACTTATGAATTCTAAATTGGCAGCCGGCCTAGCGCTCCCCAATATTCAAGTCCACAACTTAGTTATTATCGCTAGATTTGCTTTAGATTGGATAACGGAAAAAGATAAAATTTCTTCTTTTATATGGGAATCGCGGTGGGGGACACCTTTCCAATTGAAGGCTCTACTTCATTGTACTGTGACTTCACTTGCCTCGAATATATTCTATCTATCTATGTTTAAAAATGTCATAGTGGCATGGCAGAGAGTGTGTGTTGACTTAGATTGTTCCCCATACGTGTCCCATTATCTACCTATATGTGGTAATCCTGACTTTACCCCCGGAATGACGAATTGGATTTTTAAGGACTGGGAGTTAAAAGGCTTAAAAACTATGAGCCAAATTCTGGGAACAGAGGGCCACCCTATAACTTTTGCAGAAAAAGCGAATAAATTTGATCTAAGTGTACGCAAATTTTATGCATATCTTCAGGTAAGACACTTTTTTCAGGAGTTACTTAAAAAATATGGAACAAACTGGTCATTAGGTGAATTGCAGAGCAGGATATCTATTTATTCAGCAGGATTGTATGCAATTTCTCCACTTTACTTACTTTTAATTAAAAAAAACATCTAGTTTGCAAGTTGGCGATATGGTAGCAAAATGGTCCATTAGATTCTCAGATATAAATGAACAGACTATTTCTGAGAGTTTTAAGTTGATTCAACAAGGTTGGGTGTCAACAAGTTGGAGAGAATCCCAGATTAAAATTAGTCTTCAGAGATATCTTACCCCGGGAATCCTATCTAAATGGTATAAATCAAGGGTTCTCTGTACTAGATGTATGGCAACGGATACAGATCTATTTCATTGTCTCTGGGAATGCCCAAAGATTTTACAATTTTGGAAGAAAATTACATATTGGATGAATGTAGTTATACATCTGGAGCATGAATTGTTACCCATAGAGATATTCTTTCTGGTGAAATATCAAGGTGTACCCAAAAATGATAGTATTATAAATACAATTATATTAACGGGGCATAATCTTATCCTCAAATTATGGAAGGCTTGTTCAGCACCTAAATTGTCTCATTTCAAAAAGGCATTAATTTCCCAATATACGACAGAGCAATTTAATATAACGTATCCACAAGAGGAACATCTGGCTGCCTTTTTTAAGAAATGGGAGATGTTTGTTCAGTCATTACCAATAGTATGCCAAAAGAAATTGATTAAACCATTTTGCAGGTCTGAATTTATCTTGACAAACATACATGCCGTTTCCCTGGAGAGTGGGTGAGGGGGCTCGAATGAGGGGTGCCGGGGAGAGTGGGGATGGGGCGGGGGGCAGAATGGATCGGAAGGAGAGGGACTGTGAATTATTTTTTATCTTTTTTTTTTTTGTCTTACAAGTGTTTAGTTGTTTGTGAGGGTATTTTTGTTTATGTGGGGGGCTTTGACCCAATTGTGAAAAAGAAAAACAGAAAATCAAAAAGATATATGTATAAGTTGTTGGTATGTTATAGCCGGTTGTCAAATATTTACTTTAGGATTTGTTTTTAACCATAATTTGTGATGAACCTGTTATGGTAGTATCATACACTTAGCCATAAGATAGTCGTTCGGCCTTTCATTTTAATGCATGATGTAATAAGAATGTGCATATATTTTGGCCCTACTTGACAATTGTTGTACAATATGTTTCTCTTGTTGTCTTTTATTGTTGTTTTTCCTCCTTGTGGTAAACAAAGATTTAAAAAAAAAAAGGAACGCCAAAATCTGGAGACAAACTGGCTACCCCGGTCCGACAATATCTCCTTGGGTAACCTATGTAAACGGAAGACCTCCTGGGCAAAAATTGAAGCAAGCTCCTGAGTGGTAGGCAACTTCATCAAGGGAATGCAATGTGACATTTTAGAAAAACAGTCAACCACCATAAGGATAACAGTATTGCCATTGGAAACAGGGAGCTCGACAATGAAGTCCATGGAAAGATGTGTCCAAGGACGCTCACCATTAGCAATAGGTTGAAGAAGACCCACAGGAAGACGTAGAGGAGTCTCTTATTCTGTGCACAAACTAAGCAGGAGGCAACATACGCAGCAACATCAGAACGAAGAGCTGGCCACCAGAATTGTCGAGTGACAGACCAAATCATTTGGTTCTTGCCTGGGTGACCTGCGGCTTTAGGATAGTGGTAAGTGTGCAAAAGTTTAGTTCAAAGATTCTCAGGAACAAAACACTTACCACTAGGTTTATCAGGAGGTGCATTGGTTTGTGCAGCCAGGATCTCCTCCCCCAAGAGAGAAGTCAAATAAGTACATATGGTAGCTAAAATATGGTCAGGAGGTATAACAGGAGTAGGTACAGACTCCTCCTTGGACAGAGGTGAAAATTGTCGAGAGAGGGCATCAGCCCTAACATTTTTACTACCAGGCAGGTAGGAGACCACATAATTAAACCGAGACAAAAACAGCGCCCATCTGGCCTGTCAGGGCGACAAACGTTTTGCTTCAGAGAGATAAGTTAAATTCTTGTGGTCAGTAAGAATGAGCACTGGCACGCTAGTACCCTCGAGAAGAGTGCCAAAATTATGGACAGTAATTCCCTATCGCCAATTTCATAATTGCACTCGCTGGAGACAATTTCTTAGAGAAGAAACCACACGGATGCAAGGAACCGTCAGGCGTAGGACGTTGAGACAAGAGGGCACCTACTCCAGTCTCAGATGCATCGACCTCAAGAACGAAAGGCAGGACAGGGTTAGGATGAGCCAGAACTGGAGCGGCAACAAAGGCAGTCTTAAGACTATCGAAGGCCTTAATGGCAGTAGGTGACCAATGGAGTGGATCATTCTCTTTACGGGTCATGTCTGTGATAGGTTTGACCAAGGAAGAAAAGTTTTTTGTTTTTTTTTTAAACATAATTTTTATTAATTTTCATAATTTATACAGAAAAAATTCAAAGCCAACCTCAATCACATGAGCCATTGCACATAATTTTTGTTGATTTGACAGTTACACACTTGGGATTGGGAAATTACCATTACCTCAATAGTGAGACTAGTGATTCCCTTTCTTTGCAAAGAAGAAGAGAAGGAAGGAAAGAAAAAAAAAAAAAAAAGGGAAAGAAAGGGGGGGGGTAGGGAAAGGAGAGAGGACCAGATAAATAAAATATTTTCTCTCTCCCCTCCTCACCAGGTACCCAATAACACTAAATCGGTGTTTCTGAAAGGGAATATTAAATACTCCACTTCAGAGGGTGGGAAGATCTTAATAAACTTTGCCCATTTATCAAAAAGAACTCTTATTTCCCTTTCTGGGTATAACGCTGTTGCTTTCTGCTCGATTAAGTATTGTTTTCTGAGATAATTTTTAACTTCAGTAATTGTAGGTATTATCCTACTTTTCCAATTTTTTTCTGGCCGCTAAAATGACTAAGTTCACAATTTTAAAGTCCGCAAAATTGTTATTCTTATCAACCAAAAAGATGATGTGGAACATTGTTATTTTAAAAGGGGTAACTTTTAATGTTTTATTTATCCAATATTCTATTTTATACCAGAATTGTGAAATTCTTGGACAATCCCATACCATATGATCTAGGTCCGCAGCTTGGAGGCTAAATTTAGGGCACTTGTTAAAGTTCAAATTATACCATCTGTAACCCCTCTCTGGTGTGTAATATATTTGATATATAAGCTTTAAATGTGACTCTCTCCAAGTCTCAGCCAGAGTTGTTTCCATTGCTAATTGGATTGACCTAGATACTTGTGATCCGTTATTTATATTAACCTGATTTTCCCATTTCTGAGCTAATCTCATTAAATTCTCATCTCCTTTATGAGAGACAAGAAGATTGTACCATGGAGTTATTGAAAAAAGTCCTGCTCTATTCAATGATACCCAATTGTCTAGCTTATCCAACTTCCATTTCCACCTGTTTATTGATTAATTGCCAGGCATAATGCCTGGTTTGTAAATACATGAAGAATTCCTGGTTTTTAAACCTAAATTCCGATTTTAATTCTTCAAATGACTTAATGGTTCCTGACTCTTGTTTAAAGAACTGTGAGATCTTTATTAGTCCTTGATTATGCCAGCGTTGTAATATTTGGTCTTGTGTTCCCTCCTGAAATTCTGGGTTCCCTAGGAAAGTTTGGTAAGTTGGTATTTGAGTGTTTACCTGAATATGGGCACCAATTTTTCCCCAGTCTACAAGTATCGTGTATATAGTCTTCAAACCTTTTATTCATTTAGGTACTTGATGGAGAGAAATATGTAGGAGTGAGACTGGGGATAGCGGCGTTGTCACGCTCTGGTCTAGTTCATAATCAGTAAAGTGATTTGATCCAGCTATCCAGTCTGTCGCTATGCGGCCCAGAAAAGCTAGATTATATAGATGTAGATCCGGGAGGGCCATTCCACCTTTTTGTTTAGGAAGCGTTAATCTCTTCAAGGAGATTCTAGGTTTCTTAGCTTGCCATATAAAATGGCGGAGGGCTATATTAAACTTCTTAATATCATATGTTTTTAAAATTAAAGGGAGATTTTGAAATAGATAGCCTATTTTAGGCAATAAGACCATTTTGAACAATGCTATTCGTCCTGTTATTGAAAGGGGGAGATTTTGCCAATTCCTCATCTGCTGTAATATTTGCTGTAGAGTGGGAGTAAAATTTAATGTGTACCATTCTAGCGGGTTTGCTGATATAATGACCCCAAGATATCTAAATGATTTGGAAACTATTTTAAATGGATTATCAGTCAGAGAATTGTTTTTTACCCTTAGCCACATCAGTTCTGATTTAGTGCTATTCATTTTATAGCCAGAGAATAGGCCGAAGGTCTCGATTATATTTAGCAGCTTGGGAATATTCTTGTTAGTATTCGCTATATAAACCAGCAGGTCATCTGCATATAAGGCTACTTTAGCCTCTTTCCTTCGATTTTTTGCCTTATCTTTATAGCTAACGGCTCTATTGCTAGAACAAAGAGCAAAGGCGATAATGGGCACCCTTGTCTTGTGCCTTTTTCTAACTTGATTTTCCCTGAGACCTGACCATGTATAATCAGACTCGTAGATGCTTGTGTACAAATATTTTTGACCAGATTAAGAAAGTTGTTTGACAAACCAAACCTAGTTAATGTATCGAATAAATGATGGTGGTCAACACTATCGAAAGCTTTTTCGGCATCTATTGCAACTACTGCTGCATCTGGGTATGAGGTTTGAAAATTGTCCTCAGAGGTTTTAAAATGCTCAATAATCAGAAGAAGTTGTCTAATCTTAGCCGCTGAGCTGCGGTTATTCAAGAACCCGGCTTGGTCGTTATGGATGATCTCGGGTAGACCCTTTTGCAGCCTCCTGGCTAAGATAGATGTGAATATTTTATAATCAGAGTTAAGCAGTGCAATGGGTCTGTATGATTCTTTTTTTTTGCGGGTTCTTCCCAGGTTTTAAGATAAAGATAGTGTGTGATTCTAAGAAATTAGGTGGAATTTGGGCGTTTTCTTGAAAGAAAAATTTAAACAGGGTTGTGAGATGAGGAGCAATCAACTCACTCATGCTTTTATAAAACTCGTTGGGAATTGCATCTGGGCCTGGTGTTTTCTCCAACTTTAACTCACATATTGACTGCAATACTTCTGGTTCAGAAATTGGGGCATTTAAATTAGTTATAAAGTTCGCTTTGCCTTTTTTGATAGGAAGGTCATCCCAGAATCTCCCTTGCGCTACTTCATCTGTGGCCGATGGGGCATAGATATCCTTTTAATATTGAAGAAATGAATCTAAAATTTCTTCTGTTGAAGTTAAGCTATTATTTTCAACCTGCAAACACTCAATTAAGTTTGATTGTCTAGAATTTTTTACCAGTCTCGAGAGTATTTTGCCAGCCTTGTTCCCGTATTTATACAGATTAGATTGATATTTTAATTCAGAATGTACTGTTTGCGTGGCAAGATAAGAGTCGCGTTCCTTTTTTACTCTGATGTATTCGTTCCAATTACCCTTACTGGGAACACTCAAGTAGCTATTATATGCACTGGTCACTGAGGCTATTAGTTGGCTTTGCTTCTGTTTAGATTCTCGGTTTGATTTAGCTATGTATGCTATGATTTCACCCCTTAAAACCGCTTTCGCCGTCTCCCATAGGACCGAGGGATTAGAAACCGAGCCTTCATTTAATCTAAAGAACTCCTCCAATCTAGTTTTTAACCACTCTCTAAATTTTATGTTATTACTAAGATGTTTTGGGTAAAAGAAGCGTGAACCACCAGAGTTCTTCCTCTGAGTTGGAATATCCAACATTATTGGGGCGTGATCCGAAATACAAATTTCTGCTATGGTAGCTTTTGGTCCTACTTGGAAGCATCTGTCATTTATTAACAACAAGTCTATTCTAGAGAGACTCTTGGTAGCTCTCGAGTGGCATGTGTATGCCTTGATATGGGGATTCTGCGCCCTCCATATATCTCTTACTGCTAACGTGTGATGTATATTTTTAAATAGCTTCATTTCGAGGTTATCTTTTTTTGTTTTTCTGATTGCTCCTCTGTATCTATCCAAGGAAAAGCATGGAGCCATGTTGAAGTCCCCCGCTATAATTAAATGACCCTCGCTGACCTGGAGAAGTTGTGCTTGGAGAATGTCCCAAAAGTGATAGTCAATAATATTAGGAGCGTAGAGATTACAGATGGTGTAAATCGAGCCCTGAATTTTTATTTTTAAAATCAAATATCTGCTGCCCGGGTCAATAATGGTGAGCAATTTTTCATAAACTAACTTCTTCCCCAGGAGAATAGCAACTCCTTTTTTCCTATCTAACGAAGGCGCAACAAGAGCCTCTGCTACCCAGGAATGTTTTAATTTTATAGATTCCTCTATATTTAGATGTATCTCTTGAAGAAGTGCTATTGTAGTATTTAATTTCTGCAAATGAGAAAGAATGGTCTTTCGCTTAATCGGAGAGGATATACCCCCTATATTCCATGATGTGATTCTTATCATGTACTTCCTAATCTGATATGAGCAGAAAATCCTGACATCAGAAAAAAAAGGGGATCAACCTTAAATAGGTAATAGAGAGTAAGAATTGGGGAGGAGGGAGAGAGAAAGGCGAGAAAAAAAAAGAGGGGGGGGACCTTGCTTGTGAATCACTATACAGAGACCAAAAAAGTAAAAGAACATTTTTAATTATAATAAAATCAAGTCATCAGCTATAATATTAATATTTAAAGCCATATTCTTCTAATTTTTTTACTGCTTCTTCCATGGAGTCAAAAAAATAAATTTGTTCCTTGTAGTTTATCTTAAGTCTAGCAGGATAAACAACAGTAGCTTGCCAACCGTCTTTAATCAGTTTCCCACACAACGGAGTAAATTCTCTCCTCTTCCTGGAGGTCTCTATTGAGAAGTCCTAAAAGAGGAGGATTTTATTACCTTCATATGTAATTGGTTGATTTTTTCGATAGTGCTGTAAATACAGCACTTTATCTTGAAAATTTAAGAACCTTGATATAATTGGTCTAGGTCTATTAGTATTGAGTGAAATATCTGTAGCTCTCCCTAAGCGATGGGCTCTTTCAATTATAAAAGGTGAATGATTTGGGGGGATTTTTAACAATGTTGGTAGTATTTTGGTCATGAAATTCATGAGATCTTCTGGTTTAAAGGGATCAGGGACTCCAATAATCCTAAAATTATTTCTCCTAGACCTATTCTCCAGGTCATCGATCTTTGCTTGGAGTTTCATGATCTCATTTTGATTACTTTCTATCATGGGTATATATGTGTTTGTAGTGTCTTCAATGTCGGAAACACGCTGCTCAACTTCCTGTATTCTTGCAGAGAATTGTCTAATTTCTGCTGTAAGGGATACTAGATCTTGTTTAATTTCATTCCTTAATGACTCGAATTTTGGGGAGATAGCTTCTAATATGCTAGCTACCAAATCTTGATTGTCTTGCGTTGCTGTGATCTTTTGAGCTTTTGAGGGCGTGCCTTCACTGATGTTTTCAACTAAAGCTTCTGAGGGATTCTTGTTCCTACGTTCCCTATTGTTGGTCGCCATGCCCGGATTGTGTTTAGGAGTGAAGAATTTATCCATTAAGTGAAAAGAAAAAATCCAGTGCCTTATATTGTGAGCTACGAGCCCAAGAATTGAGGTGACGTGAACGTGAGAAAGGAGAAGGAAAAAAAAAAAGGGGGGGGGGAGGGAAGGTTGATTGTGGTGGGGGGATGTGATAAGGAAAATCAAACACAGAAGATCCTTGTGCAAGTGGGGGTGCTCAGGTAAAATGGGATAGTGAAAAAATTGTGATTAAGTTATAAAAAAGACCAGGAAATGGCGATTAGAATGGGTGGTATAAAGAACCAGCGTTTAAGCGATATAAACCCCTCTTGAATCTCAAAATGCCTCTGATATTTAGTAGTTTTATCTATCAGCTATAAGCCTTCCCTAATGACTCAATTCAGACCTATGTAGGTCACTCAAAAAATTTTGTTCATATTTAAGCAATATAATACTGCGTGGCTATGTATAAATCACTATATATGCCCATATATAAGTATACCAATGTTAACCAAAAGCATTAGGATGAATTCAGCATGGATAGTGCATATCCTAACAATTGAAATATTATATTCAAAGATACAAGTTATAGCTAGTTCTATGATCTCGTTTTGTCTGGGATCATATGCGGAACAATCTACAAGTTAGTTTTTCCTCTACTAGAGGGAGCTTTGAGTAATTGAGGGATTTGCCCTCTGAATAGACCTGTATTTTCTTGATATTATAAGCTTATATCAAGTGGTTCTTTACTTGATTAAAGGGATCAAGATTAAGGAGAATCTCTTTTAAACCAAGTTTTTTAGGGGAACAAATCTCATGCCACAACGTTTAAACCACCGATCTTGAGAGAATACCCTTTAATCTAGAAATAGATCTCTTATATTACTTGCATTTAGTTATGTCTGTCAGGAGCTATATTAGCCCCCTGATCTCTACACCTTCTGGAGTCCCTTTTATCTCTTCCTGTTTCCCTTCCTATCCTTCCTCTACTGGCCCATTGAGGGTTTAGCTAATCCTCCTTAGAGAAAGCGATTTTACAGGGAATGGTGACAAATACAGCAAATAATAAACACTTATGAGAAGGCATAGACAATACATATACCACAAGTACTAAGCATAGAGGATATAATATTTGTCCTTATATATAAGGAGAGATAAGTCCAGTTGCCAAAACAGTGGTTCAGATCAGTTCATATAATCTTATAGAGTTTATTAATCTTTCAAGTTATTTCAGGCAGTGTTTTTACCACTCTTCTTCCCCTTGAACTTGCCCTTCTCTTTTCTTTGCCTCACTAGGGTCATCTCCTTCTTTCCCTTGTTCCCCACAGGCTTATTTAGCTGAGAATTCCCCTTGCGGAATTAAAAGTACAGTCAATGTGTATCAGCTAAGTTGCAAAGAGGTTAGCCCTTGGGGAGATTTTTAGCTATTTTTTTTTCTTTTACTTTTATATCCCCTTACTTTAAATTCTTAGTTAGTTACTTCTTTGTCACTCTTCTCTCCCCCTCTAAGCAATTAGAGCCGATGGCTCACACTCACCCCTTCGGCGTGATGTCCTCTCAGGGATCGGATCTTTCCTATCAAGGAATTGTGTGGAATGCTGAAAATGCCTTCACAGCATGGCCCCCTTCGGTACTGCTGGAATCTGGCACTTTGTGTCCGAAGCCGCTGACCTCCCTTCTCTGCTGGTATTCAGGTTTAACATGCTCTTTTCTCCTAGCACTGCGGACTTCAGATAACGACTCCTCCTCGCAGCACCGGTGGGGAGGCAGGTCGATTGGGAGGAGAGGGCAATCCGGGTCAGCGGTTCTCCGTAGGAGCCTGAATCAGGTATCTCCCCACTCGCAACACCGGTGGACGGTGAGCGTGATCCCAGAGTACTGGCAGGCGGCATCTGTTGCAAGATACGCTGGCGGCTGAAGCGATCCCAGTCTGTGTAAGAGGGGTGAGTGTCGAGCAACCGGCGATGGTCCACAGGGAGCGGGTGGAGGGTGGGTTTAAATCACAAGCCCTCACAGAGTCCAGTCTGTAGAGGGGGGATCTTTCTGAAGGTCTTTTGACCATAAAGGGAGCCTGGTTGATCAACCTTCTGTTCCAGGCTCTGGGTATAAAGTTCTTATTTAGCGCTGTAGTTATTTGCGCTATAGGGGGAATTACCAGGTTTCAGATCAGCGGGGGTGACTGCAGCTAGTTTCTCCCTCCAGAACAGTGGGGATTCCTGGCGCGAACAACCGCCACTTAGGAGAGCTGCAGGGGAGCAGAGTCTGCTGCTTGTGCACAGGCTTGTGCACAGGCTCCTCCTCTTCCCTCCAACAACTTCCAGAGCATCATATTTTTGGAAGAAAAGTTTTTAATAAACTTTCTATAGTAATTGGCAAACCCCAAAAAACGTTGAATAGACCGAAGACCAACTGGGCGAGGCCACTGCAGAACTGCAGATAACTTATCAGGATCCATGGAGAACCCTGCAACGGAGATAACATAACCAAGGAAGGTTACTTGAGTCTGATGGAACTCACATTTCTCGAGTTTACAAAACAGGCCGTTCTCACGTAGTCTCTGAAGAACCCGTGTAACATCAGAACGATGAGCTTCAAGTGTGGGTGAGTGTATGAGGATGTTGTCTAAGTACACCACAACACACTGTTGCAACATATCTCGTAGGACATCATTAATAAGTTCCTGGAAAACAGCAGGAGCATTACATAGGCCAAAGGGCATTACAAGATACTCATAGTGCCCGCTCCTGGTGTTAAACGCTGTTTTTCATTCGTGGCCCTCCTTGATCCTAACGAGATTGTACGCTCCTCTCAAATCAAGTTTAGTAAAGACCGTAGCTCCCTTGAGGTGGTCAAAGAGTTCCGTAATGAGCGGAATAGGGTAAGCATTCTTAATGGTAAGACGTTTAAGACCCCTATAATTGATGCATGGTCTTAACTCGCCACCCTTTTTCTTCACAAAGAAGAAGCCAGCCCCTGCAGGAGAGCAGGATTTGCCGATGATCCCCCGCGACAGAGCATTGGCAACATACTCCTCCATAGCACAATTCTCTGCAACAGACAGAGGGTAAACCCAGCCCCGAGGAGGAATGGCTCCGGGTTGCAGGTCTATGGCACAATCGTAAGAGGCAATGTACCGGCACGCACCTTGTCAAAAACATCTAGGAACTATCGGTACTCCTCTAGCAATTGAGATACCAAAGAAGTGCACAAGACTTTAACTGGTTTCCAAAGACAAGTGGAAATACATTGCGGGGACCACGACAAAATTTCGCACCTGCGCCAGTCGGGACTGGGATTGTGCTTTTGGAGCCAGGGATAACCCAGAACAACCGGAAAATGCAGAGAGTACTAGAGGGTTTCAAAATGGAGAGCCCCAACAGCCATGGACAACGGAGCAGTTTTGTGAGTAACGAGTGCGGGCTGAAGGGGCCTGCCATCAATGACCTCAATAGCAAGCGGAACGGACCGGCAAAACAGGAATGGAGTGTTTTGATACAAAAGCAGTGTCAATGAAATAGCCCGCAGCACCAGAGTCAACAAGAGCCTGGGTGACTATGGAGGAGTCCACCCAGAAAAGGACAACCGTGACCAAAGGTTTCTCCTTAAGCGGTTCCAGGGACGAGGATAAACCACCCAAGGTCTTCCCCTGACAGGACCTTAGCTGTGAGCGTTTCTCGGCCGTGTAGGACAAGACTTCAAAAGGTGGCCTTGTAACCCACAATAGAGGCAGAGCCCCTCCCTCCTCCTAAAGGCCCTCTCCGCTGTGGAGAGATGCGTGAATCCCAACTGCATCAGCTCAGCAGTGGTGACTCGGGACCAGGAGGCATGGGAGGAGAGGGAGGCATGGGTGGGAATGAACACGTAGCAGACAACGGAACAGGAGGCTTCCGCAAGCGCTCCTTGAAAGAGGGCCTCTCTCTGAGTCTGATGTCAATTAGGATCAAAAATGACACCAATGCCTCGAGATCCTCTGGTAAATCTCTGGCAGCAACTTCGTCTTTAATCGCATCAGAGAGCCCATGAAAGAAGGCGGCAACAAGGGCTTCATTGTTCCAACCAACCTCTGCGGCAAGCGTATGGAACTCAATAGCATACTGAGCAACAGATCTTGTACCTTGCTGAATGGACATGAGTCGTTTAGCAGCAGAGGAGGAGCAAGCCGGAACATCAAATACTCTTCGAAAGGAGGCCACAAATTCAGGGTAATTTGAAATCACAGGTTTATTAGTCTACCACAAGGGTATGCCCAGGCAAGAGCTGTGTCAGAGAGTAACGAGATGAGAAATCCCACCATAGCTCTGTAAGAGGGAAACGTCTGAGGTAACATCTCAAAGTATATGCCCACCTGGTTCAAAAACCCTCTGCACTGAATAGGATCGCCTCCATATCGCTGAGGTAGAGGTGCAGAACCGGACATGCTCCTGGTAGGACTAGGTGCAGCAGCGAAAACAGGAGCAGCCATAACTTGTGGGACACTCTGGTCCAAATGTGCAGTGCGAGTCAGCAGGGTTTGCCGGGCTAGTGCAAATTGATCCAAGCGGTGATCCTGTTCATCCATCCTGGAAATGATGGCAGGTAAAGGTGGATTATTAGCACCATCAGGATTCATGGCTTTTGTGTAATGTCAGGGTGCCAGGAATCAGACTGAGACGAGAAGTGCAAAAATAATCAGACCTTTATTAATAACAAAAAAACAATAAAAAGTCCACAAGTCAAATAACAAGCCAGGAGTCAAAACCAGAGCTGGTCAGACGAGCCGAGTCAGGAGACAAAGTGAATAGTCAGATGGCCGGAATCAGGAACAAGGAAAACAGCAGAGTCAGGAACAAGCCAGGGATCAGGAACCAGGAAGGACGTCAGACAGCCAGGTAATACACAGGAACTCTTACAAACAGATCTGAGACAACGCAAAGGCAAAGCATACTGAACAGAGGCCCTTTAAATAATAAGTGATGACATCACAATTCTGAGACTGCATCCTGTCTTACACAAATGATGCACACCAGCCTGGCCATAATTACAATAGAGATCACCTGCAGCAATGCTTCTTCTAATTTTACAATCTGGCTGCATTACTCTAGCATCTCTCTCTCTTTTTTCCCATCTGCCTTTCCTACTTGCATGTGCAATGCTTTCATTGAGGAGCAATACACTGTGCACATGCAAAATGAGTGGAGCTGATGTACCAGGGTCACTGGTTTGTACTTGCTACCTGGGCCAAAAATTGCCAGTCCTCCCCGGGAGGAAAAAACTCCCAGAGCTGGCCATGGGGACTTTGAAGGGGGTTCTTGAGGCACATAGTGGAGATCTCCTGAGCTGCAGACCGCAGCTGAGCTGACAACCACTCCCAAACAACTGATCAATGGAAACATCTATTTTTTTTTATTACAGTCTGTAATCTATCCATCATCAATCCTTTATATATATATATATATATATATTTATATATATATATATATATATATATATATACATAATGAAGATAAATAATGCATTTTTATCTTTAAATCATTGTATATATCCATGCCATAGTGTCCTGTGTGATTATTCTTCTAAAAATTGGGTGTATATATGATGTCTTTTATAAATCGCATTTTGCCATCATATCATACAATCTGATGCACAGATGCTCATAATTGTAATTAAACTGACTGATGTGTAGTAAGTAGGTCTGAGTATTCTGTTTGTGTGTGTGTATGGCATGGTGTGTGTGTGGCATAATTTGTGTGTGAGTAGCATGGTGTGTGTATGGCATTGTGTAGGTGTGTATGGTGTGGTATAGTATATTGGGTCCCCAACTACTAGTTTAGCATCGGGCCCCAACATTTTTAGTGGCGGCCCTGTAGCTTATAATATGGAATGAGTGCATGTTTTATTGTTTTTATTTGAATAAAAAGTGTGTGCTATTTACCCTGCACTGCTGTTTCCTTGTACAATACCTATATTTTCAGAACATACTGCTACCAGTGCTGCAGTTTTTTATGAAGCAGCGGCATAACCAGAAGAGTATTTTGGCTGTATTGGGATATCCTGTCCTATGATAACCAACAGCTTAAAGGGACACTGAACCCAAATTTTTCTTTCATGATTCAGATAGAACATGTAATTTTAAGCAACTTTCTAATTACTTCTATTATCAATATTTCTTATTTCTCTTGTTATCTTTATTTAAAAAGCAGGAATAAAAAGCTTAGGAGCCAGCCTATTTTTGGTTTTCAACCTGGGTTGTGCTTGCTTATTGGTTTGCTAAATGTAGCCAGCAATAAGAAAGCGCTATCCAGGGTGCTAAACCTAAAATGGGCTGGCTCCTAAGATTTAAATTCCTGCTTTTTACAAAGTGACTATTTAGCAGAATCATTACAGCAGCTTGGAAAACAGGATAACTATGTTCAGCTTAGTCATGATCCCACTCTGTCTTATCAGAGGGAGCTAAGATATCTCCTAGACAAGGGCGGTGACTTGGGGATCTTGGACAAAAATACCTTAGAGTATTTATATGTGGAACATCCTAGAATGCCAATTTTCCACCACTTGCCCAATTTACAAGACAAGAAACATGTTCTGAAAGTAGTTGAGTATACAGTTTGGACCACACAGTCTAGCTGGTTGACGGTAGATGTGACTGCACTCTATTCGTCAGTCAAGAATGATTTGGGACTAAAAGCACAAAAAAAAATTTTTTGTCACTGTACTAACTATACGACTTGCTTTCAGAACTTGATGTAGCTTCCTTCTTGTTAACACACAACTTTTTTTACTTTGATGGCAAGGTTTATCTGCAGAGATGTGGGACAGCCATGTGGGCGAAGTTTGCCCCCTCCTATGCCAACATCTTTATGGGTTGGTGGAAGCTGTCCCACATCTTTGCAGATACCAACCCATTTAGATCTAGTATTCTTGTATACAAGCGTTACATCAATGACTTGTTGTTTGTATGGCAGGGTGATGTGGAATCAGTTCAAGCATTTGTAAATTGGATTAATGACAATGAAATGGGCATGCGGTTCACTTTTGAGTATAAGAATAGCATTAATTTTCTTGATCTCGGTCTCAAGGGGCTACCTAGTGGCAGGATTGCATCAAGAGTGTACCGCAAGCCCATTTTAGAGAATACCCTGTTGAGGGCCAATAGCTTTCACCCTAGACATGTACCCCATGCAGTTGCAAAGGGGCAGTTCAATTGTATTAAAAGAACTGCACAGATAAGAATCAATTTGAAAAAGAGGCCCAAGATCTTAGGAAAAGGTTGTTGGAAAGAGGTTACAGAAGAACAGTAATCAATAAGGCCAAATATGAAGTAGCACATATGGATAGGAGTTTCTTTATACAGGATAAAAGAACATCAAAAAGTAGATCCTTTGAGGGTGTAAAATTCATTATCAGCTATAGCGCCCAATATGATCAGGTGTGTGATATAATACGCAAGCATTTCAGCATATTGGCTGCGGATGATCTATTGGTTCCCACTGTCGAAAAAGGCATTAGATGTGCATACAAGAAAGCAAGGACAATTGCCCACTTAGTGGCACCTTCTCAGGTGATTAAACCTAAGGGATCTAATTCCGCATGGTTACAACATAAAGGAATATTTAGATGTGGCCGATCAAGGTGTAAGACAAAAACAGGTATTGGCGCACATCCAAACACATAAGACCTCATACTGTATTTTTTCACATATTTTTCAAATATTTTTAAATGCTGCAAAAAATTTCCTGCTTAATATTTTTTTATTTTTTTAAATAAAGTTAGTCACACAATATGGCCATATTCTGCTCAGCCAGTCACCACTTACAAGGTGTCCCAAAATAGACTGCTCCTAACACTATAAAGTTTAGCCTTACTGGAAAGAATCATTCGATTCTAATATACTAATACAGAATTCCAACACTGCAGTACTATGCCTCAAATCATGACTGCACAGAATGAGACACCCTGGCTTTTATATATAACTCAAATACATTGTCTGGAACACACCTGAGCAGGGTGGTGTGCTTTAACCAAAGGGATTTGGTCAGTCTCCCTTAAAATTTAAGAAATACAACAAGGGGGTTTGGTTAAGCACAACTAACAAAAACATTTTATATATTAGCAGTAGCACACATATTGTGGGAGTGCTGCCAAAATTACCAAAATAAGTATAAGACAAAAACAGAAACAAGATCAAGGTGTAAACCATGCAAACATGCATCAATAGGTGACACTTTTAGATCTGTGGTTACACAGGAGAGTTTTTCTATACAAAGTTGCCTAAACTGTACTTGTAAATTCGTAATATATCTAATAACTTGCACTTCATGTTCCCTCCAGTACGTAGGTCTCACTACTAGAGATGTGAATTCCTGTATTAGGGGACACCTCTCAACCATACATGTTGGTAAGGCCAAGACACCATTGGTCCAGCACTTTGTGCAAATTCATAATAAGAAAAGTGAGACCTTTACCTGGAGTGTCATTGAAAGGATATCAGTAACAGATAGGGGTGGAGACAGGGTAAAACGACTAGAGAGGCAGGAAATGTTTTGGATCTTTAGATTGAAAACTAGGGTCCCTTTTGGACTCAATTCTGAGTATGATTTAATCAACTTTTGATAATAAACCATACTCTACATAGATGGGTCCTGCCCATGTCCACTCCTATCTGTTCTCCATGTCCGGTGTGCTACTGTCTTGCTTATTTTAAGATTATGTTGCATTCGCATTTGTATTCTACAGCTGGTTGCTGTTACACTGTTATGATATGTCATGTTATCTTATTTTATTACATGCTGGTATCCAATTTTTGGTGTATCCAGCAAAGACTGCTGAGATGTGCCAATATTGTTTATATTACAAAACATACAGGGTTTATTTTGTATCTATTGGCACTATGCATAGGACATTTGTACCTTTATTAAAATATTACCATTTTAGTCTGCATGAAAAGTTTCTTTCTCTGCAGCTGGGCTTTAAAATTGTTTTACAAGCCCATCATTATTATTATTTTCGTAAAAATAGTGCTAGTGGATACTAAATTATTGGATTTGTCTTTTACAGCTAGCGTGCAGGAGATTTATATATGTGCCCTGATTTATGTAATACATAATAACATAGAAATGTTTACTCAGACGTTTGTTTAAAATCTCTAAGGGGTGTGTTTTTACAATTAATGAGCAGCCAATGAGTGACTTTTAATGTATTTAAATAGGTACTGTGTGTCTGATGGGTCAGGCTATGACTACGGCTTCTGCCGAAACGTGTAAGCCTATCTGACATATAGCACCCTTTTTGTTTTTCCTCCATGGACTCAGTCCTTTGTAATTTGTGGAAATAAAGAATTTTTGTTTTACACACGGACGGATTGCCTTCTTGTCTTCCTTTGCTACATAGTATATTGGGTCCCCGACTACTAGTTTAGTAACGGGCTTCAACATTTTTAGTGGCGGCACTGTAGATTATAATATGGAATGAGTGCATATTTTGTTGTTTTTATATAAATAAAAATTGTGTGCTATTTACTTTGCTTCGATTTTCCCTGCACTTCTGTTTCTTTGTGCAATACCTATCTTTTCAGAACACACTGCTACAAGTGCTGCAGTTTTTTATGAAGCAGCGGCATAACTGGAAGAGTATTTTGGCTGTATTCTGATATCCTGTCCTATGATCACCAACAGATTAAAGGGATACTGAACCCAAATTTTTTCTTTCAAGATTCAGACAGAACATGCAATTTTAAGCAACTTTCTAATTTACTCCTATTATCAAATTTTCTTCTCTCTTGTTATCTTTATTTAAAAAGCAGGAATAAAAAGCTTAGGAGCCGGCCCATTTTTGGTTTACAACCTGGGTTGTGCTTGCTTATTGGTTTGCTAAATGTAGCCAACAATAAGAAAGCCCTATCCAGGGCGCTGAACCTAAAATGGGCTGGCTCCTAAGCTTTATAATTCTGTTTTTTAAATAAAAATAGCAAGAGAACAAAGAAAAATTGATAATCGGAGTAAATTAGAAAATTGCTTAAAATTTTTTATAATTAATAACATCTGTTTGCTAATAAATATCTACACAGTGATCATTGATTGTATTAATTATGATATATTACAGCAAAAGAATACAAGGAGGAGCACTCCAATAGGTACTTGTTTAAAGTGTAGCCTTTATTTAAAAAAAAAAAAAGAAAAAAGTTTAAAAGCTGTAGATACAAAAGATCCATAGTACAAGCCAGGTAGCCCATGCAAAGAAAATAGGCAGTTATAAGGGTTACTGTAGTGTGAACGCTCCTTGCATCTCTTTTCATAACCGTTATTACAATTCTATTTTATGTATTATTCTATATTATAATTGAATAATTACACCAGCTTATAAAGGAATAAATATGCAGTGAGTACAGAGGGTTATGTAACGTAAAATAATATACACCCTCTGGTGCACGGAGGTCTACAGAAACTAAATTTGACAAATGAAAGAAGTTAAAAAGGTGACCCTTATCCAGCAAATACTCATATCATCCAATTAAAAAATCAGTTGGATGGTCAATCAATAGGAGAAACACCACTGATTCAATATAACTCATTTATAGCACTCTCAAAGTGAAGAGCGATAAAAAAAATAATATATATATATATATATATATATATATATATATATATATATATATATAAATATATACCAAAATAGAAAGTGAGTGCAGAACCCACAAGAAACTGTATATATACAGTATATATATATATATATATATATATATATATATATATATATATATATATATATATATATATATATATATATATATATATACAGGGAGTGCAGAATTATTAGGCAAGTTGTATTTTTGAGGATTAATTTTATTATTGAACAACAACCATGTTCTCAATGAACCCAAAAAACTCATTAATATCAAAGCTGAATATTTTTGGAAGTAGTTTTTAGTTTGTTTTTAGTTTTAGCTATTTTAGGGGGATATCTGTGTGTGCAGGTGACTATTACTGTGCATAATTATTAGGCAACTTAACAAAAAACAAATATATACCCATTTTAATTATTTATTTTTACCAGTGAAACCAATATAACATCTCAACATTCACAAATATACATTTCTGACATTCAAAAACAAATCAGTGACCAATATAGCCACCTTTCTTTGCAAGGACACTCAAAAGCCTGCCATCCATGGATTCTGTCAGTGTTTTGATCTGTTCACCATCAACATTGCGTGCAGCAGCAACCACAGCCTCCCAGACACTGTTCAGAGAGGTGTACTGTTTTCCCTCCTTGTAAATCTCACATTTGATGATGGACCACAGGTTCTCAATGGGGTTCAGATCAGGTGAACAAGGAGGCCATGTCATTAGATTTTCTTCTTTTATACCCTTTCTTGCCAGCCACGCTGTGGAGTACTTGGACGCGTGTGATGGAGCATTGTCCTGCATGAAAATCATGTTTTTCTTGAAGGATGCATACTTCTTCCTGTACCACTGCTTGAAGAAGGTGTCTTCCAGAAACTGACAGTAGGACTGGGAGTTGAGCTTGACTCCATCCTCAACCGAAAAGGCCCCACAAGCTCATCTTTGATGATACCAGTCCAAACCAGTACTCCACCTCCACCTTGCTGGCGTCTGAGTCGGACTGGAGCTCTCTGCCCTTTACCAATCCAGCCACGGGCCCATCCATCTGGCCCATCAAGACTCACTCTCATTTCATCAGTCCATAAAACCTTAGAAAAATCAGTCTTGAGATATTTCTTGGCCCAGTCTTGACGTTTCAGCTTGTGTGTCTTGTTCAGTGGTGGTCGTCTTTCAGCCTTTCTTACCTTGGCCATGTCTCTGAGTATTGCACACCTTGTGCTTTTGGGCACTCCAGTGATGTTGCAGCTCTGAAATATGGCCAAACTGGTGGCAAGTGGCATCTTGGCAGCTGCACGCTTGACTTTTCTCAGTTCATGGGCAGTTATTTTGCGCCTTGGTTTTTCCACACGCTTCTTGCGACCCTGTTGACTATTTTGAATGAAACGCTTGATTGTTCGATGATCACGCTTCAGAAGCTTTGCAATTTTAAGAGTGCTGCATCCCTCTGCAAGATACCTCACTATTTTTGACTTTTCTGAGCCTGTCAAGTCCTTCTTTTGACCCATTTTGCCAAAGGAAAGGAAGTTGCCTAATAATTATGCACACCTGATATAGGGTGTTGATGTCATTAGACCACACCCCTTCTCATTACAGAGATGCACATCACCTAATATGCTTAATTGGTAGTAGGCTTTCGAGCCTATACAGCTTGGAGTAAGACAACATGCATAAAGAGGATGATGTGGTCAAAATACTCATTTGCCTAATAATTCTGCACTCCCTGTATATATATATATATATATATATATATATATATATATTATCACACCATACATAAAATAAAGTATACAACTCCTACTAACATCTGCTAAATATACAATAACAATCCTATAGAGCTTCTATTGCAATTGGAGGCACATTGAAAAGATCCCTAAAGGTCCTAACAGGAATAAAAAGTTAAAATTGCCAAAGTTCTGGATCTAAGTCCCCCTTATCATTGAAAGGGAGCAAGCAAGAAAAGGCTCCAGTCATTATTATGCAGATATCAAAGCAGAGGGTTAGTGCATGCACTTCCACTATAAGCAATAGAGCAAAAGTAACAGGCAATAGTAAAGGAGCTGACAAATGATTTGTGAGTACACCTCGGGTCTTGCTTGAATAAAAAACACTTTTATTCCATTTTCAATTTAAAACAACACAGCATCATATCCATTCCATTACAAAGACATTCTCGATTAACAAAGTTTCCTTGTCATTAGTTCTGACGCATTTCGGCTGTGTAAGCCGTAGTCATACGTAAATCATTTGTCAGTTTAAACACAGCCAGTAAGTGAGATCTTGGATGACGAGCACGCAGGCTGCAGGGCGGCTCAATCAATAGGAGGAAGGGTGTGTGTCAACACGCGGCTAGCAACACTCTCACATACAGAGTTCGAGGACGTCAGGTGACTTGAAGAGGGGAGGCTACGGACGGATACACAGTGCGTGCCGTGGAATGCTTTTGGTGTCTCTCCCCCAGGACCGAGCACCATCGCCACTGCAAACTGTGAGTTTCAATGACCGCTATATGTGGTATGTGAACAGTAGGTGTTTAGGAAGCTGCCCAAAGGACATTAACACACCCTAGCCTGACCAAATAAGAGTTGAGCTTGTTATGAAACATAGCAGCGCTGGAAACAGAGATGCACAGGGGTAAACAAACTTAATAGTAAAGGAGCCACATATATTATGACCCCTGGTTAACTCACAAAGCGATATAAACAGTACTCCTAGGGTGGATATATAGAGGTTTAAGCTCACCATCTATATACCATAAACATTTTTTTGATGATTGAAAAATGTAAGTACACCGGCGGATGGTGAGTTATAACCTCTATATATCCACTCTAGGACTGTTTATATCGCTTTGTGAGTTAACCAGGGGCCGTAATATACAGTATGTGGCTCCATTGTAACTATTGCCTGTTACTTTTGCTCTATTGCTTATATTGGAAGTGCATGCACTAACCCTCTGCTTTAATATCTTCATAATAATGACTGGAGCCTTTTCTTGCTTGCTCCCTGTCAGTGATAAGGGGAAAATAATATAGCGACAGGTGTAAACAAACACAACACACACAGCTTTAAAAGAGCAGCTCGCCCTACATACACACTATTATAAAGGTACAGGCAGTCGTGATGCATACAGCCTTTAAAGGGGCAGATCACTCCACATGCACACCAAAACACAGACTTAAAGGGGGCAGATCACAGTAAGAACAAAAACATATACAACTCACACACAGCCTTAAAGGAACATGTGCACACAGTCCTTAAGGGATAGGCACACACATACAACCCACACAGCCTTAAAGGGATTGAGACAGGGCACAAAACATGTGCAGCACAAAGGGACAGATCACAGCACTCTTGCAATGCACATAGCTTTAACGTCTTAAAAGGGGCAGCTCATAGCAAGCACACAAACGGATTTAAAGGTATAACCCCCCCCCCCACACACACACACACACACACACACATACACACAGTTAAAGTGACAGTGCATGGCTCTGTATGAAAGCCAAAAGCCATCTCTATAAGTGACTGTATTAATGCCTTGAGCTAACTCACTCCCTAACTAGTGTGCTCACAGCTAGGAGCCACTAGCTGACATGCGTGGCTTTCTGAAGCAGGATGTGCACAGTTTACAAACCTTAAAAAGGGACATGAAATACAACATTTTTCGTCCATGATTCAGATAGAGCAAACATTTCTAAACAACTTTTCAATTTACTTCTATTAACAATTTTGCTGCATTCTCTTGGTATCCTTGGTTTACAATTATGCTTTTTTTTAAAAATACTTACCTTTTTGTTACTGGAAACTTACCACTGATCCTCTGCCCGCATCTCCTTCAGTATTTAGCAGATTGATGACAAATCGGCTTCCTCCAATCGTTGTGTGCCCCCTTTGGCGTCCAGCTCGTGTGGTACACAACGATTGGAGGAAGCCAGATTCGTCATCAATCTGTTCAAAACTGAAGGAGATGTGGGCAGAGGATCGGCGGTGTTTACCGTAACAAAAAGGTAAGTATTGGGGTGGAGCCAAGAGCCGTTGCAGTAAGACGTGTATTGGAGAGGCTCCTGGTTTTACATTGCATTTATTTAAGTTTTTCTGAGGAATAATTCTTGAACTTTAAAATTAGTGGCAGTCTGAGATGAGTTGCTACTGTGACCTTCAGATGTGAACATAATTGGGAAAGTTTGGAGCAACTTCTTACATGGACTATACCGCTACTGTAATGGAGGATTGCATCTACATCGAGATGCAGGCTCTGCTTTTGGAATATGAGCAACTAATACTCAACAGATTTGACTGCCTAATTGCAGTTGTAGAAGCGGAAAACTCAAAAAATAAGCTCAGTAAACTCGATGAGGCGGGAGAGGCAGCTTGCTGTGCGCAATTAGACACCATACAGTTGGTTGCAGAAGATGTTCCCTTCGCGCCTGTCCTGTCTAAGAAGGAGCGGGGGCGGATAGAGCCCGGGAAAGATAGATCCGGTGAAACAGAGAACTCCCCTGCTGTGCTGGATCACAGCTTACAAACACCCAGAGAATCGTTTATATGAATAGCGAGGCTCCCACTGAAAGATGTGAGTCAGCGGGAACTGTTGATGCCTGCTCCTGGGGGGCTCTATTTATTTCAGATTTGCAGTTCCTCTTGGGCACTTGGCGCTCTGGCACCAATGTTAAAACTGGAGTCGGGTGATATTTCAAGTGCGACAGGGAATGCCGAAAGCTCAGGCCCACCATACTCTTTTGACCCTAACATGCGCACCTTAATGAGTGCAGAACATAGATACTTTCATGAGAATCTCCACTGTTTAACCCAAGGACTCTGCACACACGAAAACGAATGCCTGAAGCCGTGTAGATTTCGCATCTACCACTTTTTCTGTTCTTACTGTTTATGAAGATTTAGCTCCCACCACTCACCGAGGATAGTGCAACTCCTCTTTTGTCTGCCAAGTTTTCTTTTTTTCCTCAAGCTTATTATCTGAATGGACTTATAATGTGGACGGTGTAGTAAGCAAGTTATACCCTACTCTCCTCTTCTTATAGTTAAAAATGTTTTGCTCTGATATCTTTATGTTAAGAGTGTGATTGGTGTGTGATGTGCATTCCCTTCTGACCTCATAATTATTACCTTGTATGCTGGTGTACTCTTAGCTCACAGTTGATGAAGTATATGATAAAGCCCAAACACTTGACAGTCTTAAGCAGTCACATGCTATCTACAGTCATATTAATATTTTAAGGTTAATTTAGAAGCATACTCTGCATAGGGATGGGTCTTTGCTGAGCTTGGTAAGTGATATTAGGCATTAAACCTGGTTGCTAACAGAGTCACTATAATACACATAAGGCTTACATGATCCTTCTCTATGGCTGACTGGGCTACTGGCTGTAGGCAGCTCGAAGACTGTGAATTATTGACTGCTTCCCTTTTCATATATTTGTTTGTACATTCAGCTTCCCATGGAATATAGATCCAGTGTCTTATAAAGAGTAAGGCCACCCTTCAGTATGTATGGACATATGGGTTTGTATCATACCTCACCACTGCTGTTAATCATACCTCACCACTGCTGTTAATATACTTGTCTGTACTGAACAGTAGATATGTAGGAGCTTAATTATGGGAACTACTATTGTTTTCGTTGTTCATAATATATACTGCTTCTCTTGATAGCGGATGTACTCCTGTCGCACATTGTTAGTGTGCGCCTACCATACCTATAGTAACACATCTAGAACTCATTGTCCCCACTATACTGTCTTGTCTTAGATGTCAAGTCCGTACTCTCATTTAGTTCTCTCTTGGGTAAATTTCGCTCAAAATATATAAATAGCATTGCACAGAGCTTATAAGTTGCTGCTCAATTTGGGAGCCCTTGAGATATAGCTGCTTCTAGATCTCTCTGTTCTACTTATTTACTAATTTTCTCACTATTGGTAGAGTCACTTTCAAGTCTGGTATGTGGGCCAACAATGAAGGAGTACACTATCACTATAATAATCTCCGCCCCCCCCCCCCCCCACTACTCTTATGCGGTAATGGTTTAATACCTCCTCCTCCGCACCCCTTTTGGCAGAGTTATGCAGCCTCTGCCTAGCCTGAAGAACCAGGACTAAGTTTTCTCCTATATTCCTTAAATAGGTTCTTTGGGCCCTAATATAAGAAATTCACTGTGTTTGTGATTTCCTAGTTATTGGAAGATTACCTAGACTAAACGTTTTATTATTGTGTAGGTTGCTACCAATGTTCAGTGTTAATGTCTAACTATGTTTACAGTGGTAACGGAGGGCTGTTTTAGTATAACACTTTTACCAGTTTCTCGTGTATGATGCTAAATGACATTATCTAAGTGTAGCTTGAGTACCATCCTGTAGCTTTATAGTTAAATTTGTTTGCAGATTTCAAAGCTAGCCGCTACTTTATACACATTGGCACTTAACTTCTTGATATTAACTTTATTACTGTGTCCTCAGTGGCTGACCAAAGTCTCTGGTCCCTTAAGTGGACCTGTTTGCTTGGAGGACATTATGACCCAACAAAAAAAAAAAAAATGAGGTCTCCAGACTATCATGTCATATTGGTTTGAAATGTGTTGTTGTTCCCACATGATGTACTATATTTGGTTGGTATTTGTTTATTCCTACATGTCATGTGTAAACTGTATCTTTTCTGTCATGACTGTATTGTAAAAGCCATTTTTACCTCAATAAAAATATTGGAAAAAAAAAAAAAGGTAAGTATTTTAAAAAAGTGTAATTGTAAAGTTTAATGACTTAAAGTGCCCATGTGTTAAGAATATTTTAAAATACTGGGCTTTAAGTCATTCAGCTTTACAACAAGAGGCATAAATGTGCAGCCACCAATCAGCAGAACTTCCAGCTCCTGAGCCTACCTAGGTATGCTTTAAACAAAAGATAATATAAGTAATTTAGAAAGTTGTTTAACATTGTATTCTACGTCCCTTTAAATAAGAAAAATGTCACAAATAAACACATAAAAGGACTAAAATCAAGCAGCATTGCCTACCTCTCTGCAGTTAGCTTCACAGCAAAGCTAAACAGGTTACCACAGTTTTAAGCGTCTAAACAAACCAGAGCTGAATAGCTAACATCTCACACACAGCTCTTTGAAATATGAATCTTCTTCTAGAAGACTGTGTAGGCTGAGGGTTTCATACAATGGACTCGATTTATCAAGCCCTTCCTTCGCCATCATTCGACTGCAGGTTCTCACAAGAGAACTTGCAGTCAGTATTTATCAAGCAGCTGTTAGCAGGCCGCTGCTTCCCTAACCTCTTAATCTCCTGGTCTTGACCTACTGGAGAGATTGACAGCTCCTGCCCATGCGTGATTCAGTGACGTGCTGTCATAGGAGGCAGATGAGGCAGCGCCTCCCCTGTCCTATCTGGGTATTACACTTTTTAAAAAATGTTTAAAGAAAAAATAATTCTTAAGTTTATTAAAAAAATTTTTTACAAAATTCTGTACCCCAAGGAAGCGCCCCCAACACCCCACCACCCAAATGCCCACTCCACCACACTCCCATATTTGTGCATTGCAATCCATATTGAGCAATGGAGAGGCTATGAGCCGTTCAGCTGGCCCTCCATTGCGCAATATGGATGGCTTTCTACATTTTTGTATGAGCCAGATCCAGCGCCACCAAGTGGTGGTTACGGCTCTTTGTGGCCCATTCTGCTCTCAAAGGAGGCTTTTCTCTAAGCCGCCGCTGGAGCCAATCAGTGGTCGGTGTCAGATTCTGGGCAGGAAGAGAGCTGACAGCCTGAGCCAAGTGACATCACGTGATGTGAGCCTGGAGAAAGTGGAGACTGTGAAAAAAGTCAGACAGGAGCCAGAGGAGAAGTTTCCAGATAAGCGCAAATTTATTACAGACACATTTAGATTCAGAACTGGCAGCAGTAAAGGGGGTAGCTGAGGCTGTTTAACACAGTCGTGTTAGTTGCACTGCAGTACACTGAACGGTGGTGTGGGTGAGGGAAGTGGGGACTGAACTTGTGTTGTGCTCTGCTCTCCGTCCCCATGCTGCATAAGAACAGTTATTGTTCTGTCTATTATATGCTTATTATGTTCAAGTTGATGACATCTGGTGGTTTCATGTTGCAATTAAAGCTTGGTTCCTCTCAAGAATAAAACAGGAAGTGTTAATAAAGTTTGTTAATAAAAGTTTTACTTTCAGTTTCTCAGCAGCCATCTTAGCATCAAGAAGCATGGAAATCAGCTCTTCATATTTGCCTCTAAATATACATATGCCTGTAAGTTTTTTATTGTTTGCTAATAGTTCATTGTATTATTGTATGTATTATAAGCACCACGTGTAACTACATATTGTAATTTCAACTTTTCTTATTGTATTGCAGTTTTACAAAATAACTATTCAGAAGTAAGATCAGTTTGGAATAAACACAAAGATATTTCTGTCTGGTTTGTTAACTAGCTGTCTAGCTATCAGTTAGTGAAGACAGTACAGTAAAAAGGCATGCTATATCAGGGGAAGATACAGAGCTGCATTTTAAAGTAAAAAGGCATGCTATATCAAGGGAAGATATAGGAGCTGCATTGTAAAGTGAGAAGCAATAACAAGCAAGATACAAAGGCTGCATTTTAAAGTAAAAAGCAGTAAATAACAAGCAAACATACAAGACCTGCAATTTAAAGTGAAAGGCAGTAAAAATAATTTGCACAAGAACTGCATTTAAAATATTGCACTAATTTAACCTGATCACTATGAACCAAGATAAGAGTGTTGATATGACGCAGCAAACTTTAGAGACCAGATTCTATGCCTCTGGCTCTAAATATTAGATATGTGCATGGCTAAAAAATTTGGTTCGTTTTCGGTTCGGATCGATTCGGACTTTTCCAATTTCGGATCGAATCGAATTCGGCAAAATTTGAATGAATTAGTTTCAGATTTATTAGGATTAGAATAAATTTGTTTCGGATTTATTCGGATTCGAATAAATTCGGCTGAATTCGGTTCTATTCGGTTCCGAAATTCGGTATGTTTTAGTACACTAACACCCATTTAGTACACTAACACCCATAAACTACCTATGAACCACTAAACCGAGGCCCCCCCACATTGCAAACCCTATAATAAAATTATTTAACCCCTAATCTGCCGACTGGACACCGCCGCCACCTACATTATAGCTATTAACCCCTAATCTGCCGACCGGACATCGCCGCCACCTACGTTATAGCTATTAACCCCTAATCTGCTGTCCCTAACATCGCCGACCCCTACATTATAGTTATTAACCCCTAATCTGCCCCCCCAACGTCGCCGCAACCTAACTACAAGTATTAACCCCTAATCTGCCGACCGGACATCGCCGCCACCTACATTACAGCTATTAACCCCTAATCTGCTGTCCCTAACATCGCCGACCCCTACATTATAGTTATTAACACCTAATCTGCCCCCCCAACAACGCCGCAATCTAACTACAAGTATTAACCCCTAATCTGCCGACCGGACATCGCCGCCACCTACATTATAGCTATTAACCTCTAATCTACTGTCCCTAATGTCGCCGACCCCTACATTATAGTTATTAACCCCTAATCTGCCCCCCCAATGTCGCCGCAATCCTAACTACAAGTATTAACCCCTAATCTGCCAACCGGACACCGCCGCCACCTACATTATAGCTATTAACCCCTAATCTGCTGTCCCTAACATCGCTGACCCCTACATTATAGTTATTAACCCCTAATCTGCTCCCCCCAATGTCGCCGCAATCCTAACTACAAGTATTAACCCCTAATCTGCCGACCGGACACCGCCGCCACCTACATTACAGCTATTAACCCCTAATCTGCTGTCCCTAACATCGCCGACCCCTACATTATAGTTATTAACCCCTAATCTGCCCCCCTCCAATGTCGCCGCCACCTAACTACAAGTATTAACCCCTAATCTGCCGACCGGACATCGCCACCACTATAATAAATGTATTAACCTCTAAACCGCCGCACTACCGCCTCGCAAACACTATAATAAACTTTATTAACCACTAATCTGCCCTCCCTAACATCGCTGCCACCTACCTACAATTATTAACCCCTAATCTCCCGCTCCCAACGTCGCCGCTACTATAATAAGGTTATTAACCCCTAAACCTAAGTCTAAACCTAAGTCTAACCCTAACACCCCCTAACTTAAATATAATTTAAATAAAACAAAATAAATTTACTATAATTAAATAAATGAATCCTATTTAAAACTAAATACTTACCTATAAAATAAACCCTAAGATAGCTACAATATAACTAATAGTTACATTGTAGCTATCTTAGGGTTTATTTTTATTTTACAGGCAACTTTGTATTTATTTTAACTAGATACAATAGTTATTAAATAGTTAATAACTATTTAATAACTACCTAGCTAAAATAAATACAAATTTACCTGTAAAATAAATCCTAACCTAAGTTACAATTACACCTAACACTACACTATCATTAAATTAATTAAATAAATTAATCCTATTTAAAAATAAATACTTACCTGTAAAATAAACCCTAATATAGCTGCAATATAACTAATAGTTACATTGTAGCTATTTTAGGATTTATATTTATTTTACAGGCAACTTTGTATTTATTTTAACTAGGTACAATAGCTATTAAATAGTTATTGACTATTTAATAGCTACCTAGTTAAAATAATTACAAAATTACCTGTAAAATAAATCCTAACCTAAGTTACAATTAAACCTAACACTACACTTTCATTAAATAAATTAACTACAAGTACCTACAATTAAATAAACT
The DNA here is from genome assembly GCF_027579735.1 of Bombina bombina. Classification (NCBI taxonomy): domain Eukaryota; kingdom Metazoa; phylum Chordata; class Amphibia; order Anura; family Bombinatoridae; genus Bombina; species Bombina bombina. Next base: position 721,432,411 of record NC_069500.1, on the reverse strand, counting down.
AAACTAAAGTAAAAAAAAACACTAAATTACAAAAAACAAAAAAATATTACAAGAATTTTAAACTAAGTACACCTAATCTAAGCCCCCTAATAAAATAACAAAGCCCCCCAAAATAAAAAAATGCCCTACCCTATACTAAATTACAAAAGTTAACAGCTCTATTACCTTACCAGCCCTTAAAAGGGTTTTTTGCAGGGCATGCCCCAAAGGAAACAGCTCTTTTGCCTGTAAAAAAACACAACCCCCCCCACATTACAACCCACCAACCACATACCCCTACTCTAACCCAAACCCCCCTTAAATAAACCTAACACTACCCCCCTGAAGATCTCCCTACCTTGAGTCGTGTTCACCCAGCCGGGCCGAATTCTTCATCCGATGGGGCAGAAGAGGACATCCAGACCGGCAGAAGTCTTCATCCAAGCGGGGAAAGAAGAGGTCTTCCATCCATCAGAAGTCTTGATCCAGGCGGCATCTTCTATGTTCATCCATCCGGAGCGGAGCGGAGTGGCAGCATCCTGAATACATCCGACGCGGAGCATCCTCTTCTTTCTTGATCCGACGACTAAATGACTGTACCTTTAAGTGACGTCATCCAAGATGGCGTACCTTGAATTCCGATTGGCTGATAGGATTCTATCAGCCAATCGGAATTAAAGTAGGAAAATCTGATTGAACTTGAATCTGATTGGCTGATTCAATCAGCCAATCAGATTTTTCCTACCTTAATTCCGATTGGCTGATAGAATCCTATCAACCAATTGGAATTCAAGGGACGCCATCTTGGATGACGTCACTTAAAGTTACATTCATTTAGTCGTCGGATCAAGAAAGAAGAGGATGCTCCGCGTCGGATGTATTCAGGATGCTGCCACTCCGCTCCGGATGGATGAACTTAGAAGATGCCGCCTGGATCAAGACTTCTGATGGATGGAAGACCTCTTCTTGCCCCGCTTGGATGAAGACTTTTGCCGGTCTGGATGTCCTCTTCTGCCCCATCGGATGAAGACTTCGGCCCGGCTGGGTGAACACGACTCAAGGTAGGGAGATCTTCAGGGGGGTAGTGTTAGGTTTATTTAAGGGGGGTTTGGGTTAGAGTAGGGGTATGTGGGTGGTGGGTTGTAATGTGGGGGGGTATTGTGTTTTTACAGGCAAAAGAGCTGTTTTCTTTGGGGCATGCCCCGCAAAAAGCCCTTTTAAGGGCTGGTAAGGTAATAGAGCTGTTAACTTTTGTAATTTAGTATAGGGTAGGGCATTTTTTATTTTGGGGGGCTTTGTTATTTTATTAGGGGGCTTAGATTAGGTGTAATTAGTTTAAAATTCTTGTAATATTTTTTTATTTTTTGTAATTTAGTGTTTTATTTTTTTGTACTTTAGTTTAGTTTATTTAAATGTAGATAATTGTAGGTACTTGTAGTTAATTTATTTAATGATAGTGTAGTGTTAGGTTTAATTGTAACTTAGGTTAGGATTTATTTTACAGGTAATTTTGTAATTATTTTAACTAGGTAGCTGTTAAATAGTCAATAACTATTTAATAGCTATTGTACCTAGTTAAAATAAATACAAAGTTACCTGTAAAATAAATATAAATCCTAAAATAGCTACAATGTAACTATTAGTTATATTGCAGCTATATTAGGGTTTATTTTACAGGTAAGTATTTAGTTTTAAATAGGATTCATTTATTTAATTAATGTAATGATAGTGTAGTGTTAGGTGTAATTGTAACTTAGGTTAGGATTTATTTTACAGGTAAATTTGTATTTATTTTAGCTAGGTAGTTATTAAATAGTTATTAACTATTTCATAACTATTGTACCTAGTTAAAATAAATACAAAGTTGCCTGTAAAATAAAAATAAACCCTAAGATAGCTACAATGTAACTATTAGTTATATTGTAGCGATATTAGGGTTTATTTTACAGGTAAGTATTTAGTTTTAAATAGGATTCATTTATTTAATTATAGTACATTTATTTTGTTTTATTTAAATTATATTTAAGTTAGGGGGTGTTAGGGTTAGGGTTAGACTTAGGTTTAGGGGTTAATAACCTTATTATAGTAGCGGCGACGTTGGGGTCGGGAGATTAGGGGTTAATAATTGTAGGTAGGTGGCGGCGATGTTAGGGAGGGCAGATTAGGGGGTTAATAAAATTTATTATAGTGTTTGCGAGGCGGGAGTGCAGCGGTTTAGGGGTTAATACATTTATTATAGTGGCGGCGATGTCCGGTCGGCAGATTAGGGGTTAATACTTGTAGTTAGATTGCGGCGATGTTGGGGGGGGCAGATTAGGGGTTAATAACTATAATGTAGGGGTCGGCAATGTTAGGGAGAGCAGATTAGGGGTTAATAGCTATAATGTAGGTGGCGGCGGTGTCCGGTCGGCAGATTAGGGGTTAATACTTGTAGTTAGATTGCGGCAACGTTGGGGGGGCAGATTAGGGGTTAATAACTATAATGTAGGGGTTGGCGATGTTAGGGACAGCAGATTAGGGGTTAATAGCTATAATGTAGGTGGCGGCGATGTCCGGTTGGCAGATTAGGGGTTAATACTTGTAGTTAGGATTGCGGCGACGTTGGGGGGGCAGATTAGGGGTTAATAACTATAATGTAGGGGTCGGCGATGTTAGGAACAGCAGATTAGGGGTTAATAGCTATAATGTAGGTGGCGGCGATGTCCGGTCGGCAGATTAGGGGTTAATACTTGTAGTTAGATTGCGGCGACGTTGGGGGGGCAGATTAGGGGTTAATGATATTTATTATAGTGTTTGCGAGGCGGGAGTGCGGCGGTTTAGGGGTTAATACATTTATTATAGTGGCGGCGATATCCGGTCGGCAGATTAGGGGTTAATAAGATCATGCAGGTGTCAGCGATAGCGGGGGCGTCCGATTAGGGGTTAATAAGTGTTAGATTAGGGGTGTTTAGAGACTCGGGGTACATGTTAGGGTGTTAGGTGCAGACTTACGGCTAGATTTAGAGTTTTGTCGGTAAGGACCCGCGTAGCTAACGCCGGATTTTTTCTGGCCGCACCATAAAAATAACTCTGGTATTGAGAGTCCACATAAAGGCTGCGTTAGGCTCCAAAAAAGGAGCGTAGAGCATATTTAACGCAGCTTCAACTCTCGATACCAGAGTTGCTTACGGACGCGGCCAGCCTCAAAAACGTGCTCGTGCACGATTCCCCCATAGGAAACAATGGGGCTGTTTGAGCTGAAAAAAAACCGAACACCTGCAAAAAAGCCGCGTTCAGCTCCTAACGCAGCCCCATTGTTTGCTATGCGGAAACACTTCCTACGTCTGCACCTAACACTCTAACATGTACCCCGAGTCTAAACACCCCTAACCTTACACTTATTAACCCCTAATCTGCCCCTCCCGCTATCGCTGACCCCTGCATATTATTATTAACCCCTAATCTGCCGCTCCGTAAACCGCCGCTACTTACATTATCCCTATGTACCCCTAATCTGCTGCCCTAACATCGCCGACCCCTATATTATATTTATTAACCCCTAATCTGCCCCCCACAACGTCGCCTCCACCTGCCTACACTTATTAACCCCTAATCTGCCGACCGGACCTGAGCGCTACTATAATAAAGTTATTAACCCCTAATCCGCCTCACTAACCCTATAATAAATAGTATTAACCCCTAATCTGCCCTCCCTAACATCACCGACACCTAACTTCAATTATTAACCCCTAATCTGCCGACTGGAGCTCACCGCTATTCTAATAAATGTATTAACCCCTAAAGCTAAGTTTAACCCTAACACTAACACCCTCCTAAGTTAAATATAATTTACATCTAACTAAATTAATTATCTCTTATTAAATAAATTATTCCTATTTAAAGCTAAATACTTACCTGTAAAATAAATCCTAATATAGCTACACTATAAATTATAATTATATTATAGCTATTTTAGGATTAATATTTATTTTACAGGTAACTTTGTAATTATTTTAACCAGGTACAATAGCTATTAAATAGTTAATAACTATTTAATAGTTACCTAGTTAAAATAATAACAAAATTACCTGTAAAATAAATCCTAACCTAAGTTACAATTAAACCTAACACTACACTATTATTAAATTAATTAAATAAAATATCTACAATTACCTACAATTAAACCTAACACTACACTATCAATACATTAATTAAATACAATATCTACAAATAACTACAATGAAATAAACTAACTAAAGTACAAAAAATAAAAAAGATTTATTTAAAGCTAAATACTTACCTGTAAAATAAATCCTAATATAGCTACAACATAAATTATAATTATATTATAGCTATTTTAGGATTAATATTTATTTTACAGGTAACTTTGTATTTATTTTAACCAGGTACAATAGCTATTAAATAGTTAAGAACTATTTAATAGCTAAAATAGTTAAAATAATTACAAATTTACCCGTACAATAAATCCTAACCTAAGTTACAATTAAACCTAACACTACACTATCAATAAATTAATTAAATAAAATACCTACAATTACCTACAATTAAACCTAACACTACACTATCAATAAATAAATTAAATACAATACCTACAAATAACTACAATGAAATAAACTAACTAAAGTACAAAAAATAAAAAAGAACTAAGTTACAAAAAATAAAAAAATATTTACAAACATAAGGAAAATCTTACAACAATTTTAAACTAATTACACCTACTCTAAGCCCCCTTAATAAAATAACAAAGCCCCCCAAAATAAAAAATGCCCTACGCTATTCTAAATTACTAAAGTTCAAAGCTCTTTTACCTTACCAGCCCTGAACAGGGCCCTTTGCGGGGCATGCCCCAAGAAGTAATCAGCTCTTTTCCCTGTAAAAAAAAACATACAATACCCCCCCCCAACATTACAACCCACCACCCACATACCCCTAATCTAACCCAAACCCCCCTTAAATAAACCTAACACTAAGCCCCTGAAGATCATCCTACCTTGTCTTCACCATACCAGGTTCACCGATCCGTCCTGGCTCCAAAATCTTCAGCGGGGGCTGGCGATCCATCTTCCGGCGGCTGAAGAGGTCCAGAAGAGGCTCCAAAGTCTTCATCCTATCCGGGAAGAAGAGTAGATCCGGACGGGCAACCATCATCTTCCAAGCGGCATCTTCTATCTTCATGAGGACCGGCTCCATCCTGAAGACCTCCACCGCAGACCCATCTTCTTCCAAGCGGCATCTTCTATCTTCATCCGATGAGGACCGGCTCCATCCTGAAGACCTCCACCGCGGACCCAACTTCATCCGGCGACGTCCAACTGAAGAATGACGGTTCCTTTAAGGGACGTCATCCACGATGGCGTTCCTCGAATTCCGATTGGCTGATAGGATTCTATCAGCCAATCGGAATTAAGGTAGGAATATTCTGATTGGCTGATGGAATCAGCCAATCAGAATCAAGTTCAATCCGATTGGCTGATCCAATCAGCCAATCAGATTGAGCTCGCATTCTATTGGCTGATCGGAACAGCCAATAGAATGCGAGCTCAATCTGATTGGCTGATTGGATCAGCCAATCGGATTGAACTTGATTCTGATTGGCTGATTCCATCAGCCAATCAGAATATTCCTACCTTAATTCCGATTGGCTGATAGAATCCTATCAGCCAATCGGAATTCGAGGGATGCCATCGTGGATGACGTCCCTTAAAGGAACCGTCATTCTTCAGTTGGACGTCGCCGGATGAAGTTGGGTCCGCGGTGGAGGTCTTCAGGATGGAGCCGGTCCTCATCGGATGAAGATAGAAGATGCCGCTTGGAAGATGATGGTTGCCGGTCCGGATCTACTCTTCTTCCCGGATAGGATGAAGACTTTGGAGCCTCTTCTGGACCTCTTCAGCCACCGGAAGATGGATCGCCAGCCCCCGCTTGGGTTGGATGAAGATTTTGGAGCCAGGACGGATCGGTGAACCTGGTATGGTGAAGACAAGGTAGGATGATCTTCAGGGGCTTAGTGTTAGGTTTATTTAAGGGGGGTTTGGGTTAGATTAGGGGTATGTGGGTGGTGGGTTGTAATGTTGGGGGGGGGGTATTGTATGTTTTTTTTTACAGGCAAAAGAGCTGAACTTTTTGGGGCATGACCCGCAAAGGGCCCTGTTCAGGGCTGGTAAGGTAAAAGAGCTTTGAACTTTAGTAATTTAGAATAGGGTAGGGCATTTTTTATTTTGGGGGTCTTTGTTATTTTATTAGGGGGCTTAGAGTAGGTGTAATTAGTTTAAAATTGTTGTAATATTTTTCTTATGTTTGTAAATATTTTTTTATTTTTTGTAACTTAGTTCTTTTTTATTTTTTGTACTTTAGTTAGTTTATTTCATTGTAGTTATTTGTAGGTATTGTATTTAATTTATTTATTGATAGTGTAGTGTTAGGTTTAATTGTAGGTAATTGTAGGTATTTTATTTAATTAATTTATTGATAGTGTAGTGTTAGGTTTAATTGTAACTTAGGTTAGGATTTATTGTACGGGTAAATTTGTAATTATTTTAACTATTTTAGCTATTAAATAGTTCTTAACTATTTAATAGCTATTGTACCTGGTTAAAATAAATACAAAGTTACCTGTAAAATAAATATTAATCCTAAAATAGCTATAATATAATTATAATTTATGTTGTAGCTATATTAGGATTTATTTTACAGGTAAGTATTTAGCTTTAAATAGGAATAATTTATTTAATAAGAGTGAATTAATTTCGTTAGATTAAAATTATATTTAACTTAGGGGGGTGTTAGTGTTAGGGTTAGACTTAGCTTTAGGGGTTAATACATTTATTAGAATAGCGGCGAGATTCGGTCGGCAGATTGGGGTTAATAATTGAAGTTAGGTGTCGGCGATGTTAGGGAGGGCAGGTTAGGGGTTAATAAATATAATATAGGGGCCGGCGGTGTTAGGGGCAGCAGATTAGGGGTACATAGCTATAATGTAGCTGGCGGCTCTTTGCGGTCGGCAGATTAGGGGTTAATTATTGTAGGTAGGTGGCGACGACGTTGTGGGGGGCAGGTTAGGGGTTAATAAATATAATATAGGGGTTGGCGATGTTAGGGCAGCACATAAGGGGTACATAGGGATAATGTAACTGGCGGCAGCGTGCGGACAGCAGATTAGGGGTTAATAAGTGTAGGTAGCTGGCGGCGACTTTGTGGGGGGCAGATTAGGGGTTAATAAATATAATATAGGGGTTGGCGGTGTTAGGGGCAGCAGATTAGGGGTACATAAGTATAACGTAGGTGGCGGTCGGCAGATTAGGGGTTAAAAAAAATTAATCGAGTTGCGGCGATGTGGGGGGACCTCGGTTTAGGGGTACATAGGTAGTTTATGGGTGTTAGTGTACTTTAGAGTACAGTAGTTAAGAGCTTTATGAACCGGCATTAGCCCAGAAAGCTCTTAACTACTGACTTTTTTCTGCGGCTGGAGTTTTGTCGTTAGATTTCTAACGCTCACTTCAGACACGACTCTAAATACCGGAGTTAGAAAAATCCCATTGAAAAGATAGGATACGCAATTTACGTAAGGGGATCTGCGGTATGGAAAAGTCGCGGCTGAAAAGTGAGCGTTAGACCCTTTTTTGAGTGACTCCAAATACCGGAGGTAGCCTAAAACCAGCGTTAGGAGCCTCTAATGCTGGTTTTCACGGCTACCGCCAAACTCTAAATCTAGGCCTTAGTGCAGAGCTTTCCAAACTTTTCATGTTGGTGACACACTTTTTAGACCTACATCATTTCGCGACACAGTAATTCAGTTGTACTAGCAAACAGGAGGTTAAACTATCTTGTTTTAAGGATAAGGACACATACATAAATGATATAATAACGTAATGTATTTACAAGTAACAGTAAGTATGTGCAAGAATTAAAAAAGTTAAATAACACCAATAGCTACTTACTATTTTAATGGGATGTATGAGGTTGATGGGATGAACACAGTTTCTGAATATTTAGTGGAATATTAGATAAAGACACTCGCATTTCATCATCAAGCATTTTCAAGCTTCCACTTCTATCCATATATCAAGAGCAGGAGCAGCAATGCACTACCGGGAGCTAGCTGCAAAAAAACCCGACACTTTGACTTCTGACTTTAGATCAGCGTTAAAGCTGCTGCCCTCAGAGCTCTGCAAGTCTGACTGACTACTGCCCGCGCCGCAAACACACTGCTGTCCCACTCGCTAACTACACATGCAGTCACAAGCTGATTGAGAAGTCTCCATGTGCAGTCAGGAGCCAATGTGCCGCCAATGGGAATAGTTTCAGTCCTCGCTAAGCTGCACCAAAAGGTTAAGGTGATCTGTGACCCACTAGGTATCAATCACGTGTCAACCTTGTGATATGCGTAGCAGACAGGCGGAAAGTCAGAAACCTAAAAAAGTCAAAATAATTTTAAATTTAAAAACATTTGTGCTGAAGCAGGGACACACCTACACACTGCCGCCGACACACTAATGTGTCACGACACACAGTTTGGAAAGCACTGCCTTAGTGTTTCCCCATAGGAAACAATGGGGCTGCGGTGTTAGTTTTTTTTTTAGCCGAAACTCCCCATTGTTTCCTATGGGGAAATGCCGAATTTTACCGAGCTAATTCGGATTTATTCGGAGATACGGCAGCTATTTCGGATTCATTCGGTAGATTCTGAAGTATTTTAATTCGGAAATTCGAATCGATCCGAATCTCCGAATTTACCGAATTTACCAAATTTCCGAATAAATCCGAAACGAACCGCACATGTCTACTAAATATTCCATGCGCTCCAGCAGATCATCATCCAGTTCTGTAGGACTCAGAACTTGTGCAAAAGCGCAAGCAGCCCAGGCACAAATTCTTCTGAAAAAGAAGCAGACATGATAAAGCAGAAAGCAGCACTAGAAGCAGAGTCAGCTAGGCGTAAAGCAGATATGGAAGCAGAGGCAGCTAGGCGCAAAGCAGATATGGAAGCAGAGACAGCAAGGTGTGAAGCTGAAACAGCGCAACGCAAGGCAGAGTTAGAAGCTAATATGCATGTGCTAAAGATTCAAAGGGCAGCAGTTGCAGCATCTGCAGAAGCAGCAGTCTATGAAGCAGCAGCTGAACTTGAAGAGGAACCACTTCAAGATTTTTCAGAAATAACTACCCATGATTCAGTACAAAGGACTTGTGAGTATGTACAGAACCATGCTCTGAACCAAGACAAAACAGGGCATGCTCCTATCCAACCTATGTCAAGCATAATACCACAGTTTCCTGACTCAACATATTTACAGTCCACTCCAAGTATTCCTGACTTGCACCCTCCTTCCTAGACTGACACTGCAAATGTCTCAACACCAAGGGTGTGCTTTCAAGAAAACAGAGGCTATGCTGATCCACAACATCCATCACATTATATGGACTCTCACATATCCCCTCTCAGAAATAGCACATTAGGATCTTCAGAGACTACTGACCTAGCAAAGCACCTGATTCGTCGAGAGTTAGTGAGTACAGGACTACTAACATTTGATGATCGACCAGAGAACTACTGGGCATGGCAGACATCATTCCAAGGTGTCACCAGAGATCTTAATCTTACAGCCAGAGAAGAGCTAGATCTTTTGACTAAGTGGCTTGGTCCAGAGTCATCTCAACAGGCTAAGAGAATCAGGTCAGTGCATGTTCATAACCCAATTGATGGCGTTAAAATGGTATGGCAGAGACTAGAAGAATGTTATGGCAGCCCTGAAGCTATTGAGAATGTACTGTTAAAGAAGCTAGAAAACTTCCCCAAAATCTCAAACAAAGACAAGATAAAGTTAAGAGAACTTGGGGACATGTTGTTGGAGGTGAATGCAGCTAAGACAGGAAGCTTTTTGTCAGGACTGGCATACCTAGACACAGCTCATGGCATCAAACCAATTATTGAAAAACTGCCATATAGCCTGCAAGAAAAGTGGATTTTTCAAGGTTCCAAGTACAAAGAAGACCATCATGTCTCCTTTCCACCATTCAGTTTCTTCACCAGATTTATTGTCAACCAAGCAAAGACCAGAAATGATCCAAGCTTCATATTCTCAACATGCAGCAACCAAGTTCCAGCAAATACAGAGAAAACAGGAACAAGGTACAGTAACAGACCAACAGTGTCAGTAAGAAAGACAGAAGTGTCAGCTACTAATGCAACTCCACAAGTGAACAGCCCTGCAAGGAAATCCATGGAACCAGACAGTCCATGTCCAATTCATAATAAACCACACCCACAGTCAAAGTGTCGTGGGTTCAGAAGCAAGCACATTGATGAACGTAAAGCTTAACTGAAAGAGAATTCTATCTGCTTTAGATGTTGTGCATCCACCAGACACATTGCCAAAGACTGCAAAAATAACATAAGATGCAGAGAATGCAACAGTGACCAGCATACTTCAGCTTTGCATCCAGGTCCAGCTCCCTGGGCAGTAGAGACTCCTTTACCAAAGGGAGAGCAAGGCGGGGAGCAAGAGGAAGCTACTCCAACCACTATTGTATCCAAGTGTACAGAGGTATGCGGGAAAGGGACAAGGCCCAGATCATGTTCCAAGATTTGTTTAGTGACTGTATATCCCTCTAACAAACCTGACTGTTCTGTAAAAATGTATGCAGTGTTAGATGATCAAAGTAACCGTTCTTTAGCCAAATCAGAGTTTTTTGATGTGTTTAACATTAGTGGTGGTACATTTTCCTACACTCTAAGAAAATGCTCAGGCACTACAGAGAAAACAGGGCGTAGGGTGTCCAACTTCACTGTTCAGTCTATTGATGGGAAAACACACATAAAACTCCCCACACTCATTGAATGTGACATGATACCTGATGACAGGTCAGAAATTCCAACACCAGAGATTACACAGCATTTCCCACATCTGAAATCCTTAACAGACAAGATCCCAGCACTTGACCCTAACGCAAAAATACTTCTCTTGTTAGGAAGAGACATTCTGAAGGTGCACAAAGTACATGAGCAGATTAATGGGGCTCACAACAGTCCTTATGCACAACATTTAGACTTAGGTTGGGTCATAGTTGGGGAAGTATGCTTAGGAGGAGCTCATAGACTCTTTCAAGACAAATGTGTTGCCTAGTGGGCGCACTTCTCTGTTCAGCCCATGCACTAGCTATATACAGGTAAAAGAGACTTTTAATGCTTGTAAACAACAGTCATACACCCCCTCATTGTGTTATTTAGGAACTGCAACTCACAATGTGGGCAGTTTAGATGATAATGTGTTTGTTACTACTCCAAATGATGACAAACCTGCTATGTCTATTCAAGATGGTATGTTCCTTGATGTAGTTGAAAAAGAGATGTTTATTGATGAAGCAAATTACTGGGTAGCACCCCTACCATTTCACTCACCTCGTCTTAGACTACCAAACAACTTAGAGCAAGCCCAGAAAAGACTACTTGCTCTACAGCGTTTCTTTGTGAAAAAACCTGAAATGAAAGAACATTTTGTTAACTTTATGCAAAATATTTTTGACCATGAGCAAGCAGAACCTGCCCCACCATTGGAAGCAGGTGAGGAGTGTTGGTACCTACCAATCTTTGGTGTCTATCACCCTCAGAAGCCAGGACAGATCAGAGTAGTTTTTGACTCAAGTGCTCAGTTTGAAGGCATCTCACTAAATGACACACTCCTCAGTGGGCCTGATTTAAATAATACACTACTAGGTGTCCTTTTACATTTCTGCAAAGAGCAAGTTGCAATTACCACTGATGTACAACAAATGTTTTACTGTTTCATGGTTAGAGAAGATCACCGTAACTATTTGAGATTTCTTTGGTTTCGTGACAATGACCTTAACAAAGAAATTACAGAGTTCAGGATGAAGGTACATGTCTTTGGGAACAGCCCTTCCCCAGCCATAGCCATTTATGGTCTAAGACAAATAGCAAAGCAAGGAAAGAGTGAGTATGGCGAAGATGTAGAACAGTTTATCTTGAGGAATTTCTATGTAGATGATGGACTCGCATCTGTGCCTACTGAAGCTGAAGCAGTGAGTCTCCTGCAGAGGGCTAAGGACATGCTCGCAGGATCGAATCTCAAGCTACACAAAGTGGCATCCAACAGAAGTCCAGTAATGGAAGCATTTTCCGCAGATGACAGAGCTAAAGATCTAAAGGACCTTGTTTTAGGTGTCGATCCTCTACCACTCCAAAGGAGCTTAGGAGTAAGTTGGAACTTACAGACCGACAGTTTCACTTTTCAAGTGTCCAAAGAGGTAAAACCTTTCACACGTAGAGGTATCCTGGCTACAGTAAACAGTCTTTATGACCCACTTGGGTTTGCATCTCCAATCACTATGCAAGGTAAATCTTTAGTCAGAGAACTCTCAACAGACCAATGTGACTGGAATTCCCCACTCTTACCAGATAGAGAAGATCAATGGAGAGCATGGACAGAAGACCTGATCCATCTTGAAGATCTCAGTATTCCCAGACCCTATGTGCCAGTATCACTATCGTCCACAGTGAGAAAGGAGGTATGTGTTTTTTCTGATGCTTCTACTGTAGCGATAGCAGCTGTGGCATATCTCAGAGTCATAGACAGTAGTGGTCAATGTCATGTAGGCTTTATTATGGGCAAATCTAAACTAGCTCCAAGACCAGCCCATTCAGTGCCACGTCTAGAAGTATGTGCAGCTATTTTGTCAGTTGAGCTAGCTGAACTTATTACTGAAGAAATGGACATTGAACTTTATGCAGTTAAATATTACACTGATAGCAAAATTGTGTTAGGTTATATTCACAATACTTGTAGGAGATTTTATGTATATGTCTCAAACAGAATAATTCATATTAGAAAATCTGCTAATCCATATCAGTGGCATTATATTAACACCAATCAGAATCCAGCAGATCATGGTACTAGACCAATTCAAGCAACTCACCTAAAACATACCAACTGATTCTCAGGCCCAGATTTCTTACATCAGGCAGATTCAGGTGATCAATCTGAAGCTGAAGTATTTGACCTCATTGAACCAGATTCTGACAGTGAGATCAGACCTGAAGTGACAGCTTTAATAACTGAAGTGTATGAACGCCAGCTAGACTCACATAGGCCTAGATTTGGAGTTTGGCGGTAGCCGTGAAAACCAGCGTTAGAGGCTCCTAACGCTGGTTTTAGGCTACCTCCGGTATTTGGAGTCACTCAAAATAGGGTCTAACGCTCACTTTTCAGCCGCGACTTTTCCATACCGCAGATCCCCTTACGTAAATTGCGTATCCTATCTTTTCAATGGGATTTTTCTAACTCCGGTATTTAGAGTCGTGTCTGAAGTGAGCGTTAGACATCTAACGACAAAACTCCAGCCGCAGGAAAAAAGTCAGTAGTTAAGAGCTTTCTGGGCTAACGCCGGTTTATAAAGCTCTTAACTACTGTGCTCTAAAGTACACTAACACCCATAAACTACCTATGTACCCCTAAGCCGAGGTCCCCCCACATCGCCGCCACTCGATTAAATTTTTTTAACCCCTAATCTGCCGACCGCCACATACGTTATACTTATGTACCCCTAATCTGCTGCCCCTAACAGCGCGGACCCCTATATTATATTTATTAACCCCTAACCTGCCCCCCACAACGTCGCAGCCAGCTACCTACAATAATTGACCCCTAATCTGCCGAACGCAAAGCGCCGCCACCTACGTTATCCTTATGTACCCCTAATCTGCTGCCCCTAACACCGCCGACCCCTATATTATATTTATTAACCCCTAATCTGCCCCCCTCAACGTCGCCTCCACCTGCCTACACTTATTAACCCCTAATCTGCCGAGCGGACCGCTCCGCTACTATAATAAAGTTATTAACCCCTAATCCGCCTCACTAACCCTATAATAAATAGTATTAACCCCTAATCTGCCCTCCCTAACATCGCCGACACCTAACTTCAATTATTAACCCCTAATCTGCCGACTGGAGCTCACCGCTATTCTAATAAATGTATTAACCCCTAAAGCTAAGTCTAACCCTAACACTAGCACCCCCCCTAAATTAAATATAATTTTAATCTAACAAAATTAATTAACTCTTATTAAATAAATTATTCCTATTTAAAGATAAATACTTACCTGTAAAATAAATCCTAATATAGCTACAATATAAATTATAATAATAATTGTAGCTATTTTAGGATTAATATTTATTTTACAGGCAACTTTGTAATTATTTTAACCAGGTAGTTATGAACTATTTAATAGCTACCTAGTTAAAATAATTACAAAATTACCTGTAAAATAAATCCTAACCTAAGTTACAATTAAACCTAACACTATACTATCATTAAATTAATTAAATAAAATACCTACAATTACCTACAATTAAACCTAACACTACACTATCAATAAATAAATTAAATACAATTCCTACAAATAACTACAATGAAATAAACTAACTAAAGTACAAAAAATAAAAAAGAACTAAGTTACAAAAAATAAAAAAATATTTACAAACATAAGAAAAATATTACAACAATTTTAAACTAATTACACCTACTCTAAGCCCCCTAATAAAATAACAAAGACCCCCAAAATAAAAAATGCCCTACCCTATTCTAAATTACTAAAGTTCAAAGCTCTTTTACCTTACCAGCCCTGAACAGGGCCCTTTGCGGGGCATGCCCCAAGAAGTTCAGCTCTTTTGCCTGTAAAAAAAAACATACAATACCCCCCCCCCCAACATTACAACCCACCACCCACATACCCCTAATCTAACCCAAGCCCCCCTTAAATAAACCTAACACTAAGCCCCTGAAGATCATCCTACCTTGTCTTCACCTCACCGGGTATCACCGATCCGTCCTGGCTCCGATATCTTCATCCAACCCAAGCGGGGGCTAGACATCCACTGAAGAAGTCCAGAAGAGGGTCCAAAGTCTTCATCCTATCCGGGAAGAAGAGGCGATCCGGACCGGCAACCATCTTGATCCAAGCGGCATCTTCTATCTTCATCCGATGACGACCGGCTCCATCCTGAAGACCTCCACCGCGGACCCATCTTCTTCCGGCGACGTCCAACTGAAGAATGACGGTTCCTTTAAGGGACGTCATCCAAGATAGGGTTGTTGGCTGTTCCGATCAGCCAATAGAATGCGAGCTCAATCTAATTGGCTGATTGGATCAGCCAATCGGATTGAACTTGAATCTGATTGGCTGATTCTATCAGCCAATCAGAATATTCCTACCTTAATTCCGATTGGCTGATAGAATCCTATCAGCCAATCGGAATTCGAGGGACGCCATCTTGGATGACGTCCCTTAAAGGAACCATCATTCTTCAGTTGGACGTCGCCGGAAGAAGATGGGTCCGTGGTGGAGGTCTTCAGGATGGAGCCGGTCGTCATCGGATGAAGATAGAAGATGCCGCTTGGATCAAGATGGTTGCCGGTCCGGATCGCCTCTTCTTCCCGGATAGGATGAAGACTTTGGACCCTCTTCTGGACTTCTTCAGTGGATGTCTAGCCCCCGCTTGGGTTGGATGAAGATATCGGAGCCAGGACGGATCGGTGATACCCGGTGAGGTGAAGACAAGGTAGGATGATCTTCAGGGGCTTAGTGTTAGGTTTATTTAAGGGGGGTTTGGGTTAGATTAGGGGTATGTGGGTGGTGGGTTGTAATGTTGGGGGGGGGGTATTTTATGTTTTTTTTTACAGGCAAAAGAGCTGAACTTCTTGGGGCATGACCCGCAAAGGGCCCTGTTCAGGGCTGGTAAGGTAAAAGAGCTTTGAACTTGAGTAATTTAGAATACGGTAGGGCATTTTTTATTTTGGGGGTCTTTGTTATTTTATTAGGGGGCTTAGAGTAGGTGTAATTAGTTTAAAATTGTTGTAATATTTTTCTTATGTTTGTAAATATTTTTTTATTTTTTGTAACTTAGTTCTTTTTTATTTTTTGTACTTTAGTTAGTTTATTTCATTGTATTTGTAGGAATTGTATTTAATTTATTTATTGATAGTGTAGTGTAAGGTTTAATTGTAGGTAATTGTAGGTATTTTATTTAATTAATTTAATGATAGTATAGTGTTAGGTTTAATTGTAACTTAGGTTAGGATTTATTTTACAGGTAATTTTGTAATTATTTTAACTAGGTAACTATTAAATAGTTCTTAACTATTTAATAGCTATTGTACCTGGTTAAAATAATTACAAAGTTGCCTGTCAAATAAATATTAATCCTAAAATAGCTATAATATAATTATAATTTATATTGTAGCTATATTAGGATTTATTTTACAGGTAAGTATTTAGCTTTAAATAGGAATAATTTATTTAATAAGAGATAATTAATTTCGTTAGATGTAAATTATATTTAACTTAGGGGGGTGTTAGTTTTAGGGTTAGACTTAGCTTTAGGGGTTAATACATTTATTAGAATAGCGGTGAGCTCCAGTCGGCAGATTAGGGGTTAATAATTGAAGTTAGGTGTCGGCGATGTTAGGGAGGGCAGATTAGGGGTTAATACTATTTATTATAGGGTTAGTGAGGCGGATTAGGGGTTAATAACTTTATTATAGTAGCGCTCAGGTCCGCTCGGCAGATTAGGGGTTAATAAGTGTAGGCAGGTGGAGGCGATGTTGTGGGGGGCAGATTAGGGGTTAATAAATATAATATAGGGGTCGGCGATGTTAGGGCAGCAGATTAGGGGTACATAGGGATAATGTAAGTAGCGGCGGTTTACGGAGCGGCAGATTAAGGGTTAATAATAATATGCAGGGGTCAGCGATAGCGGGGTGGCAGAATAGGGGTTAATAAGTGTAAGGTTAGGGGTGTTTAGACTCGGGGTACATGTTAGAGTGTTAGGTGCAGACGTAGGAAGTGTTTCCGCATAGCAAACAATGGGGCTGCGTTAGGAGCTGAACGCGGCTTTTTTGCAGGTGTTAGGTTTTTTTTCAGCTCAAACAGCCCCATTGTTTTCTATGGGAGAATCGTGCACGAGCATGTTTTTGAGGCTGGCCGCTTGCGTAAGCAACTCTGGTATTGAGAGTTGAAGCTGCGTTAAATATGCTCTACGCTCCTTTTTTGGAGCCTAACGCAGCCTTTATGTGGACTCTCAATACCAGAGTTATTTTTATGGTGCGGCCAGAAAAAAGCCGGCGTTAGCTACGCAGGTCTTTACCGACAAAACTCCAAATCTAGGCCATAGATTTCTCAGATTCTCAAAGTGGAAGTCTCTTGTGAGAGGTATAGCAACACTAATTCACATTGCCAAGTCATTTTCCAGCAACACTCAAAAGGAGTCATATACAGGCTGGCATTGCTGCAAAGGGTTATGCCAT